>NW_004444100.1:4354525-4425400 GCF_000243295.1 Trichechus manatus latirostris | reverse complement strand
CTTTTGTTTGTGGATTTTTTCATTTCTTTTACTTTTGTAGGTTTTGTTTTTACTGAGACTTTATGTTTTTCTTCTTTATGTTGAGGAGTAGATTTGTTAACTTTCTTTGTGGTTACCTTGAACTTTACTGTTATCTTCCTAGTTTTGAGCCAGTCTATTATTACTTGGGATCGCCTTGCTTTCCTCTCCGTTAGAAGGTTCTATACCTATACCATTTTTTTCCCCTTTTTTATTGTTCTGATGCTGTTGTCATTTATAGATTAACCTCTCTGGTTCCCTGTTGTAATTCTTTTGGTTTTGCATAGTCCTTAAGAGTTCATTTTCTGGGTTGGTATCTAGGTAGTACAATCCCGTGTCCTGTATTCAGCCTGTGGTCTGATGTTGTTTGTTCTCAGGTCGAAGGACTCCCTTTAATAAGTCTTGTAAGTTTGATTTGGTTTTTACATAGTTGCTTAATTTCTGTTTATCTGGAAATGACCTAATTTCACCATCATATTTGAACAAGAGTTTTGCAGGATATATTATTCTTGGCTGGAAACCTTTTTCTTTCAAGGTTTTATATATGTCATCCCATTGCCTTCTTGTCTGCATGGTTTCTGCTGAATAATCCGAGCTTAGTCTTATTGTTGCTCCTCTGTATGTGAGTTTCTGTTTTTTTCAAGCTGCTCTCAGGATTCTTTGTTTGTCTTTGGTTTTAGTGAGTGATTATGATATGCCTTGGTGATTTTCTTTTGAGGTCTATCATATATGGGGTTTGTTGAACTTCTTGGATAGTCAGCTTTTCATCTTTCATGATATTGGGGAAGTTTTCTGTCAGCAATTCTTCAGTGATCCTCTCTGTGTTTTCTGTTTTCTCCCCCTGTTTTGGAACTCCGATCACTCGAAGATTTTTGCTTTTGATTTTATCCCACATAATTCTCAGGGTTTCTTCATTTTTCTTCATTCTTTTTTCTGATTTTTCCTCAAACAGAGTTGTATGCAAGTGTTTGTCTTCAATTTCGCTGATCCTATCTTCCATCATTTAAAAGCTGCTCCTCAGACTTTCTATGACACTGTCCATTTCTGAAATCTTGTGTATCTTTTGGATTTCTAATTGTTGTATTTGTATGATTTATAGTTGTGAATTTATTTTAGCAACTTGTTCCTGTATTATTTTCTTGAATTTTTCCATTTTTTTGTCTGTATTTTTCATGAATTTGTCTGCCTTTTCCATGAATTTGTCTATTTTTTCCTCATTTTTGTCTGCTTTTTGCTTCAACTCTTGGGTAATTCTGAATATCAGAGAGTTGAATTCCCTATCAGTTAGGTCTAGTGCCTTTTCTTCTACTGGAAAGTCATCTGGTGTTTTATTTTGGACTCCTATTGGTACAGTCCTGTCCTGTTTTTGTAAATGTTTTGTTATTTTCTGCTGTCTTTGGGGCATACAGTGGTTATTTTCCTCATTTATTGATTGTAGATTTGTTTGTTTCATCCTGATTTTTTGTTTTATTTGGTTATGTCTGAGCAGGCGAGCTGTGCATTCTTTGTTGTTGCTCATCTGTGGGCACGATACTTTTCACCTCCTTCTCCAGTGGTCAGGGTCAGTCACTCAGGTATGGTACAGCAGGGCAGGTCCAGCTGAATGGGAGTTGCTGGGATGGGTTGTTTGTGGCATATACCAGGGCTGACAGTGTAGACTGGGAATCAGTGCAGGGCAGGTTCCAGTAGGCCATGCCTGTGCTGCTTGAGAGTGTGATATTCAGCGCATAGTGCAGGTAGGCAGGAAGGAGGGGGTAGATTGTGATGTGTGGAGCTAAGATGGGTATGGAAAAGAGGAGAGAGAGGAGAGAGGAACAGGAGCCAAAAACAAACAAAAAAGAGTGCTAAGGGAGCTTGCTATGGGAGTGGAGAGATGATAGACGGAGAAATGGGGAAAAACAAAAATGAAAAAAAAAGAAAAAGAAAAGGGGTAAAAGAAAAAATGAATAAATCAAGAAACTGGAAACAAAGAAAGATATAAAGGGAATAAGAGAGAGAAGAAAACAAAACAAAGAAACAAAACAAAACAAAAATAATTAAAAAAAGAAAAAAAAAAACAAGAAAAAAGAAATGCCTGGAGAGAAGTCCCTGTGCATCTGCGCAGACTAAGGGAGTAGCTTCCAAGCTGCGCAGTATTGCCCTGCTAGAAGGGGCTCCCAAGCAGAGAAAAGAAAAAGAAAATAAACAAACAAATCTAAACAGAACAAATCAGAGCAGACAAACAAACAAAAAATCCCCTGAGGTGTCACCAGCATGGCGGCACAGGCCAGGAAGTAGTTTCACAGTAGAGCAGTGTTTCGCCGCCTTTCAGGAAGAAGTAAAGATGGCACACAGAGCCAGGTATTTGAGAGAAAGGAGGGGGAGGTGGTGAGAGGTAAGGAAGAACTCTAAAGTAGTGGAAAAAAGCAACACCAGCAACCAACAAAAGGCACTCAGGGAGCTGGCCAGAGCAGGTGGGTGGAATCCAAGCAACACTGGGGTGAAGCTAGTGCTTCCCAGCCAAGAGACTGTGGCTGCAGGAAGCAGAGGAGGCTAAGTCAGGGGGGAGAAGGGTGGTGGGTGTTAAAGCATATATCACTGGTTACTGGTTGTCCTGTCTCCTGCTGGAGGCTCAGTTATGCTGCTTTCTCATACCCCCTGTTCGCTGGTCTCTGATAGGAGTCCAAGATGGCAGATCCATGCTGAGGTAGCTGTTAGGGGACCTCTGCATGTATCTCTCCTCGCTCTCTGTTCTCGGTCAGTTTCTTATTCCATTTAGTGCTTGGCTGAGTTCTTTATCTGTTCATTTGATGCTTAGGGTTTCAGGATTGACGTGTGACTCTGTTTGAGTTAGTTTTGCTGATCTTTGCTGCAGAGGGACAGTGTGGTGCTTCTGACTATAGTGCCCGGAAGTTCTGGATCCTGTTTTTTAAATCCATTCTGTTACTCTCTGTCTCTTAATGGGTGCATTTAAGCCATTTATATTCAGTGTGATTATTGATAGATGTGAGTTGATTGCTGTCATTTTATAGTGCTTTTTTTTGTGGTGCTGACGTTTTCTTTGTTCCTCTTACTCTCCTGTGCTAAATTCCTTTTGTTTGTGAAATTTTTTTAAATTTCTTTTTTTACTGAGACTTTATGTTTTTCTTCTTTATGTTGATGAGTAGGTTTGTTAACTTTCTTTGTGAGTACCTTGAAATTTACCCTTATCTTCCTAGGTTTGAACAAGTCTATTATTACTTGGTATTGCCGTGTCTTCCTCTCCATTAGAAAGTTCTGTACCTACACTATTTATTCCCTCTTTTATTGTTCTGATATTGTCATTTACAGATGAACCTGTCTGGTTCCCTGTTGTAATTCTTTTGGTTTTGGATAGTTCTTGAGAGTTCATTTCCTAGGTTGGTGTTTGGCTGGTACAATCTTGCATTCTAGATTCCGGCTGTGGTCTGATGTTGTTCATTCTCAAACCAAAGGACACCTTTTAATAATTCTTGTAAGTTTGGTTTAGTTTTTACGTATTCCCTTAATTTCTCTTTGTCTGGAAATGTCTTAATTTCACCATAATATATGAATGAGAGTTTTGCAGGATATATTATTCTTGGTTGGCAATTTCATTCTTTCAAGGTTTTATATATGACATCTCATTGCCTCCTTTCCTGCCAAATAATGGTTTCTGCCAAATAATCAGAGCTTAGTCTTATTGTTTCTCCTCAAGCTGCTCTCAGGATTCTTTGTCTTTTGTTTAAGTAAGTGTAATTATGATATGTCTTGGTGATTTGATTTTGGGGTCTATCCTGTATGGTGTTTGTTGGGCTTCTTGGCTGGTCAGCTTTTCACCTTTCATGATATTAGGGAAGTTTTCTGTCAGCAATTCTTTAATGATCCTCTCTGTGTTTTCTCTTTTCTCCCCCTGTTCTGGAACTCTGATCACTCACAAATTTTTGCTTTGGATTGTATCCCACATAACTATCAGTGTTTCTTCATTTTTCTTCATTCTTTTTTCTGATTTTTCCTCAAGGTCATATCCAAGTGTTTGTCTTCAGTTTCTCTGATCCTGTCTTTCCTTGTTTCAAACCTGCTCCTCAGCTCTTCTAAGACACTGTCCATTTCTGAAATCTTGTTGTGTATCTTTTGGATTTCTAATTGTTGTTTTTGTATGACTTTTAGTTGTGAATTTATTTTAAAATTTTGTTCCTGTACTATTTTCCTGAATTCTTCCATTTTTTGGCTGCATTTTCCATGAATTTGTCTGCCTTTTCCATGAGTCTATCTATTTTTTCCTCATGTTTGTCCGCTTTTTGCTTCAACTCTTGGATAGCTCTGAATATTAGAGATTTGAATTCCCTTTCAGGTACTTCTAGTGCCTTTTCTTCTACTGAAAAGTCATCTAGTGTTTTATTTTGGACACCTACTGGGACCATCCTGTCCTGTTTTTGTATAAGTTTTGATATTGTCTTCTGTCTTCAGGACGTTCGGTAGTTATTTTCTTCATTTATTGATTGTAGATTTATTTGTTTAATCTTGCTTTTTTGTTTTATTTGGTTATGTCTGAGCAGGCAGGCTGTGCATTATTTGTTGCTTTCTCATCTGTGGGCACAATACTTTTTACCTCCTTCTCCAATGTGCAGGGCCAGTCGCTCAGCTATGGTGCAGCAGGGCAGGTTCAGCTGAAGGGGAGGGGCTGGGCTGGGTTGTTTATGGTACATACTATGGCCAACAGGGCAGGCCAGGAATCAGTGAGGGGAATGTTCCAGTAGACTGTGTCTGTGTTGTTTGGGATATGATGTTCAGGGCATGCTATAGGTAGGCAGGAAGGATGGGGGAGGTTGTGATGTGTGGAGCTAAATGAGTATGGGAAAGAAGAGAGAGAGCAGAAACAGGAGCCAAAAACAAACAAACAAAAAACACACACACACAAACAGTGCTAATGGAGCTTGTCATTGGAGTGGAGAGATGAGAGGCTGAGAAGTGTAGAAAAACAAAATGGAAAGAAAAATAAAAACAGAAAAAGAAAAAATAAAATAAATAAAAGTTAAAAAACAAACAAACAAGAAAATAGAAGCAAAGCCCCCAAGGATTCCATTAGTGAGGCTGCAAAGACCAGGGAAGTGGCTCTCAGGCCTCAAAGTACAGCCTGGCTAGAAGGGTCAGAGGTGTCACACAGCGCTAGGTATTTAGGAGACAGGATAAGAAGGTAAGTATAGAGAGACGAGAAACAGAAATGAAGAAAGACAAAAAGAAAAAAAAAGAGACAAAAAAGAAATTACCCCAGGGGTCCCACCAGCACGGCTGCACAGACAGGGTATGTGGCTCCCAAGCTGGGAAGTACAGCCCGGCTAGAAGGGCCTCCCCAGTTGAAAGAAGAAAAGGAAAACAAATAAACTAAACAAACACACAAACAAAAAAGGCCCCTGGGATCCCACCAGCATGGTTGTGCAGACTAGGGAAGCAATTCCCCAGCCGAGCAATGCTTCAAAGCCTTTCAAGAAGATGCAAAGCTGGCACACAGAGCCAAGTGTTTGAGAGAAAGGAGGGGGATGTGGTGAGAGGCCAGTAAGAAACCAAAAGAATCGGAAAAAAGCAACACAAGCAACAAAAAAATGGCACTCATGGAGCCAGACAATGTGGGCAGGGCAAATCCGAGTGGCATGGGGCTGAAGCTGGCATCTCCTGGCCGAGAGACTTTGGCCAGTGGGAAGTGGTGGAGGTCAAGTGAGGGGAAAAAGGGTAGGGGGTGAGAAAGTGTGTATCACCGGTTACCAGTTGTTCTGTCTCCTGCTGGGAGCTCCGTGAAGCTGCTTTCCCATACCCCTGTCTTCCATTCTTCAGTGTGGGCAGGGTAAATCCAAGCTGCATGAACCTTGCACTTCCTGTTCTGCTGAGCAACTGCAGCCAGCTAGGAAGGGCCTGAGGCCAAGTGGGGAGGAGAAGGATGGTGGGTGGGAAAGCGTGTATCACTGGTTACTAGTTGTTCTGTCTCCTGCTGGTAGCTCCATGAAGCTGCTTTCCCATACTCCCTGTCTGCCAATCTCTGACAGGAGTCCAAGATGTCAAATCCGTGCTGCGTTAGCTGATAGGGGACCTCGGCATGCATCTCTCCTTATTCTCTGTTCTCTGTCAGTTTCTTATTCCATTCAGTACTTGGCTGAGTTCTTCATCTCTTCATTAGGCACTTAGGGTTCCAGGATTGACGTTTGTCTCTGTTTTACTTAGTTTCTCAGGTCATTGCTGTGGGAGGACAGCTTGGCGCTTCTGTCTATAGTGCCATGTTGGCTCCTCTTCCCTCTGGATTTTAAAAAATAAAAATAAAAAAATGCCTAATATGGAAACATGCAAGTCAAACAAATTAAGCCCAAGAAGTACTCAGAAATAAAACAAATATCAAATGTTTTGAATGAACATTAGTATATGATGAGTATTTGTTGAATTGGGAAAAGGAGAGTACCATGGATCTGGAAGCTGGAGACTTGGATTGTAAGCAAGACTTTGGATTTGGCTCTGTGTGATGCTGGCTAAACCCCCAATATCATTTTGATCATCTTTAATTATCCTTCAGTGGTTTGAATTACTGGACTTCAGAAAGCACTTTCCAAAGATATAAAGATCTAAAGATCCTTAGATAGAAAGAGCAAGTTTCTGAAGAAAGAACCAACTTTCTTTCTGGGAAGCATCCAGTCATAAATATGCAAAAATCTCTTGGAAACAGCAGATATTTGAGAAATAAAAAGCAGAAATTCTATTTTTCCCAGTACCCAGCTTACTCTCATATGTAATTATCCTATACTTTTATGGTCAAAAGGTAGTAATGTGTGTCCTGAGAAACTTATATTTTTCAATAAGGGTAGGGGAAAAGGAAGGAAAGGTGGTTGACATATGAGATTACTGTCTCCAAAGAAAAATGCCTATTCAAATAAGATTGTTTGAGAGTGATGGATTAAATTATAATGTTGGGTTACTTCTTGTGAGAAAGTTTTGGTAAAATAATTAAAATTTCTTTTTTATCTAATCAGTCTTCATTGAAAAATGAAAGACAGCACCATGAAAGAGAGGAAAAAGGGGTAGACACCAAAATTTATTTAGTAAAAAGAAACAAACAAACAAACAAAATAACAAAACCCAGCTGTCTTCGAATCAACTCCGACTCATAGAGACCCCATGTGTATCAGAATAGAACTGTACTCCATACAGTTTTCAATGGCGGATTTTTTCAGAAGTAGATAGCTAGGCATTTCTTCTGAGGTGCCTCTGGGTGAACTTGAACCTCCAATAGATTGATTAGCAGTCAAGCTGCTTACTTATTTGCAGCATCCAGGGACTCCATTTATTAAGTGTTGTTGTTAGGTGCTGTCAAGCCAGTTCCAACTCATAGCGACTCTCTGTACAAAAGAACGAAACACTGTCCGGTCCTGCACCATCCTCACAATCATTTTTATACTTGAGCCCATTGTTGTAGCTACTGTGTCAATCCATCTCATTGAGATTCTTCCTCTTTTACCCTGACCCTCTAATTTACCAAGCATGATATCCTTCTCCAGGACTGTTCCCTCCTGATAACATGTCCAAAGTATGAGAGACATAGTCTCACTATTGTTGCTTCTAAGGAGTATTCTGGTTGTACTTCTTCCAGGACAGATTTGTTCATTCTTCTGGAATTCCATGATATATTCAATATTCTTCACTAACACCATAATCCAAAGGCATCAATTCTTCTTCAGTCTACCTTATTCATCATCCAGATTTTTCATGCATATGAGGTGATTGAAAACACCATGGCTTGGGTCAGATGCACCTTTTTCTTCAAGGTGGTATCTTTGCTTTTTAACACTTTAAAGAGGTCTTTTGCAGCAGATTTGCCCAGTGCAATGCGTGCTTTGATTTCTTGACTGCTGCTTCCGTGGGTGTTGATTGTGGATCCAAGTAAAATAAAATCCTTGACAACTTCAATCTTTTCAATAGTTTCTCAGTTTATCATAATGTTGCTTATCGGTCTGGTTGTGAGGATTTTTGTTTTCTTTATGTTAAAGTGTAATCCATACTGAAGGCTGTGGTCTTTGGTCTTCATCAGTAAGTGCTTCAAGTCCTCTTCATTTTCAGCAAGCAAGGTTGTGTCATATGCATAATGCAGGTTGTTAATGAGTCTTCCTCCAATCCTGATGCCCCGTTCTTCTTCATATAATCCAGCTTCTCAAATTATTTACTCTGCATACAGATTGAAGAAATATGGTGAAAGGGTATCACCCTGATGCACACCTTTCCAGACTTTAAACTGTACAGTATCCCCTTGTTCTTTTCAAACAACTACCTCTTTATCTATGTACAGGTTCCTCATGAGCACAATTAAGTGTTCTGGAATTCCCATTCTTTGCAATGTTGTCCATAATTTGTTATGATTTACACAGTTGAATGCCTTTGCATAGTCAATAAAACACAGGTAAGCATCTTTCTGGTATTCTCCGCTTTCAGCCAGGATCCACTTGACATCAGCAGTGATATCCCTTGTTCCACGTCCTCTTCTGAATCTAGCTTGAATTTCTGGTAGTTCTCTGTTGATATATTGCTGCAGCCACTTTTGAATGATATTCAGCAAAATTTTACTTGCATGTGATATTAATGATATTGTTCGACAATTTCTGCATTCAGTTGGATCACCTTTCTTGGGAATAGGTGTAAATATGGATCTTTTCCAGCTGCTTGGCCAGGCAGCTCTCTTCCAGATTTCTTGGCATACATGAGTGAGCACTTCCAGTGCTGCATCTGTTTGTTAAAACATCTCAGTTGGTATTCTGTCAATTCCTGGAGCTTTGTTTTTCGCCAATGTCTTCCTTCAGTGAAGGTCGGATGTCTTCCTTCAGTGAAGCTCGGACTTCTTCCTTCAGTGCTATCGGTTCCTGATCATATGCTACCTCTGAAATTGTTGAATGTTGACAATTCTTTTCAGTATAGTGACTCTGTTCCTTCCATCTTCTTTTGATGCTTCCTGCGTCATTTAATATTTTTGCAGCAGAATCTTTCAATATTGCAACTTGAGGCTTGAAATTTTTCTTCAATTCTTTCAGCTTGAGAAATGCCAAGCGTGTTCTTCCCCTTTGGTTTTCTATCTCCAGGTCTTTGCACATGTCACTATAATACTGTATTTTGTCTTCTTGAGCTGCCCTTTAAAATCTTCTATTCAGCTCTTTTACTTCATCATTTCTTCCTTTTGCTTCAGCTGCTTGACATTCAAGAGCAAGTTTCAGAGTCTCTTCTGCCATCCATTTTGGTCTTTTCTTTCTTTCCTGTCGTTTTAACGACCTCTTGCTTTCTTTATGTATGCTTTCTTCATGTATGAAGAAATGCCTTTTTTCAAAGGCATTCTACTATTTATTTAGTAGATACCAGCTATTTGTCAGGCTCAGTGCTAGGCATTTTGCATGTTTATCCCAAGTAAATATCTCAACACTAATGCCAGGATTCCACTCCCAGAGATTTTGAATGAACTGGTAGATAAAATGTGCAGCTGAGATTGAGAACTACTGCCCTTGGGGGTCCAGTGATGACCAATTCCTGCTCCCCAGTAACTTTTTTTCTTGTGTTGTTTTCTATAGTATTTATAGAAAATTTTGTAAATTTTATCAGGCATGTTCCCTTATAGCACAGGCAGTACCTGCATGCCACCCACAATAACAAGATCACCTTGAAACATACCCAATAACTCTTAAATATTTTCTGCTCTTGAGCTTGTATGCTAACCTCATAAATTCAAGGTTGATCCTTTTGCAATTTCCTCTTTGGCCCTAATTTCGAAAAGGAATTTGGGGCAGCTGATCAAGTGCTTAACTGTACAACAATTTAGAGCTAGAATCTCTCCAGTGTTTTGTAAAACATATAGGACTCAGCAGTCTTGCATTTAAAACAGCGAACATTGCTCTGTCTTCCATTGTCTAATATGGAATGATTTTTTTTTTCTTTAGACTTGATTCATTGCCTCAGGTGTGCCTGTGGAGTAAGATGCAGCAGCCTGTATTATAAAGTCTCCACTATTTGACTTAGAATGGTCTACTGGCGTACACTTTTCCCAGGATTTGAACAGCAGCACTGTCTTTGTTGAGGCTTGCACAGCCCAAGGACTACTACCCAAGCTATCAGTGTGTACAGTCCTGCCTCTATGAAACAGTCACTCACCTGTAAACAAAATGGTCATGAGCTGTAATCGCCTGCCAAGGTCACACTATCACGAGCCTGCAGCAGTTAAATGCCAACCACACAGCTTTAAAACCCTGTTGGCATAGTACAAGACTTTAGAAACTGCCAAAGGGGACATGACCTACCTACACAACTCAAATCCGTGGGCCATAAATCCAAACCCCATGAGAAGCCTCTTCACATGTTATTTTGTTCTACAAATTCTACTCCCAATTTTATTTCTCATTGTTCAAAGCACATGCACCAAATACTGAGTCTTGAGATAACACTCCCAAAACTGCAAAGTTCTTCCATGGAATAATTCAGGAGACATGCTCTGTTGGCAGGATGGCTTCCAAAGGGGAAAAAGGAGGAGCTAAGCTAAGCATGCTCAGTTTACTTACTCCAAATATACCACCAGATGAATCGCTTCACTTCATCTGGGCAAGCGGAAGGGCAAGGTAAGGTTGTAGTGGTGGTGAGGAGGGTAAGCTGAGAGGCTTAAAGAGTTAAACTAATTGAGCTCCCTGAACAGGGGAGGGAGTATCAGAAATGGGGAAGAAGAATTTTTCTTAGCAATCCTCATTTGAAAGAATATTTTTAAATTTTATTATTTTAACTTCTAATTGAAACCAAAAAAGACCAAACCTGTTGCCGTCGAGTTGATTCTGATTCACCACGAACCTACAGGACAGAGTAGAACTGCCCCATAGAGTTTCCAAAGAGCACCTGGTGGATTTGAACTACCGACCTTGTGGTTAGCAGATGTAGCTCTTAACCACTACATCACCAGGGTTTCCTTTCTAATTGAAGATGGCATATATTCAGAAAAATGAACATATAAGTATGGTAGTTTTAAAATATATCCAAAAATCATTTGATACTCCACTCTTCAAAAGGAAGAGCCCAATTCTTCTCCCCTCGAGTGTGGGCCAGACTTAGTGACTCACTTCTAGTGAGTAGAAGGTGATATAAGTGTGACTTCTGAAATTAGGTCATCAAAAGCATTGCAGTTTCCTCCTTGTCTTCTCTCTTAAACCACTCACTCAGGAGAAGCCAGCTACCATGTTGTGAAGACTCTCATGTAGGCCAATGAAGAGATATACGTGGTCAAGAGCTAAGGCCTCCTGCCAACATCCAGGTGAATGAGCCTTCTTGGATGAAGATCCTCCAGCCCCAGTCAAACCTTCGGATAACTATAGCCCCATTCAACAACTTGACCATAACCTCATGAGAGATCCTGACCAGAAACACTCAGCAGAGTTTCTCCTCAGTTCCTGGCCCACAGAAACTGTGAGATAATAATTATTTAGCATTGCTGTAAGTCCCTCTAAGTTTTGAGTAATCTGTTATACAGCAATCAATAACTAATACAATAAGTATACAAATCAATTTTCAGAAGCTGAACCCCCCAGTACCCAAAGCAAGAAGCAGAACATTACCCTACTTCAGAAGTTCCCTTTATTTTTCTTTCCAGTCATTGCCCTCTTCCCTGAAGAGTATGTATAATATTGATTTCTAACAGCATATATTAGTTTTGCCTGTTTCTGTACTTTATATAAATGAGATTTAAGACTATATGCTGTTTTTGGTCTGATTTCTTTCACTCAACATTATATTTATGAGATTTATCTATATTGTTGAGTAGAGTTGTAGATGATTAATTTTTGTTGCTGCATAGTTTTCCATTGTATGAATATGTTGAAACTAATTTATCAAAAAAATATACTATTTATTAATTTTATTAAATAATTTTTTACAGTTATATATTAAAATGAAGTCTTAACATGTAACAATATAGCTGTCTATAACCACAACTTTCTTTTCCATCTGGATAGGCAGATGTTTGCTGTTGACTTTGGATTCAGACAGACCTGACTTTGATTTTTATTTTGCTCAGTTATTTCTTGTGTGTTTGTAATCAAGTTAATGAAAATCATATATGTATTATATGATTTTTATTATATGATTACATATATATACTCTACAAAGGGGATAATAAGAAAAATTTTCATAATTCTCTCCATAGACCCTGAAGATGCCTTGAAGAAAATTAAATACCTATTCCTGACAGAAAAAAAATTAATAAAATAAAAATATATGGATATTTCCTTAGAACATACTTAAGCCCCAAGTCTGAAATTTTACTTAATGGGTAAACCAAAGGACATAAAAGCTAAATCTTATATAATCAATAATAGAATTTGTAAAGTACCAGAATATAAAATGTTAACACACAGAAACCAGTAGTCTTTATATTAACAAACAATATATAGTTAAAGGGTGCAATGTAAGAGCAGACTACATTTACAATAACCCCCAGTGCTGTCGAGTCGATTGCGACTCATAGTGACCCTGTAGGACAGAGTGGAACTGTCCCATAAGGTTTCCAAGGCTGTAAATCCTTACAAAAGCAGACTGCCACATCTTTCTCCTGTGGAGGGGCTGGTGGGTTTGAATCCCTCACCTTTCAGTTAGCAGCCAAGTGCTTAACCACTGTGCCAGTAAGGCTCCTTGCATTTACAATAAACCTGTTGCTGTCAGGTTGATTCCGACTCATAGCATTTACAATACGAATTTTAGAAAGGTAAAATACTTAGGCATAAGCTTAGCATGATATGTTCAAATCTATATGAGAAAAACTTGAAAACTCTTGAAAAACACAAAACAGGGCTTGAACAAATAGAAAGACAACTCTTGCTCTTGTATAGGAAGACTCAACATTAGAGATATGTCGCGTATCCCAAGTTAATACATACATTTAATATGCTCTGAATAAAAATATCAAAAAGTTTTTTTTTTCTGGAGCTAGACAAATTAATTCTACAACAACATGAATCTAGCAATAGACTGCAGTAAACATCCGTGTACACATTCACATCTCCTTATGCACATATAAGAGTTTCCCTAGGGAATACGCTTAGAATTGGAACTGCTGGGCCACATGGTATACACATCGTCCAACAAGCTGCTTTCTAAAATAATTGTTTTGTTAATTGCCATGTTAGCAATATTGATCATGCGTTTTGATTGCTAGATGATTATTTTCCTTGGAATTTTATAATTTTATTTGTTTGAATTCTTCAAAGCTTGAATTGCAGTTGAGTTTCCTCAAGATGATTTGTGTATTTGCTTCTACTTTTGCCAACCTGAAACCACTTTAAATGAAATTCCATTTTTGAAGTTTTTCAGACCATACAGGTAGCATGAATTCAAGCCATAAAACGGTGTGAGTGATGACTTCTGGTCACAAATCCTCACAGGAGATTTTTGTCTTTTGCTTTCGTTCAGTAGAAAGTTTCATGTAGGCATAAACTACTGTATAGCAGGTTTATTTCTTCTTCACTTTTACACAGAGGGTAGAGTCACTGAAATACCAGCACAATGTGGGGGTTTTCTGTTAGATTCCCCACCTTAGCTAGACCCAAGGCCTTTTCCCTGTCCTTCTTGCCCCTTGTAGCCAGCAAATGGGAAGCTCAAGGTCTCTAGGATTTAGCCAGATTCCTCAGAGTGAAACTTGCTTTGGTGCACATTGTCTCAGGATTCCAGCATTTCACCATTCCTGGCCTCAGTGGGCTCGTATTTTTTTTTTTTTTTTTAATCAGTTTAGCAAATCTTTCAAAAGGATTTTTAACATTTGAATATTTTCTAAAAACTTTAATTCTGAGTATCTAGTCTGTAATTGTGAAAAAAAGAAAGAAACCCACGTTTAGATCTTTAGTCCACCTGTAATTTAGTTTTTGTGTGTGTGTATAAAGTAGGTATATAATTTGTTATAATCCTAAATGAACAGCCAATTGTAACATCATTTGTTGTTTAATCCATTCTTTTCCCACAGATTTGATGTGCCACTTCTGCCCCATGCCAAACTCCTATATATGTACTTGGATATGTTCCAAAGCTTTCTTTTTCATTCATTTAATATACTCCATGGCAACAAGTTTATTTTTGGTTTTATCCTAGGCATTAGTGAGCTGAAATGGACAGTATTGGCCATTTTGAATTGGACAATCATATGGTCTACTATGGCAGGAATGACAAATTGAAGAGGAACAGCATCACATTCATTGTCAAAAAGAACATTTCAAGATCTATCCTGAAGTACAATGCTATCAGTGATAAGATAATATCCATACGCCTACAAGGAAGATGAGTTAATACGACTATTACTCAAATTTACACACCAACCAGTATTACCAGTGATGAAGAAATTGAAGACTTTTACCAACTTCTGCAGTCTAAAATTGATCAAGCATGCAGTCAAGAAGCATTGATAATTACTGTGGATTAGAATGTGAAAGTTGAAAACAAAGAAGGATCGGTAGTTAGAAAATATGACGGTGGCGATGGAAACAATCCTGGAGATCGCATGATAGAATTTAGCAATACCAACAACTTCTTCATTGCAAATACCTTTTTTCACCAACATAAATGGCGACTATACATTTAGACCTCCCCGGATGGAATACACAAGAATCAAATCGACTACATCTTTTGAAAGAGACTATGGAAAAGCTCAGTATCATCAGTCAGAACAAGGCCAGGGGCCGACTGTTGAACAGACCATCAATTGCTCATATGTAAGTTCAATTTGAAGTCCAAGAGAGCCAAAATACGACCTTGAGTATATCCCACCTGAATTTAGAGACCATTTTGGGAATAGATTTGACTCACTGAACATTAATGACCAAAGATCAGATGAGTTGTGGAACGACATCAAGGACGTCATATACGAAGAAACCAAGAGGTCATTAAAAAGACAGAAAAGAAAGAAAAGACCAAAATGGATGTCAGAAGAGACTCTGAATCTTGCTCTTGAACGTCAAGTCGAGTAGCTAAAGCGAAAGGAAGAAATGATGAAGTAAAAGAGCTGAACAGAAAATTTTAAAGGGCAGCTCAAGAAGACAAAGTAACGTATTATAGTGACATGTGCAAAGACCTAGAGTTAGAAAATCACAAGGGAAGAACATGCTCCCCATTGCTCAAGCTGAAAAAACCTGAAGAAAAATCCAAGCCTCCAGTTGCAATACTGAAAGACTCTATGAGTGAAATATTGAACCATGCAAGAAGCATCAACAAAAGATGAAAGGAATACTCAGAGTCACTGTACCAAAAAGAACTGGTGCACCTTCAACTATTTCAGGAGGTAGCATATGATCAAGAACCAATGGTATTGAAGGAAGAAGTCCAAACTGCACTGAAGGCACTGGTGGAAAATAAGCCTCTAGGAATTGACGGAATACCAATTGAAATGTTTCAACAAACAGTTGAAACAGTGCTGGAGGTGCTCACTGGTCTATGCCAAGAACCTGGACAACCGACTGGAAGACATCCATATTTGCACCCATTCCAAAGAAAGATGATCCAATAGATTATTGTAAAATATCTTTAATATCACACATAAGTAAAATTTGGCTAAAGATAATTAAAAAATGATTGCAGCTGTATATTGACAGGGAATTGCCAGAAATTCAAGCCAGATTCAGAAAAGGGCATGGAATGAGGGATCACTGATGTCAGAAGGATCCTGGCTGAAAGCAGAGAATACCAGAAAGATGTTTACTGGTGTTTTTATTGACTATGCAAAGGCATTCGACTGTGTGAATCATAACAAACTAATCGATAACATTGTGAAGAATGGGAATTCCAAAACAATTGTGCTCGTGAGGAACATGTATATAAATCAAGAGGCAGTCATTCAAACAGAACAAGGGGATACTTCCTGGTTTAAAAACAGGAAAGGTGTGCATCAGGGTTGTATCCTTCCACCACATTTATTCAATCTGTATGCTGAGCAAAGAATCGGAGAAGCTGAACTATATGAAGAAGAATGGGGCATCAGGAATGAGGAAGACTCATTAACAGCCTGTGATATGCAGGTGACACAACCTTGCTTGCTGAAAGTGAATAGGACTTGAAGCACTGATGAAGATCGGAGACCACAGCCTTCAGCATGGATTACATCTCAACATAAATAAAACAAAAATCCTCACAACTGGATCAATAAGCAACATCATGATAAATGGAGAAAATACTGAAATTGTCAAGGATTCCATTTTGGTTGAATCTACAATCAACACACATGGAAGTAGCAGTCAAGAAATCAAATGATGTATTGCATTGGGAAAATCTGCTGCAAAAGACCTCTTCAAAGTGTTAAAAAGCAAACATGTCACTTTAAGGACTAAGGTGCACTTGACCCAAGCCATGATCTTTTCAATTGCCTCATATGCATGCGAAAGCTGGACACTGAATAAAAAAGAACAGAGAAGAATTGATTGATTTGAATTATAGTGTTGGTGAAGAATATGGAATATACCATGGACTGCCAGAAGAATGAACAAACCTGTCTTGGAAGAAGTACAGCTAGGATGGTCTTAGAAGGGAGGATGGTGAAACTTAGTCTTATATACTTTGGTCATGTTATCAGGAAGGACCAGTCCCTGGAGAAGGACATCATGCTTGGTAAAGTAGAGGGTCAGCAAAGAGAGGGAGACCATCAATGAGATGGATCGACACAGTGGCTGCAACAATGGGCTCAAGCATAACAATGATTGTGAGGATGGTGCAGGACGGGGCAGTGTTTCCTTCTGTTGTACATTACCATATTAATTTAATTTCTGTATGTTTGTAAGATAGTGTGAATTATCCATTTTTATATTCTTTCTTTGTATTTGTTTATGTCTATTTTTGGCTTTTAGTTATTCCATGTAAATTTTGAGATCAGCTTCACAATTCTAAGAAAATAAAGTTCTTGAGGGTTTTGATTGCTCTTGCCTTTAAGTTACAGATTAATTTGGAAAGTTTTGCCATTTTTATGGTATTAAATCTTTCCATCTCTCTCTCTCTATTAACCTATTTTATACCTTTCAATGAAATTTTATTCTTTTCGGTGTAGGAGTCTCACATTTTTGGTGAGGAGGAGTCAGGTTTATTCCTAGGTAACATATTTTCCTTTGTTTTTTTATATTGCATCTTTTTGAAAAATTACATTTTGTAATATTTTATTGCTGGAGTACAGTAATATCAGTTATGTTGTAAATCGTTTTTGAATTCAGCATTAATGGTTTTTCCCCAAAGAATCTTCATAATATTCTGTGTAAATAAATACGTTGTTTTCAAATAATGACAGTTTTAATTCCTTCTTTGAATTCTTCTGTTTTGCTTTTGCTTTTTCTTTTCTTACTGTGATTTCTAGGACTTTCAGAATCACGCTAAATAAAAGTGATGGTAGAGTACATTGTTTTCTTGTTCCTAATTTTCAGGGAGCAGTAATAATGTTTCACAATTAAATATAATATTCACCAGGAGTTTTATTGTATATAAACTATTTCAAGTTAAGGATATTTCCTTCAATTTCCTGTTTGCTAAGAGTTGTTTTTAATTGTAAAAGTCATATACATAGTTGAATTTTTTCAAAAGCTTTTAGTGGAACCATAGAAATGATTATAGGGTTTTTCTCCTTTAATCTGGTAATGAAACAAATTGCATTAAAAGATTGTCTAATGCAGTCCAGTCCTGGTACATACTCAATTTGGTCATAATTTTTTTTTTGATTTGTATTTTTTTTTTTTTTTTATTGTTGTGATTAAATGAAGTTTACATTTCAAGTTAGTCTCCCATACGAATTTTTTTTTTACATACATTGTTATGAGACCCCAACCGCTCACCCCATTCTGTGACAGCACACTCCTCCCCTCTGCCCCTGATTCCCCATGAGCATTCAACGAGCTCCTAACCCTTTTTGCCTTCCCATCTCACCTCTGAACAGAAGCTGCCCCTTTGGTCTCTTGTATCTACTTGACTAAGAGGCACATTCTTCATGAGTATCACTTTATATCCCACAGTCCATTCCAATCCCTGTCTGAAGAGTTGGCCTTGGAAATTGTTTTAGTTCTGGAGTGATAGAGAGTCCAGGGGCTATGCTTTCTGGGGTGCCTCCAGTCTTAGCCAGACCATTAAGTCTGGTCTTCTTACTAGAATTTGAGTTCTGCATCCCATCGTTCTACGGCTCCATCAGGGACCCTCTGTTGTGTTCCCTGTCAGGACCTTCATTGGTGGTAGCTGGGCACCATCTAGTTCTTCTGGTCTCAGGCTGATGAAGTCCCTGGTTTATGTGGCCCTTTCTGTCTCTTGGGCTAATACTTTCCTCGTGTCTTTCATGTTCTTTGTTCTCCTTTACTCCAAGTGGTTGGGACAAATTGATGCATCTTAGATGGCCGCTTGCAAGCTCTTAAGACCGCAGACACTACTCACCAAAGTAGGATGCAGAACATTTCCTTAATAAGCTTTGTTATGCCAATTGACATAGATGTCCCCTGAAAGCATGGTCCCCAGACCCCCCATCCCTGCTACTCTGTCTTTCAAAGTATTTGATTGTATTGAGGAAACTTCTTAGCTTTGGTGTAGTCCAGTTGTGCTGGCTTCCCCTGTAGTGTGTGCTGTCCTTCCCTACATCTAAGATGATTCTTAACTACTATCTAGTTAGTGAATAACCCTCACCCTCCATCCCCACCCCAGTATAATTTTTTTTTTAAATAATGTTTTATTACATTTTCGGTAAAGTTTCACACAGCCGTTTAGGTTCCCATTCAACAATTTCTACAGAAATTGTTCAGTGACCTTGGTTACATTCTACACAATGCATGAAGATTCTCATTATTTCCATTCTGGTTGTTCCATTTCCATTAATCTAGTTTCCCCTGCCCCTTTACATTCTCATCTTTGTTTTAAAATAATTGTTGGCTGTTTGGTTTCATAAAGACGATTTTTTAAAGAAGCACAGTACTTATGGTTGATATTCTTTATTTCATGAGCCAATCTGTTATTTAGTAAAAGGTGATCTCAGGGGCTAGTTTCGGTTCAAGTTTTTAAGAGTGTCTCAGTGCAATAATCTCTGGGAGTCCTTCAGTCTCAACTGGTCCAGTAAGTCTGTTTTTTTTTTCTTAAGAATTTGAGATTCTGTTCCCCATTTTTCTTCCATTTTATCAAAATCCATCTATTGCGGCCATGATCAGAATGATTGGCAGTGGTAACTGTGTACCATCTAGTTATTCTGGTCTTGGCAGATGAGGCTATTCTTCCAGTGTAGACTGTTAGTCGTATAGACTCTTTTCTTCTCTGAGCCTTTGGTTTCCTTCTTTCTCTTTTGCTCCCAATGAGTAGAGACCAATAGTTTTATTTTAGATGGCTACTAGCAAGCTTTTAAGACCCTGGACACTACTCACCAGACTAGGATGTACAACATAAATTTTAGCAACTATATTATGCCAATTGATGAGATATCCCGTGAGACCAATCCCACAAGATATTCAGTTATATCTAAGAAATATTGTAACTGTGCTCCTTATGTGCTTTATTATATATCTGTATATATATATGCATACAGACTCATACATGCATATACATATACATATGCATATATCTGTATGTACACACATATATATAGTCATCTATACATACCTGTATACACATATACCTACATACATATATATATACCCTGGCACATATTTTTTGGTTGTTGTTGCTGTTGTTTAAAAATTATACATGCCATAGCAATTACAGATGCAACGCTTGAAGTGCTAACTTGTCTATGCCCAGAAATTTGAAAGACAACTACCTGGCCAACCAACTGCAAGAGATCCATATTTGTACCCATTCCAAAGAAATGTGCTCCAAAGGAATGTGGAAATTATCGAACAACATCATTAATATCACACGCAAGTAAAATTTTGCTGAAAATCATTCAAAAGCGGTTGCAGCGGTACATCAGCAGGGAACTTCCAGAAATTCAAGCTGGATTCAGAAGAGGATGTGGAAAGAGGGATATCATTGCTGATGTCAGATGGATCTTGATTGAAAGCAGAGAATACCAGACAGATGTTTACTTGTGTTTTATTGACTATGCAAAGGCATTTGACTGTGTGGATCATAACAAATTATGGATAACATTACAAAGAATGGGAATTCCAGAACACTTAATTGTGCTCATGAGGAACCTGTACTTAGATCAAGAGGCAGCTGTTTGAATAGAACAAAGGGATACTTTGTGGTTTAAAAGCAGGAAAGATGTGCCTCAGGGTTATATCCTTTCACCAAACTTATTCAGTCTGTATGCTGAGCAAATAATCTGAGAAGCTAGACTATAAGAAGAAGAATGCAGCGTCAGGATTGGAGGAGGACTCATTAACAACCTGCGATATGCAGATGACACAACCTTGCTTGCTGAAAGTGAAGCGGACTTGAAGCACTTACTGATGAAGATCAAACACCACAGCCTTCAGCATGGATTACACCTCAACATAAAGAAAACCAAAATCCTCACAAATGGACCAATAAGCAACATCATGATAAACGGAGAAAATATAGAATTTGTCAAGGCTTCCATTTTGCTTGGATCCACAGTCAACACCCATGGAAGCAGCAGTCAAGAAATCAAAGCACGCATTGCACTGGGCAAATCTGCTGCAAAAGACCTGCTTAAAGTATTAAAAAGCAAAGATGTCACTTTAAGGACTAAGGTGCACCTGACCCAAACCATGATCTTTTCAATTGCCTCATATGCATGCGAAAGCTGGACAATGAATAAGGAAGACTGCAGAAGAACCAATGGGTTTGAATTATGGCGTTGGCAAAGAATCTTGAATATACCATGGACTTCCAGAAGAACAAACAAATCTGTCTTAGTAGAAGTACAGCCAGAATGCTTCTTAGAAGCAAGGGTGGCAAGACTTCGTCTCACATACTCTGGACATGTTATCAAGAGGGACCAGTCCCTGGAGAAGGACATCATGCTTGGTAAAATACAAGGTCAGGGAAAGAGAGGAAGACCGTCAAAGAAATAAATTGACACAGTGGCTGCAACAGTTGGCTCAAGCATAACAACGATTGTGAGGATGGTGCAGGACGGGGCAGTGTTTCATTCTGTTGTATGTAGGGTTCCTATGAGTTGGAACCAACTCGATGGCACCTAACAACTGACAACATAGCAATTACCAAAATGTTCTTTTTTCTTGTATACATCTTAGTGACATTGTTTTTACCCTCGTCAAGCTATATGTACTTCACCCTTATTTGATGTTACCTTTCCCATCACCAAAAATAACAAGTGACTACTATTAGAGAGTGAATCCTCCTCCTCCTGCCCCATCCCTGGTAACCACTAATGAACATTAGTTTCTGTATATTTACCTGTGCATGTGATTTTATAAAAGTGAAAACATACAATAATTTTTTCTGTGATTGACTTAGTTCATTCAACACAAGGTCGTCCAGTTTCATCCATGTTCCAAGATGTTTTGGAACTCATTTTTCTTTATCGCTGAGTACTGTTCCATTTTACTTATCCGTTCATCCATTGATGTGCACTTAGGTTGTTACCATCTTTTTCTATTGTGAATAGTGCCGCAATGAACATAGGTGTGCATATGTCTGTTTGTGTCACTTCTATTGGATCCCTGGAGTATATACCTCAGAGTGGAATTGCTGGGTAATAATAGCAGCTCTGGAAACCCTGATGGCGTAGTGGTGAAGAGTTCAGCTGCTAACCAAAATGTCGGCAGTTCAAATCCACCAGGTGCTCCTTTGAAACTGTATGGGTCAACTCTACTGTCCTGCAGGGTCCCTATAGGGTCACTATGAGTCAGAATTGACTCAGTGGCAATGGGTTTTGGTTTTTATAGCAGTTCTACTTCTAGTTTTTTGAAGAACTGTCAGACTACTTTCCACAATGGCTGTACTATTTTGCATTCCCACCCACAGTGGATGAGGGGTTCAATTTCTCCACATCCACTCTGTCTTAGTTACCTAATGCTGCTAAAACAGAAATGCTACAAATAGATGGCGTTAACAAAGAGAAATTTATTATCTCACAGTCTACCAGGCTAGAAGTCCAAACTCAGGGTGCCAGCTCCAGGGGAAGGCTTTCTCTCTCAATTGGCTCTGGGGAAAGTCCTGTAATCAGTCTTCCCCTGATTTAGGGACTTCTCAGCACAGAGACCTTGGGTCCAAAGGACACAGTGCCCTCCTAGTTCTTCATTCTTGGTGGCAGGAGGTCCCCTTGTCTCTCTGTTCACTTCTCACTTGTATATCTCAAAAGAGATTGGCTCGAGATACGACCTAATTTTGTAGATTGAGTCCTGCTTCATTAACATAACTCCTCTAATCCTGCCTCATCAACATCATAGAGGTAGGATTTACAGTACATAGGAATATCACATCAGAGGACAAAATGGTGGACAATGACACAATACTGGGAATCATGGCCTAGCCAAGTTGACACATATTTTAGGGGGACACAATTCAATTCATAACACTTTTCAATACTTGTTATTTTCTGTTTTTTGTTTATCTTAGCCATCTTAATGGAAGTGAAATGGTATCTCATTGTGGTTTTGATTGATTTCCATTTCTCCGATGGCTAAGAGTGTTGAGCATATTTTGATGAGTCTGTTGGCAATTTGAATATCTTCTTTTGTGAAGTGTCTGTTCCTGTCCTTGCCCAGTTTTTGATTAGGTTATTTGTCTTTTGGTTGCTTAGTTGTAGAAGTTTTCCATATATTTTAGATATTGGATCCTTATCGGTTATATAGTTCCCATATACTTTTTCCCAGTCTGTAGGTTGTCTCTCTACTCTTTTGATAAAATCTTTTGATGAACATAAGATGTCATAATGTTTTACTGTTATCATTATTTAAGCTCTGCCTAGTTCCCTTTGCTAATATTTTATTTATGAAATTTCCATCCAGGTTTGTAAAGGAAATTGACCTTTATTTTGCCTTTCACATAACTTCGTTGTGAGATGGGGCATTTTGTCTTTTTTGTTTTTCTAATGTCAGGAACAGTTTTAATAAAATTCGAACATTTGAAAATATTTTATTGCTTGAATATATGATAACAAAACAAAACAAACCCATTGCCATGGAGTCAATTTTGACTCATAGGCACGCTGTGTGATAGAGGATTCCAATTAAACAGTTTCACTCTGTTTATTTTTCTGTCTTATTTATTTATTTATTTTTTAATTAAAAAAAATTCAGTTAGTTTGTTTTGTGGATAGAATTTTAAGTGCTTATTCAGTTTTCCTAACAGTGTAACAGCTTAAAGATAGCCACAATTTCTTTAAAAATCTTTCCTTTGAGGTGGAGTTTATGTCCCCTCCCCTTGAAAATGAGCATGCCTTGTGACTGCCTTGACTGACGGGGTAAAACAGAAGATACATTATTAGATTTCTGGGTTAGAACATTAAACTGCCAGGCAGCTTCGATCTTGCTCTCTGGGGACAGTCACCCTTCAATATTATGTAAGCAGTCTACTACCCTGAGGCTGCATGCTGCAGAAATTCATACTAAGAATTACACAAGGAATAATAGCTAGTAAAGCAAATAGAAGAAAAAAAGGAATAAAAATACTTTATTCATCCAGTAAAAGATAGGAAAGGGGACAAAGAACATGAGGGACAATTTAAAAAAATATCGCAAGATGGAGGAAATAAACACAATCTTATCAGCAATTACAGGTAATGTAAATGAGCCAACCAAAAACCCACTGCCACTGAGTCAATTCCTACTCATAGCAACCCCATAGGGTTTCCAAGGAGTAGATCTTTATGGAAGCAGACTGCCACATCTTTCCCTCAGAGCTGACTGTTCGGTTAGTAGTTGAGCGGTTTAACCACTGCACCACCAGGGCTCCTTAACTGTGGTATACTGTACTGTTATTCACAGATATTTATTATCCTTCCCTGGGAGAATATTGATGGCAGGCTTGGCCATGTGACTTGCTTTGTTCAGTAAAATAAGAGTAGAGTGACATTTGTCAATGAAATTAAAATGTATACTTTTTACAGCAGTATCAAACAAAAATTGGATATCTAGAATTAAAGCTAATGAAAAATGTGCAAAAACACTATAATGAAAGCTACAAAACATTTCTGAGAGGAATTAAAGAAGTCCTAAATAAATAGAGGAATAGATCATGTTCATGAATTGAAAAAACCAACACAGTAAACTGTCAATTCTCTCCAAAATTGTATAATGATTCAAAGCAATCCCAGTCAAAATATCAGTATTTTTTAATGGAAATTGACAAGTTAGTTTTAAAATTTTAGTGGAAGTTCAGTATTTAGAGAGATCCAAGGCAACTATTGAAGAAAAACAATGCTGTATCACTTACGTTACCCAAAACCTGTTGCTGTTGAGTCAGTTCTGACTCTTAGCAACCCTATAGGACAGAGTAGAACCGCACTATAGGGTTTCCAAGACTGTAATCTTTACAGAAACAGATTGCCACATCTTTCTCCTGCAGAGTGGCTGGTGGGTTCAAACCGCTGACCTTTTGGTTAGCATCCAAGCACTTCACCACTGCCACACCAGGACTCTTTATGGCTTACATTACTAGATATTAAAACTTGCTATCATAATACAGTAATCAAGACAGTGTGGTACTGGCACAAAAATAGACACATAGATCCATGACATAGAATAGAGGTCAGAAACATACCCAGTTATATGAAATCACTTGATTTATGATAATGCTCCACTGCAATTCGGTGGGTGAACAGATGGCTTATCAGTCAGGACCCAGCCAGGAGACGGAAACCACATCAGTAATGTGAACAAAGAGAATTTAATATAAAGAATTGTTCAGAGTAAAAAGTTAACTACTAAAAGAGTAAAAGGAGAAGCCTAGGGTGTAGCAACTGATCTCTCCTCTGGCTGAGAGATCAAAGGGAGCCAAGGGAAAAACTAACAAACTTCGGAAAGGGCCCCACAGTGTTGATTCTCAGCTATGAGGAGGTGTGCTGCTCAGCCTGGAAGAAGAGGCTCATGGGACTGGGTTCCAGACCTCTGATGAGGGAGTGTTACTTCTGCAAAAAGAGAGCGTCCTCTTGCCATTGCAGGGATGAACGTTGCTGGGGTGTGCCACTCACAGAAACCACAAGCCACAAGAAACCCTCAGGAAACAAACAGAAAGAGACAAGTCCTCCAGCTTAGCAGCCTCCCTCTAGCAACACCCACTGGCAGACCCTAACAGCTAGCCCACTGGCAGAGCAGAAATGTAGTTGCATACTGCCAGCCCCAACATCACAGAACCACACAGAGAAGGATGGGTTGGGAGCTGAAAGACAATAACCTAATAACTGACATATGCAGTGTTTGCAATAAAAGATTATGGAGCAACTGGATTTCCATGTTGTAAAAAATGAACTTTTACCTCTATTTCAAACCATACAATTAATTCAAGATGGGCCATACCCTACAAGTGACAATAAACTATATATTTACTTATATGTTTTAAATTAGATTGTCTATCTTTTTCTTGGAGCCCTGGTGGTGTAGTGGTTAAGAGCTCGGCTGCTAACCAAAAGGTCAGCAGTTCAAATCCACCAGCTTGGAAACCCTATGGGGCAGTTTTACCTTGTCCTACAGAGATGTGTGGCCTTCTTTATATATACCAAACATATATTTACTTGGTATATGTACTTGATATGTATACTAACTGGGTATATATACTAAAAGAGTAAATAGGATGAATCTGGAGGACATTATGCTGAGTGAAATAAGTCAATGACAAAAGAACAAATATTGTATGAGATCACTATTATAAAAAGTTAAAAAAGGGCTTACATGCAGAAAGTGACATTCTTTGATGGTTTTCAGGGATGGGAGGGGGAAGGAGGGAAAACAAGCAACTAGATAGTAGATGCATGTTAACTTTGGTGAAGGGAAAGCAATACACAATATGGGGGAAGTCAGCACAACATGACCAAGGCAAAGAAAGACACTGAGATGTATGCAAAAATAAAAGGCAACTACACTAAATACTACAACATATATAACCTTGAAACAATAGTAATAACAAACAATAATTTAAGAGTGGATACATAGGCAGATACACACGCTGAATAAGTATGGGAGGGTGTATGAGAGTATACCCATGTGCATATATAGACTAAGTTGTAGATATTTCTACATACATATTCATGTGCTGCATGTATAGTCATATATACAATGGAGCACACAGGGAGCACACTCAGGGAAAATTCTTAGACACAACCAAACACTCGGCAGGACTGAATTACTGGGCTGGCAAGTATAGTCTCGGGGGACATCTAGGTCAATTGGCATAACATAGCTCACTCATAAAGTCAATGTTGTACATCCTACTTAGGTGAGTAGTGTCTGGGGTCTTAAAAGTTTGTGAGTGGCCATCTAAGATATAACTATTGGTGTCTTCCCATTTGGAGCAAAGGAGGGTGAAGAAAACCAAAGACTCAAGGAAACAATCTAAAGGACTAATGGCCCACACGAACCACAACCTCCACTAGCCTGAGACTCCCAAACAAATGGAAGTGATGAGCTTTAAAATGATGACATTTTCCCTATACTGCATTCATTTGTTTATTCATTCACTCATTCAATCATTTTTCATTTACCAGTCATTAAAGAAGCCACTGGAAATACAAAGATGAATAAAACACAGTCTTTACGTTTTATTGTAGTAGAAAAAAGAGAAACATAGCCATTTGTCATAAAACAATACGTGTTTTAGTTCAATATTGAATGTATTCATAGAATGCTTAGAAGCACATTTTTGGGGGTACTTCATGTATAAGAATCAACATAAATTCAGTTCCCAAAATGTGAAGCTTAATAAAATCCCTACTTTTTCACCTTTCCATCATCTCTGATACCACATAGCTCTCCCTCTCTTTGCCCCTAGCCACCTGGAGCTAGTTTAGAGCTCACAAGTTAAAAGGACACTGTCCTTCAGACTGGCAAATAGGCAAATACGAGCTGCGAACTCAGGAGTCCAAATGACACTCTTACTTCTTACCTGCTGACAGTTCGAATCCACCAGGTGCTCCTTGGTAACCCCATGAGGCAATTCTACTCTGGCCTGTAGGGTTGCTATGAGTTGGAATCAACTCAATGGCGATGGGTTTGGGGCTGCAAATTCAGGATTTTCTCTTTAGTCCTTCAGGGTGACATCTGCAAGCTTTGGGGCCTCCCCTGGGATCCCTCACTTTCACCTGCTGGATCCCACTACTCCTTTGGGTTTGATACTTCACTGGAATGACTCACAGAACTCACAGAAAGTACTATAATTATGATTACAGATTCGTTATAAGGAAGAGTTACCTGGGCAATGTCTGGGAGAGTTTCCAGTACGGAGTTTCCATATCCCAAATGGGTGCATTACCCTCCCTTTGCCAACCAGGAAGCTCCCAGAGCCTTCGTGTTCGGAGACTTTATTGGCATCATTATGGAGTCACGAATGAGGCCTCATTGCATATGCATGATAGGTTAAATCATGCCTCCTGAAGTTAGTTTATATCTACTTAGCAGGTGGTCTTTCTTATGTGTTCAGCCCCTACACATTAGCACAAATCCTCAGATGTGTTATGGAGGTTTTAGATAATAAATTACTCAAGAAATTCCAAGGGTTATCTCTCAGAAACCAAGGACAGAGACCAAATAGTTTTTTTTGTTTACTTGTTTTTGTTTTTGTAAGGTGACTCATTACTGCACAGGCACCTACTCCATTCTGGAGAGGGTTGGGAAGGGCAGGATATTCGGAAAAAAATCTCAAAATAGATGGATGATACCTGAGTTGAAATTTAAAAGATGAAATGTTGAGTGATGTAATTAAGTGAGTTGTGGTTTTGATTGTCCTTAGATGTCATTCTGTAGCAAATGGGAAGCTGATGGTATTAAAAATCCTAGAAGATAAAATTTTGTAATGAGTAGAATCTACCTTGTAACCATAAGATGGTGTGAAATACAGCAATGCAATCTAATGGCATTCAGCTGAAGTAATAAAACAGTGCTACATTTCTTCAATAACTAGTTATACAACAATAATAAGTTTATTCAATGGGTAAAGTTGTCATTTTTGTTATTTAGTATTCCAGGTTAAAATCTCTTCTTCAGCACAAGAGAATTTTCTTAATATTTGGATCTTGGTAGTTTGGAGTTCAAATTCTGCTTCCATCACTTATTAGATTATGAACTTGGGTAAGTTATTTCACTTCTGTAAGTTTCAATATCTTTTTCTATAGTATGGAGACAATAATAACTTTCTTTTTGTGGATTTTTATGGGTTTTGAGGAAATGATTTTAAGAGATGAACCCTGTTCCTTACACTTTGCTAGTGTTGTTTTTAGTTGCCATCTAGTTAGTTCTGACTCATGGAAGCCTTATGTATAACGATGAAATGTTGCCTGGTCTTGAGTACATTGTAGGTGTTCAGAAACTGATAATTATTATCATTTCCATTATTTTAAAAAACTAATTATTGATTTATTAATAAAAAGCACTGTCTATTCTCTTTGAGAAATACAGTGGTATTCCAGAGCTGTCTTGTACCAGTTTGTGAGAGCTGATTATTAAAATTTCAGAAGCCAGTTGGTAAACATGATCATCCTTGGCTATTATGGGAGTATTTATACCATAGAAACTGGCGAATGCTAGAAATCAGGGATTTCTTCCCCGAAAGAGCAGATTATTAAACACTTACTAGAATATAGCTTGATAGAAATATGAATAAGACATATACCTCTGCTTACTTATTTATAGTTTACATCCCAATTTGTTTGCTGGGATATTTTTTTATCTCCTCCCTTCTGCTCAAAACTATTCAATGTCTCCAATTGTCTTTCTAATTACTCAGAGTAAAAACCAAATTTTTTTTGTAGCCTATAAGTTCCTCAAAATCTGGCCTCCCCATTACCTTTCTGATCTCATCTCCTACTATACTCCCATGTTTCTTACTCCACTCCAGTCACATAGGCCTTCTTTTTGTCTCCAAGTCCATGTTCCCGCTTCAGGCCATTTGCGCTGATTAATTCCTCTACTTAATACTCTTCCAACACATATCAGCATGGTTTCTTTTCTCAGTTCCTTCAGGTCTTTGCTCAAATATCATCTCGTCATTGAGGACTGTCCTTATCTCTTTATTTAAAATTATAAACTCCCTTCGCCAGCAGTCACAACCCACCTTACACAGCTCTATTTTTTTCATAACGCATATCTCCTAACATAATATATGATTTATTTATCCATTTGTTTATTTGTGTTGACTGTCTCACGCTACTAGAATGATGTAGGCACCCTGAGGGCAGGAATTCTTATGTATTTACTCACTGTTTAATCTCAGACACCTAGAACAATAACTGAAATACAGTAGACACAAAATGAATGCTTTTAGAGTCAATGAATGTTGGTATAAAACAAAATAAGACTTAGTTTGTCAGGACAAGAGTGTTGATGGTTTATGATAATTTTTAGCTAAAGGAGCTAGAATTGTTCAATCATGTTCTACCAATAACCTCTCTAAACCTGATGAAATCCACTACCGTTGAGTTGATTCCAACTCATAGTGACCCTATAGGACAGAGTAGAACTGCCTCCATAGGGTTTCCAAGGCTATAAATCTTTATGGAAACAGACTGCCACATCTTTCTGTCATGCAGCAGCTTGTGGGTTTGAACCACCAACCTTTTGGTTAGAAGCCGAGCACTTTAACCACTGCACCACCAGGGCTCCTCCAATAACCTCTCACAAGGGTAATTATATTAAAAGTGGGAGTGAAAATACCCAACATTGGTAAAGATGGGTTAAGGCTTAAATGGTGCTTCACCCACTGTCTTAGGTTTGGTTCTCTAGAGAAGAAAAACCAGTAAAGTGTGTAAATATATAATACATAGAGAGATTTATATCAAGGAAATGGCTCATGCAATTGCAGAGGTTGGAATATCCTGAGACCGTGGGTCAGGATAGAGGCTTCTCCTGATTCACGTAGCTGCAGGGGCTGGTGAACCCTAGATCGGCAGGTCAGACAGCAGGGTTCTTGCTCATAGGCTGTAAAGATTGACGAATCCCAAGATTGATAGGCTAAACGACAAGTAAGCTGCTAGCTCAAGTCCCAAGAACTGGAGGTTAGACGAAGAGGAGCCAGTTGCAGGATCCAGAGCAAGCAAAAGCCCATGAGTCTTGCCAGAAAGTCCACTTATATATTCGATGCAGGCCACAACCCCAAGGAAACTCCCTTTCAACTGTTTGGCTACTTGTAGCAAATCCCATCATGAAGGTGATCACATTATATTAAATCTCATCATGGAAGTGATCACATCATCATAGGACTGCCAAAATACATCATAACTGTGGAACCACTGGGAATCATGGCCCAACCAAGTTAACATATAACTTTAGATTCACAGTCCATCCCTTGTCAACTAGGCACCTATACATATCTCCTTAAACCATACGTAACATCTGAATAAAGACAATTAGAAAGTCATACTTGTGCCTAACATGCTACAACTAACACACATACAACCAAAAACTCACTAGTCTTGTTTACATTTTATATTTTATAAGTGAAAATAATAAAAATATTTGATGCACACATACAAGGCAGAAACACCCATAACAATTAGTCCTCATTTCTGCAAATGGTCACATGATTATAACTGATATTTAGAGCTACCTTCTTCCACCACCCATTCTGTATTCCCTTTGCCCTTAGCAACCACCTCAGCTGGTGGTAGTTCTTTGCCTGTTGGGGTGACCCAAGCCTTCATTCCTGAAGGGTCCAGGCCATTAGTAGTCATGTCAGAATTGGTTTGTGTTGTTTTTCATTGACTTTAATCACAGGGCGTGGTAGTACTAAGAGACACCCTAAGGGATCTCCTGCATTCCAGACATACTCTTCCTTACCTCCATTATGTAGTATCAATCCAATTTCCTGTTGGTAATCAGGATCAATCACACTGGCCAATATGGTAACTCCTTCTTTGCCTGTTGATCCAGAGGCATAAGGAGCCCAAAGTGGCCAGGTGGCATTCTTAGCTTCCAGTTCAATTGGATCAATGATGTGTCTCCAGGTGGGAGCATTCCTCTCTTTGGATCTAAAACCTCTAGAACAGCAGAGCATAAGGAAGACCAGCAGGAAGCAAAAATTTTGTCACTGGGTCACTAGGGGTAATAATGAGTGGTGCTACTCCCATTTCTACCCTTTGATTCCTGCATCCTTGAATCTTGGCTATGGGAGAAGCAATACCATATATTGGACCCTGATTTAGAGCATATACATTCTCCTGGAGAACATTTCCCCAACCCTGCAAGGTATTGCCACTGTCATGGATTGAATTGTGTCACCCAAAAATACGTGTATCAATTTGGCTAGGCCAGGATTCCCAGTATTGTGTGATTGCCCACTGTTTTGTCATCTGATGTGATGTTCCTATGTGTTGTAAATCCTGCCTCTGTGATGTTCATGAGGGGGGTATAGGAGGCAGTTGTGTTAGTGAGGTAAGACTCAATCTACAAGATTGGATTGTGTCTTGAGGCAATCTCTTTTGAGATATAAAAGAGAGAAGTGAGCAGAGAGACAGGGTGACCTCACACCACCAAGAAAGAAGCACCTGGAGCATAGTACATCCTTTGGACCCGGGGTTCCTGTGCTGAGAAGCTCCTCGACCAGGGGAAGACTGATGACAAGGACCTTCCTCCAGATCCAACAGAGAGAGAAAGCCTTCCCTTGAAGCCAATGCCCTGAATTTGGACTTGTAGCCAATTAGACCATGAGAGAATAAATTTCTCCTTGCTAAAACCATCCACTTGTGGTATTTCTGTTATAACAGCACTAGATGAGTAAGACAGCCACCTAGCTGGTACTGTAATTGTGTCTTTAGAAGGCTATTCAATTGTTCTATCAAGCCAGCAGCTTCAGGATGATACGGAACATGGTAAGACCATTGAATTCCATGAGTATGGGCCCATTGCCACACTTTGTTTGCTGTGAGGTGAATCCATTGATCCAAGGTGATGCTGTGTGGAATGTCATGACAGTGGATAAGACATTCTGTAAGTCCACGGATGGTAGTTTTGGCAGAAGTATTGAGTGCAGGGAAGGCAAATCCATATCAGAGTGTCTATTCCAGTAAGAACAAAATGCTGCCCTTTCCATGATGGACGTGGTTCAATGTAATCATTTTTCCATCAGGTTGCTAGCTGATCACCTCCAGTGATGGTGTCATATCAGGGACTCAGTGTTGGTCTCTGCTGCTGGCAGACTGGGCACTCAGCAGTGGCTGTAGCCAAGTTGGCTCTGGTGAGTGGAAGTCCATGTTGCTGGGCCAATGCATAACCTCCATCCCTGCCACCATTGCTACTTTGTTCATGAGCCCATTGAGTAATGACGGGAGTAGCTGGGGAAAGAGGATGACTGGTTTCCACAGAATGCATCATCCTATTCATTTGATTGTTAAAATCCTCCTCTGTTGAGCTCACCCTTTGGTGAACATTCACGTGGGACATGAATATCTTCACTTCTTTGGCCCATTCAGAGAGGTCTATACACAGACTTCTTCCCCATACTTCCTTGTCTCCAATTTTCCAGTCATATTCTTTCCAAGTCCCTAATCATCCAGCCAAACCATAGGCCACATCCCATGAATCAGTATAGAATTATACATCTGGCCATTTCTCTTTTTAGCAAAGTGAACAACCGGGTGCACTGCTCTAAATTCTGTCCTTTGGGAGGATTTCTCTTCACCACTGTCCTTCAGGGATGTCCCAGAAAGGGACTGTAGTGCTGTGACTGTCCACTTTGGAGTGGTACCTGCATATTGTGCAGAACTATCTGTAAACCAGGCATGAGTTTTCTCTTCCTCAGTCAACTGATCCTAAGGAACTCCCCATGAGGCCATAAGTGCAGACTGGGAGATGGAAGGTAATGTGACAGGAGTGGAGACCATGGGCATTTGCTCCACTTCCTCACGCAACTTGTGCCTTCAGGTCCTGCTTGGGCCTTATCTCATATATACCACTTCCATTTAATGATGGACTGCTGCTGTGCATGTCCAACTTTATGGCTCTGTGGGTCAGACAACACCCAGTTCGTGATGGGCAGCTCAGGCTACATGGTGACTTGATGTCCCATGGTTAAGCATTCTGTCTCTACTAAGGCCCAGTAACAAGCCAAAAGCTGTTTCTCAAAAGGAGAGTAGTTATCTGCAGAGGAAGCAGGGCATTGCTCCAAAATCCTAAGGGTCTGTGGTGTGATTTCACCAATAGGGGCCTGCCAAAGACTCCAAACAGCATCTCTATCTGCCACTGACACTTCAAGCACCATTGGATCAGCTGGATCATATGGCCCAAGTGGCAGAGTCACTCGCTCAGCAGCCTAAACCTGTTGCAGAGCTTTCTCTCAATCTGGGCACCACTGGAAACTAGCAGCTTTCGAGTCGCTTGATAAATAGGCCAGAGTAGAACACAGAAATGAGGAATATGTTACCTCCAATATCCAAAGAGGTCCACTAGGCATTGTGCCTCCTTTTTAGTTGTGGGAGGGGCCAGATGAAATAACTTATCCTTCACTTTAGGCGGAATATGTCTACATGCCCCACACCACTGGATCCATAGAAATTTCACTGAAATGGAAGGCACCTGAATTTTTGTGGGATTAATTTCCCACCCTCTAGCAGCAAATACTTTGTCAATAAGTCCAGAGGTCATTGACACTTCTTCCTTACTGATCAGCATGATGTTATCAATGTAATGGACCATTGTAATGTCTTGTAGAAGGGAAAGGTGATCAAGGTCCCTGTAGACTAAATTATGACATACAGCTGGAGAATTGATGCAGCTCTGAGGTAGGCAACTGAAGGTGTATTGCTGGCCTTGCTAGCTGAAGACAAACTGCTTCTGGTGGTCCTTCAAAAGAGGTATGGAGAAAAAAGCATTAGCCAGATCAATAGCTGCATACCAGGTACCACAAGATGTGTTAATTTGCTCAGGCAATGAAATCACAACCGGAACAGCAGCAGCAATTAAAGTCACCACCTGGTTAACTTTTCAATAATCCTCTGTCATTCTGTAAGATCCACCTGGTTTTTGCACAGGCCAAATAGGCAAGTTGAGTTGGGACATTGTGGGAATCACCAGTCCTGCATCCTTCAAGTCCTTGATGGTGGCAATCATCTGTGTAATCCCTCCAGGAATGTGATATTGCTTTTGGTTTATTGTTTTCCTAGGTGAGGCAGTTCTAATGGCCTCCACTTGGCTTTTCCTACCATAATAACCCTTACTCCATTTGTGAGGGATCCAATATGGGGGTTCTGAGTATATCTATTCCAATTGTGCATTCTGGAATTGGGGAAATCACTATGGGATGGGTTTGGGGACCCACTGGGCCTACTGTAAGATGGACATGAGCCAAGACTCCATTAATAACCTGATCTCCATATGCCCCCACTCTGACTGGTGGGCCACAGTGATGTTTTGGGTCTCTTGGAATTAGTGCCGGTTCAGAGCCAGTATACAGTAATCCCTGGAAAGTCTTATTATTTCATTTTCCCCAGTGAACAGTCACTCTCATAAAAGGCTGTAGATTCCTTTGGAAAAAATTGGGAGAAAGATTATAAATAAGTTTTTGGTGGTGTATTGGAGTCCTTCCCCAAGGGGTCCCAGCCTCCCCTTTATTCAGGGGGTTGTGGGTCTGTAAACTCTATCAAGTCCGGGAATTGATTGAGGGTCTATGACCCTCTATTCTGGTGATTTGACTTAGACTGCTGTTCTCTTGACCTAGAATTATTTAACTTGTACAGATCAAGTAAATATTTATTAGATTTCCTATCTATTTCACTCCTAGGGACACTATGACTAAGGAGCCAATGCCATAAGTCCATACTACTCAGGCTATTGTGATTACTGCTTTGACTCTGCTGTCCATTATGGTAACCACATCCACCTTGTCTTTGTCTGTTGAGTGCCATCACTTGGCCCCTACCACCATGGGGTTGAATCAACGGCGTTGTACGAAGGTGTCTTAATTCAGTTAGGGCAGTTCCCATTGTCAAATCTGACTTACATAAAACAGCAATCACAGCAGTTTTCAAGGATGCTGGGGCTCCTTTCACAAATTTGTTCCTCACTGTTATGGTAAAAGGTGTGTGCTCTGGGCACTCCATGTGCGGGTCTGTGGGTCTAATCTGATAAATCCATTCTAGCATGCCTGTTATCCTATGCCTTTGGATACCTTCTTCTACAGTATACCAAGGCAGGTCTGGTACTTCAACTTGATTTAGTGTAGGCCACTGCATAATCCATGCTTCAGCAACCCAAAGTTTCCTAACCTCTTGAGCTGAAACACTGAATGAAGAATTTGGGCTTAGTGGGCCCACATCAATAAACTCAGACTGATCCATCTTTATGTTCCTTGCACCATTATCCCACACAATAGTCATTCCCACACATATTCCCCAGGTTTCTGTTTGTACATATTAGAAAAGTCAAGCAGTTCTTTTGGAGTGTAGTGTACCTCTTCCTGGTTCATAGTTTTTACTTCACCTTTTGGGGCTCACTGGGACTTAAGTCTACTTATAGGTCTACAATCCAAAATGGGTGATGGGGATGAGTTTTGAGAACATTCAGCATTGTCTTGCAAGGTATCTGCCTCAGACAATGTCCCAGGCAATGAGTCAGACACAGGTTCTTCAGACATGGCTGGGTTAAACTCATCAGATGGAAGTTGAGAGGCTAATGGTTTTACTGGGGAGGGTGGCTTAGAAGACAAACATGGAGTAATCTCTTCCATGAGGAGATGGGAGTGATAGGGCTGGTTTTGTTGTCAGAAGTGATTCAGTGGAGCTATGGGCTCAGCGTCTCCAGCTTTCTGATTATCTGCCCGTATGTCCCCAACCCAAGTTTCAGGATCCCATTTCTTCCCAATCAATGCCCTCACTTTAACCTAAGATACCTCTTGAGGTTGCCAGTTGAGTTGGTGTTGTAATTCAGCAACTCCTATGATAAGACTCCAGGTTCGGTTTTTGGCAATATCAGCTCTGTTACTATAAGAAATAAAACTTTCTTTCAAGGCACAAGTGGAAATTTTGAGGTTGCTTATGCAGCACTTGAGCTTTGATTCTATAGCCTTGAGCACATCTCTTTTTTTTCACCAGTTTGTCTAGCTAAAGAAGGATCAACCAACCAGCTTCCTTATACTTCTCATTCTGACAAATTGTAGAAAGGTATCACACATACAATTACCTAGAGCCTCACCTTTCACCAATACCTGACCTATTGGTGGTGATATTTTGTGTACTTGTATTGCCATCTCACACCATCGAGTATCAGTGTCCTCTTTACTATTGAAAGCAGAGTCATCAACATCTTTAATACTAACCAGACTTGAGAACCATTTTAGAAAACTCATCCTTACAATTTTGTTTCTCGAGAACCACTTGGTACCAAATGTCTTAGCCTGGGTTCTCTAGAGAAGCAAAACCAGTAAAGTGTATAAGTATATATACATATATAGAGAGATTTATATCAAGAAAATGGCTCATGCAATTGCAGAGGCTGGAACATCCCAATCAGGGGTCAGATAGAGGCTTCTCCTGATTCACGTAGCTGTAGGGGCTGGTGAATCCAAGATTGGCAAGTTAGACAGCAAGGCTCTTGCTCACAGACTGCGAAGATCAATGAATCCCAAGATCAGCAGACAAGACAGCAGGTAAGCTGCTAGCTCAAGTCCCAAGAACTGGAGGTTAGATGAAGAGGAGCCAGTTGCAGCCCACGACTCTTGCCAGAAAATCCGCTTATGTATTCTATGCCAGCCACAACCCAAGGAAACTCCCTTTCAACTGATTGGCTACTCACAGCAGATCCCATCATGGAGGTGATCACATTATATCAAATCTCATCATGGAAGTGATCACATCATCACAAGACTGCCAAACTACATCATAATTGCCAAACCACTGAGAATCATGGCCCAGTCAATTTAACATATAACCTTCCCGAACACAACCACCTTCCACTAAACCATAATGCTTTACATCTTATGGTTAAGCTGCATGGTAGAAGAACTTGAGCAAGAACTGGCACACATGACAAAAAGAGGGATCAGCACCATCACTGCGTCAATAGCAGGAAAGGAAAGAAAAGGGGAACAAGCATGAGTGGCCCAATCAATATTGTAAATCTTACCAACTCATTTATCATTTCTTTCTTTTGGAAAAGACTGATAAAGAGGCATATTGTTGTTAGGAGGCATACAGATAGATATTTTCCTACCTGTTTCCTTACTAGATACAGCAAACTGGTAAATGTATTCATCTTGGTCATATCATTTCACATAATACCTTTGCCTGTTGTTATTGATGTTAGGCCATCGAGTTGATTCTGACTCATAGTGACCCTATGTAGAACAGAATGAAACATTGCCCTGTCCTGCACCATCCTCACAATTATTGCTATGTTTGAGCCCATTGTTGAAGCCACTGTGTCAATCCCTCTCATCAAAAGTCTTCTTCTTTTTCACTGACCCTCTACCTTACCGAGCATGATATCCTTCTCCAGGGACTGATGTTTCCTGATAACTTGTCCAAAGTACATGAGATGAAGTCTTGCCATCCTCGATTCTAAGGAGCTCTCTGACGGTACCTCTTCCAAGACAGGCTTGTTCATTCTTCTGGGAGTCCATGTTATATTCAATATTCTTTACCAACACCATAATTCAAAGGTATCAATTCTTCTTTAGTCATATTTATTGTCCAGATTTCATGTGCATGTGATTGAAAATGCCATGGCTTAGGTCAGGTGCACCTTAGTCCTCAAAGTGACATCTTTACTTTTCAACACTTTAAAGAGGTATTTTGCAGCAGATTTGCCCAATGCAATACATCATTGATTTCTTTACTGATCTTTCCATGGGTATTGACTATGAATTCAAGCAGAATGAAACCCTTGACAACTTTAATATTCTTTCTGTTTATCACGATGCTGCTTATTGGTCCAGTTGTGAGAATTTTTGTTTCCTTTCTGATAACGTATAATCCATACTGAAGGCTGTAGTGTCTGATCTTCATCACTAAGTACTTTAAGTCTTCTTCACTTTCAGTAAGCAAGGTTGTATCATCTGCATAATACAGGTTGTTAATGAGTCTTCCTCCAGTCCTGATGCTCCATTCTTCTTCATATAGCCCAGCTTCTTGGATTATTTGCTCAGCATACAGGTTGCATAAGTGATGAAAAGATAAAACTCTGACTCACACCTTTCCTGATTTTTAACCATGTGATATCCCCTTGTTCTGTTCAAATGACTGACTCTTGATCTATGTACAGGTTTCTCATGAGCACAAAATCTTTGCCTACTAGACTCTAATACCGCAAAGGCAAGTATCATGCCTCTATATCCTTTTAATATTCTTCATATTTTTAATAAAATTTTGATAAGATAAGCTTCAAAAATATCTTTTGAATGAATAAACGAAGTTGCCCATTCAGTGTTCAGTTAATCAGTTTTTAGTAGCACCAAAGGCAGACTGAGAATATAATAAAATCAGAGACTGGTTATTTGCACACGCATGTAAAAAGATTCATTCTTGTAAACAAGAAGATCTAGACAATAAACTGGTGTCACACAGTCAAACGCCACTTACTTAAGCTAATAAAGGGGAACATAAATACAGGTAATAAGAAATGTCAGATCATATGCCTGCAATACTCTTTTCTACCACATTTACAGCTAGTTCCTGAGTTAGAAGTTTCAAATAGTCTGATAGAGAACTAGAATAATAGTTTACAGGAAACAAACAATATGAAGTTAATGAATTTGGACAGTTTATTGTTTTACATTTGATGGCTTCTCTCTGTTTGGTTTTTGCCTTAGTAGACAGGAACAGGCAACAGGAAGATAGTTGGAAATCAAAACAACACATTCCTGACTAATCCAACTCCATTGGCTATTAATAAAAAAGATAAAAAGTTAATTTTTAGTATTCTTCATTTTTTCTTGTTGGTTCAAGCTGTTTTCTGGGGTAATTTCCTTTCTGACTGAAAAACTTTTTTTTTTAGTATTTCTTGTAACTTAGATCTTCTAGCAACAAATTTTCTCTTTGTTAATTTGTGAATATCTGTCCTTTCTGACACTTGACTGGACATTTAATGATTATTGACCTAAACCACTGAGAATTAGGGAAGCATAATCTAGCCTAACCTTGATGATTTAGTCACTGGTTCTAGAATTGGAATGGCACCATAGGTGGGGCGGGGGTGGGACGGGAAACAAGGGCTTTCTTGGAGTGTGAGGGGTCAGTGGTGAGTGACTAAGAAATTTTAATTGTTGAATTTATATATGGTGATGTATTTTATGCGGCGGAAAAATGTTTGCTAAAACTTTTTTTGCAGCGACTCGCAACAAAGATGATGTTCCTAATAAACTTGTAGCTCTAGAAGAAAAAGTTGGAGACATCAATAGTATGGATTTGTTGCTGTCATCTGAATTTGGTATGCTATTACAATAAACAGATGATATCAGGAAAGAATTGGTTGGTTTTCAAACAGGAATAAAACAGAACAAAGAATCCTGAAATTCAGGGACCAGCAGGGTTGTAAAAGGCAACTGCTTCACAGAGCTAAATAGTAATAGTGAAAAATAAGATTGTGAAAAGCTTTGAAGGACAAAAACTGATTAAAACTTGTCCTTGCTCTCATGGGTCACGTTAAGAGTACTTTGTTGATTGTCTATCAATTACTAAAATCTCTGAATCAGTTAATATTTTTTCAGAGTAGAGATCTAATGAAGGATGGCAGACTCCCATAATCTCTCTCACACAAGAAATAGCTCAGGGAAGAGAGATTAAAGGTGTGACTTTCCCATCTAAGCTTGATTGGCTCAAATTACATGTGATTATAATCAAGTCAAGAGAAAAAGAGATAAAAGGTTGAGAATGCAAAGGAGTGCTGCAAACTGTAAACTGTCTCTAGGGGGGCAAATTTTTTGAGTGTTGGTTTTGGTACACACAGCTGACAGAATTAAACAGAAAACAGTCTGCTAATGTCTGAGACTGGCTATTCTGAGACTGAAAGAGACTGTTAAGGAATTGAAGCAATCCTAGAGTTACAAGCAGGAAAAAAAAGGCCAAGAAAGTTGTTCAACACAAAAGACCATATTCCCCAATACACATTTCAAATGTCACTTAGGAAAATAATGTAAAGGAGAAAATCTCTGAGGGGCCAAAGTCAGGGACTATGGAGAAGAAAAGACTGGGAGCCCCACCTACAGATTATATACTTTGAATTTGGTGCCATGATTGAATGGAACTTTTGTGTTGACTCCCTTAGGGCAGGGTTGAATGTATTCTGAATGTAAGAAGGAAAGGGAACTGAATATTTGGTGACCAGAAGGGTGGCGCTTGTAGATTTGAATCTTGCTGACCAATATTTGTGGTTCTCCTTCTTCCAAGTAAAACAATGACATAAAATAAATAGGAGTTTCACCTTCAGTCTGATTTCACAAAGGAGAAAGTACTTGGAGCAGAGCCAAGCAGAGTCTCAGCTTGCATATGTGACCTGCAGCCACCAACATGCAATGTAAATGAGAAATAAATGCTGGCTGTTGCAAGCAACCTGGATTTTTTTCTTTTTTTTTTTTGTGGACTTGTCAAACTTGATGAGTATAGTATGTATTATTTTTATTTTGGAATATGTCTTTACAGCAGCAGTTAATTTAAAAATGAGAAAGCATGTTTAATAAAACATTAGGTACTGAATTTCTGTCTCACAATGAAGTAGATGATGCACATGTAACATGTACAAACATTTTTGATATTTCCATCTATCAGAGGGACCATGATGATATAATCACTGACCACATGGAAGCCAAAGACATACATTCATTTGTAGAAGCAGTAGGTCTGTTTATATATCATTCTGTGAAGCATGATTTTTCATTTAGATCAAATTATCATTTTTTAAAATTTTCACCATTTTTGATTCCAGATTTTTTAGTGTATTGCATAAAGTAGTATTAATGTATTGGCTTTAATGAACTTTGCAAACAACTAAACTAAGCCTGTTTTGTATTTGTTTCATCAGATGTTTCAAATACAAAACAAGTTAATTCCAATAATGGTATTTTTCTTCCAGTTCATGGAAGCAAAGCAAACTTTTTGGAATTTATTCCATTGAAGGTGAAACACCTGACATTATTGTGTTATTAAAAAGTTCAACACTGAAGATGAAATTATTTGTTTTTGTAGTAGTGACACAGATGAAGCATAAACCAACCAACTAACCAACCAAACATTGCCCTTGAGTCAATTCCATCTCATAGCAACCCTATGTGACTATAGTACAGAGTAGAACTGCCCCATAGGCTTTCCCAGGCTGTAAATCTTTAAGGAAGCAGACTGCCACATCTTTCTCTCATGGAGTGGCTGGTGGGTTCAAATCCCCAACCTTTTGGTTAGCAGCCAAGGGCTTTAACAACTCACCACCAGGGCTTCTGGGTGAAGCATAGCATCATGTTAAACCAGTGTTCTTAGTAAGTTAAAAATACTATGGAGCAAAATATACTTGAAATTGTCTAGCACAACTAGATGGTTCCCGGCTACCACAACAGAGGGTCCCCGACAGCTGGAGAAAAATGTAGAACAAAATTCAAACTCACAAAAAAAGACCAGACTTACTGATCTGACAGAGACTGGAGAAGCCATGAGAGTATAGTCCCCGGACACGCTTTTAATTCAGTACTGAAGTCACTCTTGAGGTTCACCCTTCAGCCAAAGATTAGAAGGCAGGAGGGGACAGGAAAGCTGGATGAATGGAAATGAGGAACCCAAGATCGAGAAGAGGAGAGTGCTGACACATTGCGGGGTTGGCAACCAATGTCACAAAACAATATGTGCTTAATTGTTTAATGAGAAATTAATCTGCTCTGTAAATTTTCACCTAAAGCACAATTTAAAAAAATGTGTGTGTATATATATATTTATATATATATATATATATGTATATATATACTTGAAATTTGTTTTGGAACATTGATAATCCAGGATGGCATTAAAAATCTGTGACATCCTGCATTTAGAAATAAAGCTGCTTATCAAAATATGCCAGTAACTGAACTATAACATTTGTGTTAGGAGGCTGAGGTTGTGTAGGAAAATACTGTAGCTTGAGGATACATACTTTTTCTCTTTGTTGCCCATTTTAGTTGGATTTTTTTAACCTTGGAAGAAACAATTATTAAATCAACTTAAGTCTCATAAAGTGTGTATTGGGATTTTTGTAAGCTCTCTAAAGTTCCGTTATGTATATCTAAAATCATTTAGAAATTTTTAATCAAAGTATTCAATGAATGGAGTGCAAAAAAGACTTCAGTTTTTGAAACTATTAGCAAATTCTAACTATTGTAAACAAATCTTGTAAACTACAAGATACTGAAATTTATCCTTATAAAACCAGGGAAGAAAACGAAAAGAATTACTTCATGACAGTTCAAATGGTATGTAAGATATATTTCTGAAATTCTGCAAGTGTGCTTTAGAATATTTCAACTTAGAGGAAAATTCTTTCAATGGAGTTCCCATTACTAACTTGAAAAATGTGTATTTAGTACTGGAATGGAATCAAATTAAAAGTTCTATGGTTTTGCAGCATCAAAATTTGGTGAAACATTCAAAATAGAGGTAATCTGTGTTATGAGGTTTTCTTGTGAAAATATTTGTTGAAGAAAGGTGCTCTGGATAGAGGCAAAAAGACAGTCGTTGTGAAAACATTTGGCAGGAATATTTGTATATTTCAATAAGAAGATATTAGGATTCAGAATTTCCTTTATTCAGTAAATTTATTTTTGGGCTTTTCCATATTTTCTCAACTAAAAATTTTTTGGCCTATAGAGAAAAGTCAGTAGAAGATATTAGCAATTTCACGTTTACTAAGATTGAAATGCAAGAAAGAAAAATAAAACAATGCATTATTAAAAAATACATTCATTAGAAAATATTACCAATGACACAGCATTAGAAATACACAAGGCTAAGTAGCAAGTCGTACATTCAGAATATGTACAAAAATTATTATTCTACTTTTTTCTTTAATATTTAGGTAATCAATATAAAACTTTTTCTTTAATGTACATGGATATATGTTATTTTAAATTTTTAGAAAATTTTTTCTTTTTAAAAATAATTTGAAATAGAATTATTTTATAATTCCACCATTAAAATGGAGCCAATTTGACGAATAAATAAATGTCTAAAAATGTATAATTTTGATCTTTCTAATGCCCCCTTTCATACTGTAATGTGTCCTTCTTCAATATTAAATTATATACTTACCCTATTTCATTGTTCCTGTAGGAGCCCTGGTGTCACAGTGGTTAAAAGCTTGGCTGTAAACCAAAAGGTCAGCATTTGAGTCTACCAGCTGCTCCTTGAAAACTCCATGGGGAAGTTCTACTATGTCCTACAGGGTGGCTATGAGTTGGAATTGACTTAACGACAATGGGTTTGTTTTTTTAGATTGTCCATGCAAAAGTTGGACAATGACTAAGGGAGACAAAAGAAGGACTGATACCTTTGAATCATGGTGTTGGCAAAAAATATTGAATATACTATGGACTGGCAGAAGAACAAACAAATCTGTGCTGGAAGAAGTACAGCCAGAATGCTCCTTAGAAACACTAATGGTGAGACTTCATCTCACATACTTTGGACATGTTATCAGGAGGGACCAGTCCCTGGAGAAGGATATCATGCTTGGTAAAGTAGAAGATCAGTGAAAAAGAGGAAGACCCTCAACAAGATGAATTGACATAGTGGTTGCAATGATGGTGTTAAGTATAGCAACAATTGTGAGGATGACACAGGACCATGCGGTGTTTTGTTCTGTTGTATGTAGGGTCACTATCAGCTGGAACCAACTCAAAGACATCTAAGAACAACAACAACAATGTATGTGTGTGTGTATATATATATGTATGTATATTGCTTCCTCAGTCTAGCCTCCATGTCTTTTAATATCTTCTATTTTTCTACTTTTATACTCTCTGAACTGCACTGTGAAGTTTCAGATTTATTTTCCAATTCACTAATTCTCTCTTTGACTATATCTAATATGCTAGTTAACTCATTAATTTTGTTTTTAATATCAATTATAATATTTCTCATTTCTAGAACCTGTATTTGCTTCTTTATCTAATTTGCTTTTCTTTGATAGTGTTTTATTCTTTCCTCAGAATTATGGTACCTTTTCTTATGTTTTTAATGATATTAAATAGATTCATTTTATATTCTTTTTCAGATTTTTGGTGTCTTAATTTATTGAGCCTCTATTTTCTATTGACCCTTGCTCAACTCTATCCTCATTGTTTCATACTTTAAAAAAGTATGAGGTCACTTTTAGAGGGTTTAGTTTTTTTCCTGTGAACATCTCTTTGTGCTTTGGGTTGTGGGAGCTTTGCAGGGGTAGCATCAGCTTTGGACAGATTGTCATATCAATTTTTGAGCTTGGTTTTTTCAGATAATATTGGTAGTATAACTTTCAAATTTTAACAATCCGTTGTGAATTCCTTTTCAAATTTTCAGGTGAGACTTTTGGTCCCTAATGATAGATGGAGACATCCAAGCCTCCCTGTCATCTCTCTGAGTGGGTGAATTTTGACTAGTCCATTCTTTTATCCTTTTACCTTTCTACTGAATGTGCAGTACTTAGAGGGCGATGGTTTGATGTGGGAATTTCAGTTCCAGTGTCTCCCTCAGTGGGTTCATGACCTCATCTTCTGTCTTATGCCCTAAGTATCCAAGACCAGTAACACTTCCAGACCATCATCAGTATCAGATCAAACCCTTACCTTCTGGTTTTCTAGATAGAATTCAACTCCAAGGATGCCTCCTTTATAAATCTTTCACAGGTTATTCTTCATCTCTTACTCATTTTTGTAGATATTGCCTAAAGTGCATCATATAGGTCTATATTAGAATTTACCACATTCTAAAAAGAATTATTTGTCTACATGTCTATATCCCTGATTACTGAGATGTTCAGGTCTGTGGGGTCAGGGATCACATCTTATTTATCCTACTATTTACACTATTTGGTATATGTGAAGCCCTGGTGGCACAGTGGTTAACAGGTCAGGCTGCTAACCAAAAGGTCAGCAGTTTGAATCCACCAGGTGCTCCTTGGAAATCCTATGTGGCAGTTCTACTCTGTCCTATAGGGTCGCTGGGAGTTGGAGTCAACTCCACAGCAACGGGTTTTGTTTTGTTTTTTGTTAAAATACGTGACAAATTTTTGATGTTGAATAAATTCAATAAATATTTTGGAATGCATGAATTAAAGACAGATACCAGGAAGACCATCCTATTGGGAAGCAAAGAAAAAGAAAACTCTCTCTATCGCTATAGTGTATTGTGTCTTGTTTCTCCTGCCCTTTGCTACCATACATTAAAAGTATTATTCAGTACTTTGGGAATGTAGCACTTTTGTCTTTCCCCCTTAAAGTTTATTTCTCTGATTTACATTAACAGTGGCTTCCACAGCCCTGCCTCCTCCCCATGCCCTCTTCCCATGTCCTCTCATAAAAAAAATAAATAAATAAAACATCCTGGAAAACTAAAGTATTTTTTCTTCTTCTTTTAAAGTATATGTAACATATACTTTCTAAAATATAAAGACACATAATTAGGATACTTTAAAAATCCTATGTAAAATTATACATTTAAAGGGTAACTAGAAACTATATAAATTTTAAATGAGTCATATATATATATATATATATATTCTTGTTGAATTACACGAACAGTTTATTTGCTACCTCGATGAGCAATTATCTTTCAAGCATAGTCACTTTAGGATTGTTTAAAATTATTTGAAAAGCTAAGTTACAGGTCAAGTATAAATTTCCACAAATGATTATGGTTCATTTACTACCAATGTCTAGGAAGTTGGCCCTTTGAAGGGGGAAAAAAGACTCAGGAAATAAGAATAATTGCATTTATTCCCTTAGTAATCTTATCAATGGATGAAAAGGAAAAGCTAATATTTTTAAGAATTGAAACATTATGCTGTGACTCACAAAGGAAATCCAGGACTCTGGGGATCCTCTTAGGCACAATTGGAAAGTTAGACATTCTGTGTTGTTCTACCTTCCCTTTCAGAACTTTTTTCGATATCCTCCTTCCCACTGCTTTCCCCCACCTTCTTCCTATCCTGTGGTGACACACTGGAAGCCTTTACCTGATGTTTCAACCCTATGTTGTTTGTTTGTTTTTTTCTTCAATTGACTACCATTCTTTCTCTTTTAAAGTATTAGAAAATAAAGCTGAGGGCCCTACAAAAGGAAATGAATGCTTGATTAATTGAAACCAAACAAATGAATGTCTAGTATCTGGCACTATACTAGGATAAAGGGAAGTATGTGGGGTAGGAGGAATTGTCTACATTACCTAAATCACATATTGACTTCCTACTTATTCAAAAATCCAATAATAAGTTGTCGACTAATAAACATAATAAATAAATGTAAATAAATGCATATTCACTGGACAATGACTATGAATTAGTTTTCAAGGACGTCTTGTTTGATTATTATTCTAAAAGATATCAGGATAAAATTAGAATTAAGATAGGCTGGAATCTTTCACTTATTATGATCCAGATAATAAATGAAGAAGTGAAAAGGATGTAACGGATTAAATAAGAAGCCCTGGTGATGCATTGGTTAAAGTCCTCAGGTTGGCCGTTTGAACCCACCAACCACTCCAAGAAAGATGTGGCAGTCTGCTTCCATTAAAAAAAAAAAGTTTCCGTGGAGTCAGGCTCATAGTGACCCTATAGGACAGAGTAGAACTGCCCCATAGGCAAAGTTGTAACTAAGGTATGGCAGGTAGGGCACCGCTTGAGGAGGGGTGCTAATGAGCAGTTTCTATTGGCCATCGCAGTTTCCATGGCCAGCTGTGAGAGATCATTCAGCAGTTTAAAACTAACTGCCATAAGTAGTATTTTCCATAGATAGGCCCTTGCACATAGGGTTTCCAAGGCTGTAGAACTTCATGGAAGTAGACGCTCCTGGAGCTGCTGATGGGTTCAAATTGCTGGCCTTTCGGTTAGCAGCCAAGTGCTTTAACCACCAGGGCTCCTTAGGTAAAGAATACAGCCTTGGAAATCCTATAGGGAAGTTCTACTCTGTTCTATAGGGTTGCTATGAGTCAAACTCAACTCGAAAGCAATGGGTAATGGAAATAAATATTTAATTCCATATTGCAAAGATAAAAAGATCACTGTGTTGCGACATCATTTAATGAATATATGATCTGAACAAAATTTAGCAAAAGAAAGATGTTAGGCTATGAGCACATAATAGGTGCTCAACATGCTTGTTGATAATGTTGAGGTGAGCAAAATCAGTTTTGCCAGACTTAATGCAGAGCTTGAGTAGCAAAAAAGAGAGAGTCATATCTGGCCTTCTGCCACTCATTTTTATATGGCCTGAGAGATAAAAATAGTCTTTACATTTTTAAATGGTTAAAAAACAAAACAAAAACAAAGGAAGAAATAACATTTTATGACACATGAAATTATATGAAATTCAGATTTTAGTGTTCATAAACAGAATTTTATTAGAACACAACAATGCTCATTTGTTTATGGATTGTCTGTGGTGGCCTTCATGCTGCAATGGTAGATTTAAGTAGATGGAAAAGAGACCATTTGGCCCACAAAGACTAAACTAATTATTTCCTGATCCTTTACAGAACAAGTTGCCCAACCCCTGGTGCAGAGTATGACTTGAAGAAGACGAACTAGAGTGTTAGCTACCAGATTTGCCACACTCTTTCTGGAGCAAAGACAAACTTTTCAATTCAGCAAAAAATGTTTGTGTAAGGTTTAGGTTCAGTACGTTTTAATGCCTGGAAGTTAAACCAAGATTAATATTTTTGTGGCTTTTTTCTTTTTTTTCAAAAGCAAAGCATTTGCAGCATTTCTTCTCCCTTGATAGCTGATATAAATAGACACTCATGGTCATTTTATTGAAAAGTAACTTTCCTTTTATTGAGTTTCATTAGCCACTTGCAGGTAACAGATTAGGGCTATAAAGATGAATAAGAAATTCGCCCATTCATTAAGGGGCTGACAGTCAAGTGGTGAAAGAAGGCTTACACTTTAATAGTGTAAATATTCTGTTGCTGTTTTGTTGTTAGGTGCTGTGGAGTTGGTTTTGACTTATATGAAACACTGCCTGGTCCTGAGTCATCTTCACAATCATTGCTATGATTGAGCCCATGGTTGCAGCCACTGTGTCAATCCATCTCATTGAGGGTCTTTCTCTTTTTCATTGACCCTCTACTTTACCAAGCATGATGTCCTTCTCCAGGGAGTGATCCCTCCTGATAACATGGCCAAAGTATGTGAGACGAAGTCTCGTCATCCTCGCTTCTAAGGAGCATCCTGGCAGTACATCTTCCAAGACAGATTTGCTCATTCTTCTGACATTCCATGGTATATTCAATATTCTTCACCAACACTAATTCAAATGCATCAGTTCTTCGGTCTTCCTTATTCATTGACCAGCTTTTCCATGCATATGATACCATGGCTTAGGTCAGGCACGCCTTAGTCCTCAAAGTGACATCTTTGCTTTTTAATACTTTAAAGAGGTCTTTTGCAGCAGATTTGCCCAAGTAAATCTTATAATATAGGGCAAAACTATACACAGACTTTCCTCCTTCCAATTGGCCTTTCACTTCGCTCTCAAAATTAAGACGCAAATATGACCGTACTACTCTTTCTTTAAATTCTTCAGGATAAAATACAAACTCCTGAGCATGACAATTGTTCATTATCCCATCCTTGCCTAACTCTGTCTGCTTTACCTCTTGACATTTCTCCCATGCCAAAACTTTTCCTGAATGCTAGGCTTTGTAATTCCCCAGATGCTCCACACTGTCTTGATTCTAAGCCTTTGCCCTCTTCCCTGTTACTTTCTGTGCATAGAGCTGATTCTCCACCTGACCCCTGAGATAAGTTCATCTCTGACCAGTTAGACCATTACATACCTCAGTCTCAGTGACGGTTTCAGAGAAAGGAGTAATACCCAAGCCAGTCCAGTGAAAAGTAAATACAAGATTCCTGATGGAACTGTTAGGAAAAGGTGCACTTTTTCTGCTGGAGTTGCTAAGCTTTTTGGAGGTTAATTAGTGTTCCTGTTGTGCCACTTTTCTCACAATTACTTAGACTGAGTATTCAACAAGAATTTCACATCTGCTCAAGCACCCCCAATGGCTCTGTATTACTCTGAGATGAAGTTGAAAGTCAATCAGCATCAAAGATTTTCCATAATCTAGTTCCAAAACTGCCTTTGGAGACTTGTCCCCTACTATTCCCTTACCCAGTCCTTTAGAGCCTGCTGAAGTAATTTTCTGAAAATCCCTTTCTCATTTTTTTTTTTTTTTTTTGCTGTTGAAGCTTTCCCAACCTGGTAGGCCCTTTATGCTCTTCTATTTCTCTAAAAAAAGCATACCTAAATTTAAACAACAACAAAAAAATCTTTTTCTGATTATATAAATGATTGTGCTGTGGTTGTTAGGCGCCATCGAGTCAGTTTTCAACTTATAGCAACCCCATGAGACAGAGTAGAACTGCTCCATAGGGTTTCCTAGGCTGTAATCTTTACAGAGCAGACTGCCAGCTCTTTCTCCTGCAGAGCCGTTGGGTGGGTTTGAATTGCCAACCTTCCAGGTAGTAGCCTAGTGCTTAACCACTGTGCCACCAGGGCTTCTTACAAATAATATTAATATCAATATATGCTATATTTATTTACCTATTCTCCTTTATCTTGTTAGGATTAAATTAGGGTCAGAGACAATATAATTTATTATACTGCTTATTAGAACATTTGGAAATCAGAGAAAAGTAAAAAGAAGAAAAAAGTTGTTTCAGTCCTGTCACTTAGAGTTAACTAGTCTAAACTCTTTCATGGTTTTCCCACTAATCTTTCTTTTTACATCTCTTTCAGGAAGTTTTTTCATGCTGTATATAAAATTCTGCATCCCATTTTTTTTGCTGTCAACATTATGCTATCACCAATTTCCAGCATCCTTAAAGATACTTGGAAAACTTAATTTTATTGGTTGTATATTCCAAGGAATGGGCACCCTTATTTTAGAATATATAGGCTGTTCTTAATTTGGCAGTGTCATAATTAAAAGATCCATGGACATTATGGAAGAGTATAACTGAAGAGTGTGAGCTTTGCAGTCAGATGGATCTGGGTTTGAGTTTGGGCTTTATCATTTACAGTCATATGATCTTGAGTTTATTCTTCCACTCATTTATCCAGCACACATTTATGGAAATTATGAGTCAGGCCCTGTTTTGGAGCTGGTGCCGCAGCAATGAACAAGTCAGTCTAGTTGGGAAGCACAACAATAAGCAAATAGATTCATAATATTGGATAGTGCCAAGTGCCAAGAAGTAGGGTCAGGGAACAGAGAGCAAGGCAGGCACTCCCAGCTTGATGAGCTCTAGATGAGCAGGAACACCTCCTGTCTTATTCATTATGTGTCCCCAGTGACTGGAATTGGTGCCCAGTGAATTTTTGTTGACGAGTTGATTGATTTCTCTTAGCAACTATAATTATTGTTTTAAATGTTAACTACCAACCAAAGTCATTACTATCTGCCAGTAGATAGCAATGCATGAAATTTCTAGAACCAGCATGTCTAAATGTAATAGAACTTTGTAGCAGACTCTATCTCATATCAAATAATCTTTTTTACTTTCTTTATATTCTGCTCTAACAGGCAATTGCCTTCCCAAGAAAATTTGTGCCATCAAAAATTAAATTATAGAAACAATGATTTTAATGGGAAAAATGACATAGCAGCTACTGAGTTTCTGATTCATAATAAAACTATTTTTGTGCATGTATGTCATTGACAGCAGCTTATAAAAATCTCCTTTCCTGTTCTACAGTTGCTGGCTAAAATTTATGAACTGGTGGCTCAACATGGAGAAAACCAAATCTGAACTGGCCTTCCTGCCTATCCATGCAGAAGCCTCTTAGCGTTGTCCCTCATTCTTAGCCTTGATTTCAGCACTAAACTAGTAACACACTTCAAAACAGTCTCAACTAAAGAAAAAAGTAGTGCAAAGGTAAATAAATGATGCTACCAGAGCAGGTCGTGTGTTCTTAGGTTTTGTAGTCACTGCTTTTCTTCCTACTCCCTTGGTGCTGCTACTGACTCTCAGTTGTGACCTGGTTACCAACACAACACAAATTGAGTTGTTGAATTCATCAATCATGGTGTATCCTGTTTGCATTATGACTCATTCACTAGCTTACTCTGCAGAGTGGACTTTAGCACCTGTTTAACAACTATTATTGCTCATCTGTCTATCTGCATTGCACATGCAGACCAACCGTGCCCCAAACTCCCAGGCAGCCATAAGACTGCTAGGAATGAGGCACATACACCCACTGGCATCAACCATTCCATGGGTGCTACGTTCGTCTGTGATTGAGCTGGGTAAGTGAGTTACTTATACAGTGTTGGCAAAATGAAGGCTGTTATTATTATTTATAGAAAGCAAATAATAAACAATAACAGACTCTCAAAGGGGAATGCTTACCCTTCCCCAAATTAGCCATGCCCATTCTTATATGGTTGCAGCAGTGTATCCACAGGGAACTGCAGAAATTCAAGCCAGATTCAGAAAAGGAAGTGGAATGAGAGATATCATTGAAGAAGTCAGATGGATCCTGGCTGAAAGCAGAGAATACCAGAAAGATGTTTACCTGTGCTTTACTGACTATTCAAATGTATTCTATTGTGTGGATCATAACATATTATGGACAAGATTGCGAATAATGAGAATTCCAGAACACTTAATTGTGCTCATGAGGAACCTGTACATACATCAAGAGTCAGTCATTCAAACAGAACAATGGAATACTGCATGGTTTAAAGTCAGGAAAGGTGTGCGTCAGGGTTGTATCCTTTCACCGTAGCTACTCAATCTGTATGCTGAGCAAGTAATCCGAGAAGCTGGACTACATGAACAAGAATGGGGCATCAGAATTGGAGGAAAACTCATTAACAACCTGCGCTATGCAGATGACACAACCTTGCTTGCTGAAAGTGAAGAGGACTTGAAGCACTTACTGAAGAAGATCAAGGACCACAGTCTTCAGTATGGATTACACTTCAACATAAAGAAGACATAAATCCTCACAACTGGACCAGTAAGCAACATTAGGATAAATGGAGAAAAGATTGAAGTTGTCAAGGATTTCATTTTATTTGGATCCATAATCAACACTCATGGAAGCAGCAGTCAGGAAATCAAAAGATGCATTGCATTGGGCAAATCTGCTGCAAAAGACCTCTTTAAAGTGCTAAAAAACAAAGATCTCACCTTGAAGACTAAGGTGCGCCTGACCAAAGCCATAGTGTTTTCAATTGCTTCATATGCATGCGAAAGCTGGAAGATGAGTAAGGAAGAACAAAGAAGAATTAACACCTTTGAATTATGGTGTTGGTGAAGAATACTGAATATACTATGGACTGCCAAAAGAACGAACAAATCTGTCTTGGAAGAAGTATGACCAGAACGCTCCTTAGAAGCAAGGATGACGAGACTACATCTCACATACTTTGGACATGTTATCAGGAGGGACCAGTCTCTGGAGAAGGACATCATGCTTGGTAAAGTAGAGGATCAGCGAAAAAGAGGAAGACTCTCAACGAGATGAAATGACACAATGAGCTCAAGCATAACAACGGTTGTGAGGATGACACAGGACCAGGCAGTATTTCGTTCTGTTGTACATAGGGTCGCTATGAGTCAGAATTGACTGGAAGGGAACCTAACAATAATAACAACATTCTTATGTCACCGGGCAGGCATGCGCAGATCAGGTCAGATGCTATATTCACATCATTGCTGCCTCTAGCTACCACCATGTTGCCCAGGGGCAGTGGCTGGGGGTGTCTACACTGCTTCCAAGGCTTCTACTTTGCTGCTGGCTCTTCTAAGCCTCTGCCAATGCTAGCTAGGCCCGTGTGCTTCTCTTTCTTGCTGCCACACTACCCTGGCATGTGCTGCCGTAGGGTCTGTGTGTCTCCCACCACATTGCCCGGGGGCAGTCATGTTGCTGAGGGCAAATTCAGGCCTCTGCCTTTCATGGTCAAGAGTTACAGCTCTTTAGCAGCAGGCAAAGCTCCTGCACCGAGGTACCTCCTGTCTCTCCATCTTCAGTGTTACGTCTATCCCTTCTGAGTCTAAGAGGTTCTCACTGCAGGGACCCGGGGTCCAAAGGGCGCACTCTGCTCTAGACTCTTCTTGATGGTAGTGAAGTCCCAATGAACCTCTGTGGGATTGTCCCTTACATAAGCCTGGCAGTATGGTAAAACTGATCAGTTGGCTAGCTGGACTGCAAAGGGCTCAATCCTATTGTGTAGGTTTTCAAGCCACTATTTGCGTAGTAAATCAAACAATCCCTTGCAAGATCGTGGCTGAGCCAATCAGTCTGTGGGAGTTACAAGACCATGGCTAGAAAGGCCATATAAAAGCAATTCACTGCACCATAACTGCCCACAGCAGAGTTAGTATTTCATGGTCCATGTGTGTCTGAGCTGGGAAGAGTCATTGCTTAGATTCTTTTTATCCCCCATTACTAAGTGAACTCCTAAGCTGGGAAGCAGTCCATTATGCATAATCAAGCTGAGAAATGTATACTGTGCTCTGAAAATGAGTTCTGTCTAGTAGCAGAAGAAGTCACATGCAGTCTCCTTAAAACACTGGAATGTCGCTAAGTAAGCTGGTGCCAGAGTAACACATTCCAGAGGAATGATGCCTTTCTGAAAAAACAGGAGTACCACTCTGTTGGTCTGAGACAAGGGCAGTAATAAATGCAAGTATCCAATGGTTTCCCTTGTCTTGCTCTTCAAACTTGTGGTTTGTTCTATCCTTGGAAGCAGTTCTCCAGGCTTTCTTACAAGGTGCCTCTGGGTGGGTTTGGGCTGCCAACCTTTCAGTTAGAAGTCAAGTGCTTAACCATTTGTGCTACCCAGGGACTCTTATTCTGTCCTTGGAGTTGAAGAGCAGTCAAAATGATCTTTTAGAATAAAATCCAAAGTCCTTCAATGTCCTGCAGACTTGACCCCTGAACTCCCCTCCAACATCACGGATGACTTTTGATGACTATCCTCCAACCACACTAGACATTCTTCTGAGTCCCCAGTGCCTAGACTAGTCCCAGGACGTAGTCGGTATTCTGCATATATTTGTTCAATGACTCAGTGAATGACTGAGTGGCCCAGAGCTGCGGTTCTCAAGCCTGGCCAAGTATTTGAATCACTAAGAGAGCTTTTAAAAATAGATATAACTGAAACCCTCTCCTAGAGTTTGTTACTTAATTTAGATGAGGCAACGACATTTTTAAAAAGTTTCTCCAGTGATTTTAATGACAGGCAGAGTTGAGAAACAGTGACTTGGAGGAAAGGACAATTGTTAAATCAATGAAGAGACTTGATAGCCCCTGAACTCTCATCATCTTATGCTGTCACTATCATATAATCCTATGTATCCTCAAAAAGTAAATCTTTCCCTATTTGTTGTTAGAAGATCCTGATATATTTCAAATTACTGGTAGACAATGGCTGTTATGACACAATAAAGCCTGATTTAATTTTGTTCACTATGTGTGAAACCAAACAAAAACCCTCTGTCTTAAAGTGGATTGCGACTCACAGCAACCCTATAGGACAGGGTAGAACTGCCCCATAGGGTTTCCAAGGCTGTAAATCTTTGTGGAACAAGCAGACTGCCACATCTTTCTCCCATGGAGTGACTGGTGGGTTCGAACTGCCAACCTTTTGGTTAGCAGCCGAGTGCTTTATGTGCTAGAATCACTAAATTGTGTTCCCAGAAATTTCTGACATGGAAAAGGAAGGATGATTTGAATCTCCTTCATACACTAGAGCCTTGTTGATTAAAAGTATCTGGGTCTCAGCCAAAGGTGTCGTCATGCTGGCTACATGATTATTGCAAACAAATCCCAGCAACCAAGCAGATCTGAAGTTCAAAGCTTATTTAGACTGGGAACACTTATTAAAGAAAATGACATTTGTGCTTAGAATAATGGCTTGTAACTCTTCCAGCATTAGTTTTCATTTACTATCACCTAATCGGATTCGTCCTTTCCAGAACAAACTCCAAGGAGGAAATCTGGAAAGTTTTGGCCTGGTACATATACAGGGACCAGATGGCCGACAGGTACTGAGCTGGTTTTCGTAGTGGGGTATGCTGAATGAAAAAGACAAGTCTCTTTAAGATGACAATAAATTTCCCAAATGGGCCTGTGTGAAATGTTTAAAGGCTAAAGATAAAGGTTTTGGGTTACACTGGCCTTAATATGAAAGGGCAGATAACTGGAGCCAGGTGGGCTTCTTCTTTGAAACTTGAACGTAACTCTCTTCTGAATCTGTGAATATAATAAACGAAACTAGATGGAATTTGGAAGCTGCAAATTACTGTGGAGCCTGGAAGCATATACACGTGCTGATCGACTTACAAGGATACTTTTGAAGGTGAGGTGCTGAGGTCTCAATCAGAGAGGATCAGCCCTCAAAAGATTCTTTCAACTATTGGAGATGGAGATACAGTTTCTTCTCTAGATAAGAGGACATTAAAATAAAATGAATTCTCTCTTTTTATTCCCTTACCACGCTCATATACTAGGTCTACTACAGGTCCACAACCTATTAGTCTCAATCCCAAAATTCAAAAAGCTCTTGAAAGTGATTTTTTTTCCCCATAATTCATTTTAGGAAAAAACTTGTTCTGAATTGATGTGGGGCTACTTGTAATCACTATTTATCCCACTGAGTGCGAATATTCCTGTTTCACTGAAGTCATGGTAGTATGTCCGACTGGGGTGCCACCCCAGATTTTACTGGAGGTGTTACATGGTTCTCAGTATATGAGACTTATGAAAAATCTGAATCCCAAAATACATCTAGTTCAGATTAGGAATAGTGCATCTGCAGTTTTTGTTTTGTGCCTATTAAAATGTGTTAATTTGCATGAATTAAAGTACCTATTAGGGCTGGTAGATCAGTGATGCCCCACCATGTAATTTTATCTGTATCATAATAAACTGTGAAAGTAGCTAGGGATGTTTTCAGGGGGAGGCACTTCTGAGATAGTACGAAGATGAAAGATTCTTTCACATGTCAAATGGTTCTTAATTCACAAAGCAGGCGGCAACATCTAATAACATATACTGAAGGTTGTTTTTCTCTCTCTAGGGTTGGTGAAGGTGAGGTTTGCACAAAGTTTGTACCTTTTTCTCTTCTTTTTTTTCTTTTGGCAATCCTAAAGTCAAACCCTGAGTGATGATTGTGATAAGATTTATGTAAACATCACAGAGATAAAAGAATTGGCCGAAGATGGTCAATTGAACTGGATTTGAGCTGGGCTTGGGTAATTATTCTGGACTGATATGTAACAGATTTATTTGGACTAGATTTATAACTGCCTTTCTTATGAAGTGGTCAAAGCTGGAAAAAAAATAGTTGATTGCTTTGATTTTGCCTAGTTGGGTAAGTTAGGGAAATTTATACGCCTGAAAACAATTAATGAGGTTTATTTTCACTTTTTGAACAATGGGAATTCCAGAACACTCAATTGTGCTCATGAGAAACCTGTACACAGATCAAGAGGCAGCCTTTTGACCAGAACAAGGGGATACTGCATGGTTTAAAGCCAGGAAGTTGTGTGTCAGGGTTGTATCTTTTCACCATACTTATTCAGTCTGTATGCTGAGCAAATAATCCGAGAAGCTGGACTACATGAACAAGAATGGAGCATCAGAATTGGAGGAAAACTCATTAACAACCTGTGCTATGCAGATGACACAATCTTGCTTGCTGAAAGTGAAGAGGACTTGAAGCACTTACTGATGAAGATCGAAGACCACAGCCTTCAGTATGGATTACACCTCAACATAAAGAAAAAAATCCTCACAACTGGACCAATAAGCAACATCATGATAAATGGAGAAAAGATTGAAGTTGTCAAGGATTTCCTTTTACTTGGATCCACAATCAACATCCATTGAAACAGCAGTCAAGAAATCAAAAGGTGCATTGCACTGGGCAAATCTGCTGCAGAAGACCTCTTTAAAGTGTTAAAAAGTAAAGATCTCACCTTGAAGACTAAGGTGCACCTGACCCAAGCCAAAGTGTTTTCAATTGCCTCATAAGCATGCAAAAGCTGGACAATGAATAAGGAAGATAGAAGAAGAATTGACATCTTTGAATTACGATGTTGGCAAAGAATCTTGAATATACCACAGACTGCCAAAAGAACAAACAAATCTGTCTTGAAAGAAGTGTGACCAGAATGCTCCTTAGAAGCAAGGATGGGGTTCCTCTCATGTACTTTGGACATGTTATCAGGATGGACAGTCCTTGGAGAAGGACATCATGCTTGGTAAAGTAGAGGATCAGCGAAGAAGAGAAAGACCCTCAACAAGATGGGTTGACACATTGGCTGCAATAATGAGCTCAAACATAAAAACGATTGTGAGGATGACACAGGACTGGGCAGTGTTTCATTCTGTTGTACATAGGGTCACTATGAGTCAGAACAGACTCAAAGGCACCTAACAACAACAGCAATATGGAGAACACACACACACAAATAGGCACACACACATATACTCACATACGTGAATGTAATTTTTGTTTTTTAATGTACTGAGTTCAATTGTAATGTCTGAGTCAGAAACAAACACAGTAATGGTTTATTGGTTGGTTGAATTATTGGTTGTTGGTGGTTGACCACTGTAAATAAAAAACCCCGAAGAATTAAAGGAGAAACTACAGTTTACAATTAAAGAGAAGATTGCTGAGCTGCAGGGTCTTCTCAGGGTGTGTTCTTAGTAAGGATGTCCACTATAAAGGCTGCATTTTTTTTCATGTGACATGTATTGAAAACTACAGTAACCTCTCAGATGGTATAGATTTCTTTTCCTATGCCCTAACTATAATCTTGCAAAGTATTGCCTTGAATTATCACTTCTTTGGAAGAATAGAGGTGTCATTAAAAACCTTCAAACTGGAAAGGGTTTTGGAGCTCATCTACCAATCCCTCCATTTTACAGGTGAGGAAGTGAACAGTGTTTTTCATTTTGCCTGTTTTATGTTGAGATAATACTATTCCAGGAAATGAAATGAAATGAAATTTACTTGTAACTGCATTTTCTTCAGGTCCACTTGAAATCCACTCTAGAAAACGTTCTGTTTTCAGGTATCACAGAGAAGGAAGATTTTGTAGTTAATTAAATATTCTGATTACTGGAAGGTTTCCCATAATCTCATAGTATTCGAGTCACTAAAATGTGTTAATTATTAAAAGTATAGAGCTTATAGTTGCATCTTTCTAGATAATGCAAAAAACATTGTAGGACCATGTTTGGTATAGTTTACAAAGTTCTTTGATTTACATGATCTCTTCTGAGCCTTCCTAAACCTTTAGAAATAAATAAAACAGATACAGTTATTGCTATTTCATAGATGAGGAAACAACAGTACAGTTGAGAGTCAGGATTTGGATCCAATGTTTCTATTTCTAAATCCTGTGATCTTTTCATTTTACCATCTATCTTAGTCATCCAGTGCTTCTATAACAGACATACCACAAGTGGATGGCTTTAACAAAGGGAAGTTTATTCTCTCACAGTCCAGTAGGCTACAAGTCCAAATTCAAGGTGTCAGCTCCAGGAGAATGTTTTCTCTGTCGGCTCCGAAGGAAGGTCTGTGTCATCAGTCTTCCCTTGGTCTGGGAGCTTCTTTGCGCACGAACCTCAGGTCCGAAGGACATGCTCTGTTCCTGGCATTGCTTTCTTGGTGGTATGAGGTTCCCCTGCGTCTCTGCTTGCTTCTCTCTTTTATATCTCAAAAAAAGTTGATTTAAGACACTGTCTAATCTTGTAGACCTCTTCAGTATAACTGCCACTAATCCCTTGTATTACATCATAGTGACAGAGTTTACAACACATAAGGAAATCACATCAGATTACAACATGATACACAATCGTACGATACTGGGAATCATGACCTAGCCAAATAGATACACACATTTTTTGGGGGACATAATTCAATCCATGACAGCATCCATTTTAGTGACAAATACTGAATTACAGATGAGCTGGATTGTAGTACATTCTGTTTTATAGATGGATGTTGATTTCGCTCAACTTGTACGTATATAATAAGGATTCAGTAGGGTGATGACCCACTCCCTAGCCTGTCCCTGCCTTTGCTCAAGACAAAACCAAACAAAAAACCAAACTCGTTGCCTTGGTGTCAATTCTGACTCATAGAGAACCTACAGGACAGAGTAAAACTGCCCCATAGGCTTTCTCAGGAGAGGCTGGTAGATTTGAACTGCTACATTTTGTTTAGTAGCCCCACTCTTAATCACTCAAGACAATAGCCTACTAATTGGCAATAAGAAGCTGAAGACCTGAGAATCTTGCTCAGCTTCAGTCTTTGTATGTTAGATTTTAGTTGGTTTAACTCATTTTCTTGTACATGAAGTGTCTTTATTTTTTATTCTGGCATTAATTTTTTAATCCTTTTTGGATGTACTCAGAGTATACACACACACACACACACACACACATAATTTTTAATTTTGGAATAATTTTAGGTCTACAGAAATGTTGCAAATAGTAGAGAGTTCCCATATACTCTTCCCCAGGTTTTCCTAATGTTAACATCTTATATCACAATGGAATATTTATTAAAACTAAGAAATTAACATTGGTACTACACTATGAACTAAACTACGTACTTTTCCACTAATGTACTTTTTCTGTTCTAGAGTCTAATCCAGACACCAAGTTGCATTTAGTCAACATGTCTTCTTAGTTTCTTCTAATCTGTTACTGTTAATCGGTCTTCCCTTGCTGTTCATGCCCTTGAAATTTTGATGAGAATGGACCAAGTATTCTGTAAAATGTTCCTCAGTTTGGGTTCAACTGATGTTTTCTCATGGTTAGACTGGGTTAGTGGAGGCTTGCATGTTGCTATGACACTGAACAGGTTTCAACAGAGCTTCCAGACTAAGACGGATTAGGAAGAAAGGCCTGGTGATCTACTTCTGAAATTAGCCAATGAAAATCCTGTAGATCATAATTGTAATCCTCAACTGATCATGGGGATGGCACAGGATGGGGCAGCATTTTGTTTGGTTGTACTTGGGGATGCCGTGAGATCAGGTTGATACCACAGTAGCTAACTACAATGTATTTTTGGAAGAGTACCACAGAGATGAAGAGGCCTTCTCATATCAGGAGTCCATGATATCAGCGTGACATTTCATTGGTGATGTTAACCTAAGTCACTGCATTAAGGTGGTGTCTTCCAGTTTTCTCCACTGTAATGTTACCATTTTTCTCTTTCCATGCTCTCTACTTTGGAAGCAAGTCACTAAATTAAGCCCACACTGGAGGGGAGAGGAATTAAGCACCACCTCCTGGAGAGAAGAATATCAAAGAATTTGTGAATGTGTGTTAAAACTACTAGAATAATTAATATATAATTTGGGGGAGATATTTGAGGCTATGCAAACATCCTGTTTCTCCTTAAAGTTTCACCCACTAATTTTAGCATTCATCCATCAGTCTTACCTGAAGCAATTATTGCAGTGGTGGTCTAATGGTGATTTTCTATCTCATTCATTCCTACACATTTATTATTTGGAATTCTTTGTAAAGAAAATTTGTCCTCTTTTATTTAATCAATCATTTAAAAAAATTTTTATATCAGTATGAAGTCATCGACATTTATCTTATTCTTTGGTTAGTTATTATTTATTTCATTGTTCAAATTGTTCCAGCTTTGGCCATTAGAATCTCTTGCAGGCTGGCTCCTGTGTCCTTTTGACACGTTTGAATTCTTTATATATATTTTAAAGCATTTCCTAACTTTCTGGCAATACTTAATATTTCAGACTCATTTTGTATTTTCCTTTCTCCACCCCTAGAATTTGACATTTCTTCAGGGAGCCCTGGCTCCTTTTAGTAAACAATGCTGTTTAGAAACCAAGATCTGGTGTTAGATGTGCTCATTGCTGCTGCGGTGTCACTGCTTCTAGGCCCTCTCAGTGAACAGAGCTAAGAAATATTTATGTGTATATTAATCCATGTATGCACACCCATCTGTATATGTATGTATTATTGTTGTTGTTAGTTACCATTGAGTCAATTCCAATGCATGGCAACCCCTCGTGTGCAGAGTAGAACTGCTCCATAGGGTTTTTAGGGCTGTGACCTTTCAGAAAGAGATCACTAGGCCTGTCTTCCAAGGTGCATATGGGTGGGTTCAAACTACCAACCTTTAGGGCTAGTAGTCAAGCACTTAACCATTTGTGCCCCTCAGGGATTCCTATGTATATATAGCACACTATACATACAGATATATATGTTGTTGTTGTTGTTAGGTGCCCTTGAGTCATTTCGGAATCATAGCGACCTTGGGTATAACAGAACGAAACACTGTGCCATCCTCACAATCGCTGCTATGCTTGAGCCCACTTTTGCAGCCACTGTGTCAGTCCATCTCATCGAGGGTCTTCCTCTTTTTCTCTGACCCTCTGCCCTACCAAGCGTGATGTCTTTGTCCAGGGACTGGTCCCTCCTAATAACATGGCCAAAGTACACGAGACAAAGTCTTGCCATTCTAGCTTCCAAGGAGTGCTCTAACTATATTTCTTCCAAGACAGACTTGTTAGTTCTTCCGAAAGTCCATAGTATGTTCAATATTCTCCGCCAACATCAAAATTCAAAGACATCAATTCTTCTTCAGTCTTCCTTACTCATTGTCCAGCTTTTGCATGTATATCATGGCTTGGGTCAGGTGTAGCTTAGTCCTCAAAGTGACATCTTTAATTTTTAGCACTTTAAAGAGGTCTTTTGCAGCAGATTGGCCCATATATATATACATACACATATATATATATAAACCAAAAAATAAACAAACCCGTTGCTGTCGAGTAGATTCTGACTCATAGCAACCCTATAGGACCGAGTAGAACTGCCCCATTGGATTTCCAAGTAGTGCCTAGGTGGATTTGAACTGCCGACCTTTTGGTTAGCAGCTGTAGTGCTTAGCCACTATGCCGCCAGGGTTTCTATATGTGTGTGTGTGTGTGTGTGTGTGTGTATATACATATATAGATAGATAGATAGATAGATAGATAGATAGATAGATAGATAGGAGCCTCTGGGTGTAAATGGTTAACACACTCAGCTGCTAACCGAAAGGTTGGAGGTGTGAGTTCATCCAAAGACACCTCAGAAGAAAGGCCTGATGATCTACTTCTGAAAAATCCGCCATCAAAAACCCTATGGAGCACTATTATATTCCTACACACATGGGGTCACCATGCATCACAGTCAACATGATGGCAACTGGACTAGAATCTGAATAAATATTAAACATAAGTTTATACTGATGTCTGCAACTTGCATCCAGCACCATAAGGTTAATTTTTACCATCACCACTTTGCTTATTTGTAACTTCTTTCTCTGACAGTGAGAAACTTGGCTCCCATTATCTATAATTTATTTACTTATTTAACTCTGTCATTGTTGGTGCCATTGAGTTGATTTTGACTCATAGTGATCCCACGTGACAGAGTAGAATTACTCCATTGGGTTTTCTAGACTGTAAACTTTATGGGGGCAGAATGTCAGGTCTTTCTCTAGGCTGCTATTTGAAAGGTCTGTAGTTTGAACCCAACAGCAGCTCCATGGGAGAAAAGACCTGGCAATCTGCTCCCATAAAGACTCTACTCAGTTCTACTTCGTCATATAGTTTCACTGTGTGTCGGAATGCACTCAATGGCACACAACAACAATTTCTGTGAAAAACAAATTTATCCACTAGAATTTAGTGTTTATGTACAGGTCTTTTTTCTTTAGACTTAATAGTTTCCTGAGAATATTTTGAAGTGTAGCTTTTCACCTCATCTTCTCTTTCTTGGGTCTGTTGACTCTGATGGTTAAGTGTGTCTTCTTTTCTGGAAACTTGGTTCTAGTTCTCTCTGGCCTTAATAGACTTAATCATGGGGTCTGTTTCCTGGGCTGATGCACAGCCTGATGTCAACTCCAGTTCATCCCGAGTGAGGCATCATGGCTGAACCTGTAATGTAGCATTACCATTGTTCAATTTTCCAGGATTGAGATATTTTACACAAGATAGTTTCCCAGTTAACAGAAACCTAGCCTCAACATCTTTATATTTTAGATACTGTTAATGGAAATATTTTTGAAATATATCATGCATTCCCCAAAGCAAAATAAACATAATAGATCTTATTTGGTATCCCAAGGTAATATTAGGAACATAGCTTTTTAAATTCCATTTTTATAAAATAATGGCCTTTGGGACTTTTGATGTGCTTAGGGCTGTTTGCACCTGCAGCCAGAATGTCCCCTGGGCCCCATCTGTTAGTGGATCTTAAATAAGTTTATTCTACTCATTTGTCCCCAAATCTGCTAGATCAGTAGCCCCTACTTGTCAAATGGCAGGATCTCAGCTCTTCCCCTCAAGGGATGGTTGTCTTATTCACAGCTTCTCTCATCTCTCTGTCACAGCTGATTTCACTGTCTGCTCTGGATCTCTCCCTTGCTGTGTGCTTCCTCCACAGGTCTGTGGATTGGTTCATCCATCCAGCAAATATTTATTGAACACCTTCTATGTGCCAGGCACTCTTTTATGGCCTTGGGCTATGTCAGTAAACAAAACAGAGAAAGTTCCTCCCTTCCTGGAGCATTTCAGTGAGGGGAAAAGGACAAGAAATATAACTGTAATATGTAAAAATAAGCATAATAAATAAGTATAGTATTTATTAGAAAGGGTAACAGGAATCAGGAATGTGGAGGAAGGGAGTTTTGTAATTTAAAATATGGTGGCCATAGTGGTCCTCATTGACAAGATGATAACTGAGGAAAGACTTGAAGGAGGTGAGGGAGTTATCCATGTGAATATCTGGGGGAAGTGCATTTAAGGTAAAGGGAACCAACAGAGCAAAGACCCTATGGTGAGAGCATGTTGGCTTGTTGAAGGACCAGCAAGGAAGTTTGTGAGGGCAGAGAAAAGGAACACTAGTAGGAGATGAGGTAAGTGCTGGAATGGAGAGCCAGGTGCTGTGGGGTTTTGTATTCTCCATGGTAGTGACTTCTGTGGGGTGAAGCTCGCCATGCCCCAACTCTCTTTGGGTTGCTGTTTCCACTACTACTGTGTTAATTTCCTTGCAAGTCCCTGGGCCTCTGGATCTCAGGTGCTTAACTTTCTCTTTGTGGCTGACATGCATCTTTTGTTTGGATTGAGTCGATATTCCTACAGTAGAGTTGCTAGGACTCCTATATTTATAATCTTTCAGGGATGGAATAGGGTGAATTCAAGCCCAGCCTCGTGCTCTATCCCAGAGTCAGTGTTTCTTATCAACACATAATGTCTTGCTTCTGAACTTTCTGCTAAATCGATGGCAATTTTTTATTCAAGGGCCCTATATAAGTTGAATTATGTGGCCACTCCTCTCTAATTCTGTGCACCACGGGTATATATGTCCAGTCTTCAATTATGTACAGAGTCCACGTTCTTCGCATGAAATATTTTTGTACCATGAAAATCTTGGGATTCTTCCAGACACCAGTGGCAGCATCACCTAAATTCATACAAAGCATATCCGATCCTCGGCTTTGCGCCGGTTGTCAACAATATATAACCAACAACAAAGGTCTTCTATAAATTGCCTGTGTCTAGTGACTTTTTCTACTTTTCTAAATTATTATGGGTTGGCAAATACTGTTATTAACTTTGTTAGACTTCTATATAAAGTAAGAGCAAATAGTCTTAGAGAAGGCTCAATGGGTTTTCCTTTGAGAAAAATGCATGAACTTTAGGGCATGACATGAGTCCTTGTTGTTTTAGATTGTTCAGAGGCTTCTGTGATTTTGTCCCCACTCCCCTTTCCTTCATTCTGGTTCTAGTTTTGTCTCTGATAGGTAGGGTTTTAGGGTGAGGGTTAGTGAAGTGCTATTGAGCAAAAATTTCTTATGACACATTTCAAAACATTGGCATCAGGAATTGGATGAGAGATTAGGATTAGAATTCCAAGAGTTTTGTAACTTTTGTCTAGGTATTCTAATGACTGTGTTTTTGGGGCATATCCCTAAGCCTCCTTGTCTTTCCTTTTCTCTGTTTATTTAGACTTGTCATGATAACTTTCTCCAGAACCTTGATGTGTGACTTTTCTCATTTTAAGTTTGAGGGCATCTGATAGTTAATATTCTTCCAAATTTACTGCAGGAAACAAAGTGGTAAGCCTGGAATTCCGGGAAGGTCTATTGATTCCAAATTTTATGCCCCCTACATACTCTTAACAGGGGCAGAAATATGTATTCCTGCATACATTACTGAAGTATTATAAGAATAAATAAATTAAACTTTGAAAAATTTGAAAGGAAGGTACCATATATATCTAGGATGGTGGTATCTTATTTCCTCATTATCCGTTAACTATGCTTTGAAGACAATGGAGATTTTTTGGCACCTTGGCTTCTCATCCTGTGTGGCATGACAAGAAACAGGTGTAATAAGATTGTGTAATAGAAGTGAGTGAATTAAAATGGAATCCAACTTTAGTCTAACAGGCAGAATCATATTTATAAACTTTAAAATGTTTATGCTTTCATATTTGTGTAGTCTTTGACATTTGCATTCCAGATTTGCAGAAAAGAAGTAGAAAGAGGGAAGGAAAGGATAGAGAGAGAATGCTGTGAGGAAAAACTGTTCAGGAATTTTTTTTTTAAAGCTCAATTATGTAGGCCCATGAGGTTTATATCATTTCGACCTGCTTTGAATAAGTATCTAAATTGAGCCAGAGCTAGAAATCGTTTGAAGTTCATCCATCACTAAATTTAACCTGTTTTTTGCGTTATGCATGTTGCTATGTTCTTTACCAGTACTTTGAATCTCTGGGGACAATTTCTTGTCTTTAGGATTTCTTCTCCTGTAGTTAGAAAAACAAATGTAGCTCTGTTGTGTGAGAAGTTCTGTGGAACTTAAGGCCTGTAAACGTCACAGACCGGTGCCCGGGTGCCTTTGAAAGAGCATCTTATTCTTCTCATGTACACTACAGAAACATTTAATTTTATTCCTTAACTTCAAAATGCAACTATTTCAAAAATCAGTTTCTCAAAATATGACCAATTAGATTGCATTCAGTATGATGGCAATAGAGCATAAACATAGCTTATTTACGGGAAAAAATAGAATAATCATGAACTGGTTTCTATTATTTTGGTTGAAATTCCAAAAAACTAAACCCACTGCCATCGAGTCAATTCCAACTCATAGAGACCTTATGAGATAGAGTAGAACTGCCTCATAGGGTTTCCAAAGCTGTAAATCTTTACAGAAGCATACTGTCACATCTTTCTCCTGCAGAGCAGCTGGTGGGTTTGAACTGCAGACCTTTCCGTTAGCAGCTGAGTGCTTTAACCACTGCGCCACCAGGCTCCTTCTGGGTGAAAATCACTAACAGGTAAATCCTCTACATCACGTCTTCAGAAGAAACTGCATTGCTCTAACGGTCTTCAAAATACTTCTCTTTCAGAACGCATTTGAACATGACTTTGAAGACAGGATCCAGTGGAAAACGTTTTCTACAACCACCCCAAATCTGACCTCAGACCGAAGATTTTACATCTGTCCTCTGGAATTCATTGCCCTCTGTGGTTTGCTGGAACTTCAACCTTCGGTCAGTGTTGCAAGAGCTTTTCCATCTGACCTGTTCTTTCTGTGCAGGTGTAGTGTTGGGCGCAGGGGAGATCGTTTAAAATAATTCAGTGGTGTTTTATGCGGTTAATTATTATTGTCCCTGGCTGTTCTTTTTAATGCATTTTCATTAACATTTTATTGCAGCCTGAGGCTAGTTGGAGTCCAGGAGACACTTTTATAAATCCACGCCCCTTCTCCAGTTCTCCATCTGTACTCACTAACTGGTTCACTGCGGGTCACTTGCAGAACTGCGAGTAATAAAGACTGGAAAGATGGCTGGCTTTATTTTTAGCGGAATAGGAGCTAAACTTTGATGAATGAAACATCCATAAAAGGGGGAAAAAACATACACGAGGTTCTTTTTGTTTATCAGCTTATTCAGTGAGGAAATATGAGTAAAATCGTGTTGAAATTCATTCTCTCTTTTTTGTTTTTTTAGCACAGTAATGTGCAAGGGTTAGGATCCTTAGCTGTATAAATCAGAATATCTTTTCTCTTTATTCTCTTAGATTTCCCACAGTGGGTGGGTTTATCTGCTACATGTGAATTGATGGTTCTTGGTTGTGAAGAAACGTAGGGAGCTTGAAAGAACGGAGCAGGTGCTCTAGAGCCTCGAGCAGGTAGAAAAGACACAGTGATATCCTAGCAGTGGCATTACTAGCGAGGAGTATGGACTGCCCTTGGTGACACTCAGAGGGGTGACACCAAAATGACTATAAAATTTTTTGTGCAGTATTTCAGCAGAAATTTATTATTTTTTATAAAAATATCCCTGTAGCTAGTTATAACAACAAAAAATTTTTTGGTAAACACAGCTTTCATGTATCAATATACCTACAAGGCTAAAACTCCATGCTAATTTACTTTTTGAACCTTCTAATAAGCTCCAGTCAGAGCTGTCATTATTACCGAAATACAGTGAAGCTTCAAATCACGTGTTTTTCTGCATGTACTACAAGCATATGCTGCTGTTTTCGTTGCTGAGGTGTTTTTATAGTCACTGATTTTGTCAAGTTTTCTGCTGTTTTAGCTACAATGTTGTAGTAATTAGCATGGGGGGATGACATCATGCGTTCTCACACTGGGTGACACCAATCCTAGTGATGCTACTGGATCCTAGTATTTAAGATCCAGGAACTTTCTGATCTGATGACCTAGCCTCCTGGTGTCCCCCTTTCCAAACGCCTCACTAGATCTCTACCTCTGTCCCATTCCCACTTCTCCTTCAGCCCCATTTCAGCTTTTGAACTGGGTTTGGTGTTTCCACTAAGACATTGGTCTGACCCGACCTTGTTTGTTTTCCTGAAACTCGATCTCTTCACTCCAATTGTCAAAGGAACTCTACTCTGTGGTTCAGAATTTATTTCCTGCCTCTACTTCCCCTAGTTCTTGTTCAGAGTTTTTGATACTAAATAACTTCACCCAGACTTTAATTCCAGAATATTTGCTTTACTGATAGTTTAGCTTTTATCTTTATTGCTGTGTCTACACGATTAGAAGAGACTTGGTGGTGCAATAATTAAATGCTTGGCTGCTAAAGGAAGTGGTGTCGATTCCAACACACACAGCAGCTCCATAGGAGAAAGACCTGACTATCTGCTTCCTCAAAGATTACAGCCAAGAAAACCCTCTGGGGCAGTTCTAGTCTGTCAACTAACAACACAACAACTACATGATTAATCTGGCTAGAATGATTCAGAAAGAAAAGCTGTAAATCCAATTGTGGATAGACACTCTCTGAAGCCACCCTCTTCATTTCTGCCAGCTGCTGACTAGGTGGGTGGGCTAATTGACTACATGTGCTGCCTTTCACATTTCTAGAAGCCTCTCGAGGACTTTCCATAGTACATGAACTTCCTTGTGCTTGGGAAAAATTGGACTCTCTGAAATGGTTCAATTAAAATGAATAGCTCCGTTCTTGGTCCTCCTAAGTTTAAACATTAGCTTTTTCAAACGTGTGTGTGGCAGGGGTGGGGGTGGGCTGACCCTGATTATATCTTTACATTTTTTCCTTCCTATTGAGTTTATGGAACCCTGTTGGTGCAGTGGTTAAGAGCTCAGGCTGCAAACCAAAAGGGTGACAATTTGAATCCACCAGCCGCTCCTTGGATGCCCCATGGGGCAGTTCTACTCAGTCCTATAGAGTCCCTATGAGTCAGAATCAACTCGACAGCAATGGGTTTGGTTTCAGTTTGTATTGAGTTTATAGCTTTCCTCCTTAATTACTCATCATTAATAGAAGCTTCCACTGTGATTCACCGATCAATCATATGTTTACTGAGCACTAATAAATATTTTATTTGCAATCCAAAGTACTGTGCCAGGTGCAGTGTGGGAGGAGCTGGGTCACTCAGCAGTAAAAAACTACCTTGATCTTTCCTGCTTTCAAAAAGCTTACTGTATATTTGGAAAGACGGCTTAGGTAGAATTTGCTAAGAATTAAGCAAGTTGTACTGATTAAAAATGAGATTGGAGCTTGGAGAAGGGAAGGCAGCTCATTTTAGCTGGCATGGTCCAGAGACCGGAAGTTGTTCATAAAGGAATTTGGAACTTAAACCAGGCACTGAAGAATGTGGAGAATTCCAAGAGGACGGGAGAGGTTTGTAAAAGCTTGTTTGTTAGTGGTTTCTATGTCTAATGTCCATTTTCCTATATGTTTCTACTTTATTTCCATTTATCCATTGCATTTTTGTACATTGATTTTTATCATAGGTTTCAGGAGGTAAAAAGTAAATTTTCTTTCACTCTTTTTGCTAAGCACCGAGCTCAGCTCAATGAATGCAGTTAATGATAATGAAATTGTAGTTTCTAGCTTTCTTGTATAATATTTGAAGCAAGTGTTTTGGGATTTATACTATTTTAACTTGTTTTTATTTTCAATTTTAAACAAAGCAACGTATTTTCATTATAGAAATTTTGGAAAATATCAAAAATTTACAGAGGAACATAAAAATGCCTAAGTTTCCGCCATTCAGAGATGTTGTTGTTGTTAGATGCCGTCGAGGTGGAAGCAACTCATAGCTTCCGACTCATAGAGACCCCACATACAACAAAATGAAACACTGCCTGATCCTGCTCCGTCCTCATGATGGCTGTTATGTTTGAGCCCATTGTTGCAACCACTGTGTCAATCCATCTCGCTGAGGATCTTCCTCTCTTTTGCTGACCCTCTACCAAGCATGCTGTCCTTCTCCCGGGACTGGTTCCTCCTAATAACATGTCCAAAGTACGTGAGACAAAGTCTCCCCATCCTCGCTTCTAAGGAGCATTCTGGCTGTACTTCTTCCAAGACAGATTTGTTCATTCTTTTGGCAGTCCACGGTGTATTCAACATTCCTCACCACACCATAATTCAAAGGCATCAATTCTTCTTTGGTCTTCCTTATTCATTGCCCAACTTTCACATGCATATGAGGCGACTGAAAATACTATGGCTTGGGTTAGGAACACTTTTGTCCTTAAAGTGACATCTTTGCTTTTTAACACTTTAAAGAGCTCTTTTGCAGTAGATTTGCCCATTGCAATGAGTTGTTTGATTTCTTGACTGCTGCTTCAACGGGAGTTGATAGTGGATCCAAGTAAAATGAAATCCTTGACAACTTCAATCTTTTCTCCGTTTATCGTGATGTTGCTTATTGGTTCAACTGTGAGGATTTTTGTCTTCTTTATGATGAAGTGCAATCCATACTGAAGGCTGTGGCCTTTGCTCTTCATCAGTAAGTTATTCAAGTCCTCTTTACTTTCAGCAAGCAAGGTCGTGTCATCTCATCTAAATAACAAAAGTTGTTAATGAGTCTTCCTCCAATCCTGATGCCCTGTTCTTCTTCATATAGTCCAGATTCTCGGATTATTTGCTCAACATGCAGATTGAATAAGTATGGTGAGAGAATACAACCCTGATGCACACCTTTCCTAACTTTAAACCATACAGTATCCCCTTGTTCTATTTGAACAACTGCCTCTTGATCTATGTACAGGTTCCTCATGAGCACAATTAAGTGTTCTGGAATTCCCATTCTTTGCAATGTTATCCATAATTTGTTATGATCCACAC
>NW_004444100.1:4349875-4354425 GCF_000243295.1 Trichechus manatus latirostris | reverse complement strand
AAGTGTTCTGGAATTCCCATTCTTTGCAATGTTATCCATAATTTGTTATGATCCACACAGTCAAATGCCTTTGCATAGTCAATAAAACACAGGTAGACATCATTCTGGTATTCTCTGCTTTCAGCCAGGATCCACCTGACATCAGCAATGATATCCCTGGTTCCACATCCTCTTCTGAATCCAGCTTGAATTTCTGAAAGCTCCCTGTTGAGGCACTGCTGCAACCGCTTGTAAATGATCTTCAACAAATTTTTACTTGCATGTGATATTAATGATACTGTTTGATAATTTCCACATTTGGTTGGATCACCTTTCTTTGTAATAGGCATAAATATTGATCTCTTCCAGTCAGTTGGCAGGTAGCTGTCTTCCAAATTTCTTGGCATAGACGAGTGAGCACTTCCAGCACTGCATCTGTTTGTTGAAACATCTCAGTTGGTATTCTGTCCATTCCTGGAGACTTGTTTTTTGCCAATGTCTTCAGTGAAGCTTGGACTTCTTCCTTCAGTACCATCAGTTCTTGATTATATGCTACCTCCTGAACTGGATGAAAGTTGACCAATTCTTTTTGGTACAGTGGTTCTGTGTATTCCTTCCATCTTCTTTTGATGCTTCCTGCATTTTTCAGTATTTTGCCCATAGAATCCTTCACTATTGCAACTTGAGGCTTGAATTTTTTTTCTTTTTCAGTTCTTTCAGCTTGAGAAATGTCAAGCATGTTCTTCACTTTTGGTTTTCTAACTCCAGATCTTTTTGCATATGTCATTATAATACTTTATTGAGAGAGAAACAATAAAAACATTTTGGTACATGCCCATAAAGGTGGTCATGCACCATCTGGCAGGCTGTGCATTTCACAAATCCAGGTGTATTACAGGTAGAGTATAAATGTGAACAATGCTCCTGGAGTACTCAAGACATTGGTCCTGATCTGTATATACATATATTCATATTAAGCATACTTTTTTTATAAGTTAACTTTTTTTGTTTATTAACATATTAAAACATTTTATACAGAAAAAATTTTATGTCAAGTATGTTTTTAAATAAATTGTATTTCATTTTTTGTATGAATCAAAATTTTAAACAAGTTTCCTACTACTTGAAATTTGATTTATTTCATTATTTTTGCAATTAAAATTAATTCCATAATGAACATTCTTCTAGGTAAATACTTGAGCTTTACTATAATTTGGTTTTCTTCAGGCTAAATTTCTAGAACGAGATAGATGGAAAAAATAGTCTGAGCATTAAAAAAAATTATTAAAGTATACTCATAAAAAATGCACAAGTCATAAATATACAGCTGTTAAAGCTGCACCTAGAACAAGAAATAGTACATTAATGAAATCCCACAATTGCCTTGTGTTATTCTTTAGTCATGATCCTTCCAAGAGTAACCACTGTATTGACTTCTAATACCATAGACTATTTTGTCTATTTTTGCACTTTATATGAATGGAATCATACAGTATGCATTGTTTGTGAGGTTCGGTTCATATTGTTTAGAATTATTCATTTCATTACTGATAGAATTCCATTGTAGGAATATGCCACAATTCATTTATACATTCTACTGTTGAAAATGTATGGATAGTATCCAGTTTTTGACAACTACTAATAGTACTGCTAAGAACATTTTAGTACCTGTCCTTTGGTGAACGTATGTAGGCATTTCTGTTAGGTATGCCTAACAGAAATTGTTGGATCATAGGGTATGCACATTTTTAGCTTTAGAAACCTGCTAAATGGTTTTCTAAAGTGATTTTACTGGTTTACATTTCCACAATTTGAGAGTTCTGATTGCTCCACATCATCGCAATACTTCTGTTGTCTGTCTTTTCCTTTTTAGCCATACTGGTAGGTGTACACTGGTATTTCATTGTAGTTTTAATTCGCATATTTCTGATGACCAATGTACTTGAGCACACTTTCATGAATGTTTATGATTTTCGGACATTTGGAAATCCTCTTTTGTGAAATGTCTGTTTAAGTCTTCTACCCATTTTTTCTAATGAGTTTTCTGTCTTTTTCCTGTTTGTTTGAAGGAGGGGTCTAGACATTTTCTTTAAATACCCTCCTCACAATTTTAACGAGGTGCATTAATATTTCTTATGTTGAGCACTATGGGGAAGAGGTAGTCCTTGGATTCTCATAAGCATAAAGAAAATCTATTGAGTGAAGAGAACCAAAGGAACTTACTTTAGACTTTAGAGGATGTCTTCATTTTGACATGACATTTTAAAAAAATAATGCTTTCTGTAAAATTCTCAATGTCTCATAATGTATAAAACAAAGTACAAAAAAGTGTAGATGTTTATCCTGATATACTTTCTTTAGAAATATTTGAAAAAAAAAAAATTGTGTGAATGACCCAGTCCAACAATCTGGAAATAAAATAACAAGGAAACAAGTTTAAATTCTCTAAAGAAGTTTCAAAGTGTATCTCTATTTAGATGGTGATGATATATACGAGGATATATTGCAGATGTGCTGGTCTGTTTCCAACCGCTGCTTGGAGGTTTTGAATCAAGGAAAGGCCATTACATTACGTGCAAAATGCCACTTTAGTTCAGAGTCTGCCAGGAGATTGGTAATACGAACTTCATAGTCTTTTCAGGCTGAATAGTGGGATAAACATTCCCAGGTGCAAATATCCACAAGTTTAAATTGAATCATTTTTAAGAAAAAAAGAGCAGAAAATATATGATCTATCTCTGGACACTTCTAGACATTCTGTAAACTTCATGGCTTTATATTTCTAAAATTAGCTGGGTTTAAGGGCCATAATATCTGTCTTTTTCAGAGAAAAAAATTCTATGGCATTTTTTACTGATACTACATTAAATCTATGGACAAAAGGAGTTGAAATTAAGGGTTAAGCAGAATGAAATCTCATCAGTCCATCTGGGCATTCTTCCAAAATACATACTGTACAACTTTCATCAGTTTTGGATTGGACAAACTACTGCTTGAAGGTTCTGTCCATTACTTTGTTAGCTATGAAAGAAAAGAGCATCATCCTTGAATATTAAACACCAATGTATGTGTGAGGTTGTATTACGCAGTCTTTGAAACATTTAGGAACATATATTCTTTTTTTTTTTTAATGGTACTTTAGGTGAAGGTTTACAGAGCAAATAGTTTCTCATTAAATAGTCACAGGAACATATATTCTATACAGACGAAACCAAAGTGAGCTTCGTGAGTGTGTGCTCGATCTTCCTGCAACTGCCTTCACTCTTGGTCTCTCTTTCTATTGTAGCAGAGCAGTTTTTAGTGGTTTGTGGGAAGGTCAAAAAATGAAAGAATTTTTAACCTGATAATAAAAGACAAATAAGAGGACAAAAAACAAGTAATGGAGGAACAAAGGTTTTCCTTTCAGTCAAGAATTTCCTGACACATCGCACGGATCTCACCCAGGTAATCAATATCTTACGAAGTTTATTTCTCTGAAATCTTACCTAGGTTCACACAGAAAACATTTAAACACACACTAAAGCACAAAACTTTGGCCACCATCAATCCCATAAGATAAAAAAATTAGGGGTGACTGGTAGGGGAATTTTGGTTGACAACTAGAACCGCTGCTCTTCATGGATTTCATCAACTCATGTGATTTCATCAGCAAATGTTACCTTTCTTTCTTCTATGGACTTTTGACCTACAGTGATCATCAATTTAAGATCAAGGCCCATGACCCAGCATCATTGTTCTGGGACTTATTATAGAAAGAAAATAAATCACGAAATGAGGATTGAGGTCCAAATTAACAAAGAACATCATATAGAAGAGATCAGTGGAGGCTTTATGTGATTTAACTAGGGCTAAACTGATTTATAGGTGATTTGACTAAATCAGTTGTGTATTTTAGGCTCTTGTGTCACATTTGAAGCTCCATCACTTTTAAGTTCTATAAAAGAACAAGCAAAATAGGATAGTATCATATCATTGTTTTTCTTTGTGTGCTCAATAAACACAAGCACTTTGCCTGATACATTTTTCGTAACATTTTATAAGGGGATACTTTCCAAGTCATGGAATACTTTAGGTCATGAGATTGGCATACTTGAGTGGCTTGTGGAAACAATCTCATTACTTGTAATCATGCCTCAAGCTTTTCTCAGGCATGAATTTCAATCTCTGAACATACTGGCTATGAACAAAACGGATTAAAAAGGCCTTTACTGAATATACTTGATAAAGACTTCTTCAAATTAGGAAAAATAAAAGCAAAAAGAAGAAATGCAAAACTATGTGTGAATAGTTTACTTGACATTTACCATTTTGATCATGACTCCTGCCTACAGTGCTCACAGCATGGAGATCGCTTTGGACAATTTTTAATTGGGTTGTAGGTACTGTATAAATAAAAACTTTAAGGTAACCACAGAATTAGGGAAGCAGGAAATTAGATCAATCTAAGAAAGCGCTTTTTTTTTAAATTTTTTTATTGTAATTTAGATGAAGGTTTATAGAACAAATAGTCTCTCATTAAACAGTCAGTACACATATTGTTTTATGACATTGGTTAACAACCCCATGACATG
>NW_004444100.1:4318820-4347626 GCF_000243295.1 Trichechus manatus latirostris | reverse complement strand
TTTCTAATTGTTGTTTTTGTATAATTTCTAGTTGTGAATTTATTTTGGCATTTTGTTCCTGCATTATTTTTCTGAATCTTCCTTTTTTTTGTCTGTATTTTCCATGAATTCGCCTGCCTTTTCCATGAATTTGTCTATTTTTTCCTCATTTTAGTCTGCTTTTTGCTTCAACTCTTGGATAATTCTGAGTATCAGAGATTTGAATTCCTTATCAGGTAGTTCTAGCACCTTTTCTTCTACTGGAAAGACAACTGATGTTTTATTTTGGACACCTACGGGAACCATCGTGTCCTGTTTTTGTATATGTTTTGATATTGTCCGCTGTCTTCGGGGCTTTTAGTCGTTATTTTTTCTCATTTATTGACTGTAGATTTGTTTGTTTTGTCCTTTTTTTTTAAATTTGGCTGTGTCTGAGCAGGCTGGCTGTGTGTTCTTTGTTGTTTACTCATCTGTGGACACGATATTTTTCATCTCCTTCCCCAATTGGCAGGGTCAGTCACTCAGATATGGTACAGCAGGGCAGGTCTAGCTGAAGAGGAGTTGCTGGAATGGTTGTTTGTGGCATTTACTACAGTCACCAGGGCGGGTCAGTAATCAGTGCAGGGCAGGTTCTGGTAGGCCGTGCCTGTGCTGCTTGGTGGTGTGATGTTAAGTGCACAGTGCAGGTAGGCAGGACGGAGGGGAGAGATTGTTATGTGTGGAGCTAAGATGGGTATGGGAGAGAGGAGAGAGGAACAGGAGCCAAAAACATACAAACAAAAAAAAAAGTTCTGGGGAACTTGCCGTTGGAGTGGAGAGATGAGAGACTATGAAATAGAGGAAAAGCAAAAAGGGGAAGAAGAAGAAAAAAAAGAAAAGAAAAGAATGAATAAATAAAAATTAGAAAGAAAAAAGAAAAGCTCCCAGTGATCCCACCAGTGTGGGTATGAGGTCTGGGGAAGTTGTTCCCAGGTGTTGAAGTACAGCCTGGCTAGAAGGCATAGAGGTATTCAGCACCAGGTATTCAGGGTACAGGAAGAGAAGGAAGGTATAGAGAGACAAGAAACTGAGTAATGAAGAAAGACAAAAAGGGAAAAAGAAGGAAAACAAAACAAAACAAATTAAAAAAAAAAAAAACAAGAAAAGCCCCCCAAAAAACAGAAAAAAAAAATTCACAAAAAAAGAAATGCCCTCAGGGATCCCTCTGTGCATGCTGAGGGGGTAGGTCCCAAGCTGCGTAGTACTGCCCAGCCAGAACAGGCTCACAACTGAAGAAAAGAAAAAGAAAACAAACAAACAATTCAAAACAAACAAACAAACAAAAGGCCTGGGATCCCACCAGCGTGGCAGCACAGACCGGGAGGCAGCTCCACACTCGAACAGAGCTCCGCAGACCCTGAGGAAGAAGCAAAGATGGTGCCTGGAGCCAGGTATTTTAGGGAGAGGAGGGGGAGGTGGTGAGAGATAAGGAAGAAATCAAAAGAAGCGGAAAAAAGCAACACCAGCAACCAACAAACGGCACTCAGGGAGTCCGCCAGTGCGTGTGGGTGGAATCCAAGCAGCCAGTGCTTCCTGGCCAAGAGACTGTGGCCGTGGGAAGCAGAGGAGGCCGAGTGGGGGAGAAGAAAGTTGGGGGGTGGGAAAGCATATATTGCCAGTTACCAGTTGTTCTGTCTCCTGCTGGAAACTCCATGAAACTGCTTTCTTGTACCCCTTGTTTGCTGGTCTCTGACAGGAGTCCAAGATGGTGGATCCACACTGCATTAGCTGATGGGGGACCTCTGCGTGAATCTCTCCTTGCTCTCCATTCTCTGTCAGTTTCTCACTCCATTTGGTGCTTGGCTGAGTTCTTTATCTCTTCATTCAATGTTTTAGCATTTCAGGATTGCTGTTTTCTCTGTTTGGCTTAGTTTTTTGGATCTTTGCTGTGGAGGGACGGTGTGGTGCTTCTGTCTAGAGCGCCATGTTGCCGGAAGTCAAACATGAAAGCACTAACTTTAGATCTTCTCTTTGTGTTCAGAAGGTTTAAGACAATATTGTCTCTGAAGCAGAGAGGAGCCACACAGTTATCTTGCTTAAAAATGAATGCCTTGCTTATGTCACCCTCCAGCTCAAAAATACTTAGTTTATTTCCCTTTAACTTTGGGATTATGTCCAAACTTTTTTGCTTGACATGTAAGAGCTTTCATAATCTATGTTTTCATTCTTATTTCCTGTTATTATTGTTGTTTCTTAAAGCAAGGTCCTTGGATAATCTGTATCAGAAAAAAAGTGAGTGTCTATTAAGAATGAACCTGAAAACTCCAAATAATTCTTATACACGTTAAATGTCGAGATCTCTTCTTCTAGACGAGCCCTCTGTGTAAGCAAAGGTGATTTAATGTCCAGAAAATACTTTCTTGGGTTTTATTTTCAGAAGCCCTGGTGGTGAAATGGTTAAAGCAATTGACCGCTAACCGAAAGGTTGGCAGTTTGAAACCACTAGTCACTCCTCAGGAGAAAGATGTGGAGGTTTGCTTCTGTAGAGATTTACAGCCTTGGACACTCTATACAGTTGCTATAAATTGGAATCTCCTTGATAGGAGTGGGTTTGGGGAATATACATTTTTGGAAAGTCTTTTCTTCTTAATTCTGTTCATCAGTCAAGACTCAACTAAATTCTAATCCCCTCTATGAAACTATCCCTGAGCGGTTTCTCTTGAACCTTATTTTTGCCATCCGTAAAAGGGGATAATAATAAAACCGTTCTCAGAGGATTAGTATGAGTTAATACTGTACTGGATTATAGCCTTCAGTATAGAATTCACCTCATCGTAAAGGAAACAAAACTCCTCACAATTGAACCAATAAGCAACATTATGATAAATGGAAAAAAGATTGAAGTTGTCAAGGATTTCAGTTTGCTTGGATGGCTCCACAATCAACACCCATGGAAGTAGCAGTCAAGAAATCAAATGACGTATTGCATTGGGCAAGTCTGCTGCAAAAGGGTTCTTTAAAATGTTAAAAAGAAAGGTGTCACTTTGAGGACTAAGGTGCACCTGAGCCACCCAAACAGCTAAACCCATTGCCATCAAGTCAATTCTGATTCATAGCGACAGGTTGGAGTAGAACTGCCCCATAGGGTGGGTTCGAACTGCCAACCTTTCAGTTAGAGGCTGAGTGCTTAACTGCCACCAGGGCTCCTGTACCAGACCCAAGCCATGATACTTTCAGTTACCTCATATGCATGTGAAAGGGGGACAATGAATAAGAAAGACCAAAGGAAAATTGACCCATTTGAATTATGGTGTTGGCAAAGAATATTGCATATATTGTGGACCGTCAGAAGTAAGAACAAATCTGACTTGGAAGAAAGTACAGTTGTCCCTTGGTATCCACTGGGGATTGGTTCTAGGACCCCCATGGACACCAAAATCTGAGGATGCTCAAGTCTGTTATATAAATGGTGTAGTATTTGCATATAACCTAAGCACATCCTCCTGTATACTTGAAATCATCTCTAGATTACTTATAATACCTAATACAATGTAAATGCTATGTAAATAGTTGTTTCATCACAATGGAAGACTTGCTCTGGAAGGTATCCTTTCTTTTCTATGAGTTTCATGAGCTCTTTTGGGAATGCTGATGCTGACTGGGCATCAGCCACTGCCGATTCTCCCGTGATCTTGACATTCTTGAGGCTGTAGCACTTTACATAGCCAGCCAGCCAGCCCTTACTAGCCTGAAACTCCTTCTTCTTGATCTCCTCAACCCCTTGCACTTAGTCTTTGAGGGATTGCTTTGGGGACTTCATTGCCTTTAAGAGCCATTTTTTCACAGAAAGAAAGGGTGCCCACAACACAAGTAGGGAACAAATGAGATGCAAGGTGAACAATGCTTAAACAACGGGTGCTGGAAAGAGACGGAGGATCTGTGAGGTGGCGGGAGGCTACAGCAGGGGTTGCCTGCACATCACTTCAAGTGGATTCAGCATAGTGCTGATAGAACGGCAAATTCAAGTTTTGCTTTTTGGAACTTTTTTTTTCTGTGAATATTTTCAATTCGTGATTGGTTGAATCTTCAGATGCGGAACCCGTGGATGCGAAGAGGCTGACTGTACAGCCAGAATGTTTCTTAGAAGTGAGGATGGTGAGACTTCATCTCACTTACTTTGAACATGTTATCAGGAGGGACCAGTACCTGGAGAAAGACATCATGCTTGGTAAAGTAGAGGGTCAGCAAAAGAGAGGAAGACCCTCAATGAGATGGATTGACACTGTGGCTGCAACAATGGACTCAAACATAACAACAATTGTGCGGATGGTGCAGGACCAGGTAGTGTTTCTTTCTGTTGTACACAGGGTCAGAATTGACTCGAGGGCACCTAGCAACAACAATAATGCTGTTACTACAATCAAAACCTGAGTGCCAGCACTCAAATGGTACTGACCAGTGTGATTTGGGATTCAGGCTTGTGTGATTTCAAAGAAATCCATGCTCTTTCATGTTGTGCCCCCTGTAAACATAATGTGTTTAATGAATCAATTGATGAATAATGCCCTTCCCATCCGATTTACTCCAACCAGAGAAGTCCTAGATGCTTGGACTTGAAGACAATTGGTGAACTCATCATTTCCATAGGATAAAAGTCAAATAGGGTCTTTTAAAATAAAATTTTCTCACAAAGTTATTGATTAAAAATAAATACTGTAGAAAGTATTGGTCTCCCCGAATTTTCAGGGAGATGGCTCCTGTCTGTCCCTGGATGGTGCAAATGGTTAATGAGCTTGGCCGTTAACCAAAAGGTTGAAAGTTTGAATCCACCCAGAGATGCCTTGGAATAAAGGCCTGACAATCTACTTTCGAAAAATCAGTGATTGAAAACCTTATGGAACGCAGCTCTGTTCTGACACACATGGGGTCCCCATAAGTTGGAACTGACTTGATGGCAGCTGATTGGCCTCGTCTACATTTTTTAAGCTCTGGGATAAGCCTAGACTCCTCGTGTATGTTTAGATCTTGGTGAGTTTATTAGATCCTGGATTTATACAGGCCTCGGCTAGCAATGGAGTCCGTGGGTGGTGCAAATCTGCTGCTAACCAAAAGGTTGGAAGCTTGAGTCTACCCAGATGCACTTCAGACGAAAGGCCTGACAACCTACTTCCCAAAAATTAGCCATTGAAAAATGAATGGAGCGCAGTTCTACTCTGATACTCATAGAGTCGTCATGAGTCAGAATCAACTGAATAGCATCTGATTGGGTTTCCTTTTGGCCAGCATCTGGTCCAGGGGAAGTAGGAATAGGTGTAATTCGGACTATCCTTGAATGTTTCCAGATCTGTCTGGACTATCTAAAGCAGAAGAAAGTGGGGGAAAAGATTTGAAATGAAACTTGCTCTAGAGGGGGTTTATGATAAATTTTAGGGCCTTACCAGAAAACAACTAACACACAGTTGGCAATGGTCTTGTTTAGGCTGTGGGAGACTCCTTAATCCCAAGTTTCTGAGACATCTTATTTACTCCCACAATGGCTTTTTATTAATGGACGTTTGGTTCTGCGTAGTTATCTCTGCATCATGCCTTAGCTTACTCGTTTCTCAGACAAAAAGACATTTCTGAAGAGCTTTGGAATTTCTTTCAACTGGTTCTTTCAGTGTACTTCCTTAATAGCCTCTCTTTATTGTCACTTTAATTTGAAAAAGCAAATACAAAACAAATACCATTTGAATTAGGAAACTTACAAATAGAATTCTTAGAGTGAAAACTTGAATTCACAGGAAGTAGGGAAGAGAGGAAACAAGTGCTTACTAAAAATTGTAGTTAAATAAACAGGAAAATGCTATTTGAAGTAGTCACGCATGGAAAGCACTTGAGATCAACCACTTGGAATCTGAGGCTATCCTAGATGGTGACTGAATGTTTGAAAATATTCTTGCCAGTGGAAGCTTTGAACTCATCCTGGCAGCAGGGAACAGAACTTTTCTGACAACTATGTCAAAGGACCCTAGAACACTGCACACTCAGAGGCATTACTAGTTTTCAAATTCTAAGGGTTTGCATGAAGAGACAAAGGGGATAGTCAAGGGAGTGAGGCAAGATTGAATTAAATACCAGTGGGGGATCATGTCAGAAGATGAATATATTGCCCATAGTCAGTCCATTCAACACAAACATCTTCTTGGGCTCCTGAAACCTGGAAGTGAATTCACTTAATGATACATGGGTCTGGACCTTGGAGTTCCCTATTATAAAATAGAGAAAGAGACCCTCAGAGTTGGAAAAGCCTTAGAGCTTATCTGAAACATTTCATCCTTCCCTCCTTTTCCATCTTAAAATATCTCATCTACTGTTTCATACTTTTTAGTTTCTAGAATTTCTACTTGGGTCTTTTTCAAATTATCTTCTCCTCCTTCCCCTCTTTCTTCCCCCCACTCCTTCTCTTCTTTCTCTTTCTTTTTTTGTCCTGTTTGTGTTTTATGGATTCTATTCCTTTGTTAATTCATTATTTTAAAATCACTTTCAGGGTACTCTATTTTCTCTAGATTCTTGGTTGTGAATTCTTCCATTTCTTTAACATTGTTTCTTGCAATGCTGTGTTCCTCAGTGTGCTCTGTAGTTTTGTCTGTACTTCTTCTTCGCTGGGGATTTGGGAAGTGGAAGTGACTCTTTGGGGCAGTTTTTGGTTTGTTGAAAGCCCTACAATGCTCTACATTTGCATACTGTATTTTTCCATTATTGGCTTTAGGTATTATTTCTAGTATTGCATGGAAAGTCGCTATTAAGCTTTGCGCCCTTGGAAGATATAGGCTTGGAGTTTCAGTGTATTTTTTCTTTTTTGTTGCGGGGGGGGGGGTGCTTTTCTGCTTCTACGCATATTTTTTTTTCAGTAATATTTTATTGTGTTTTTGGTAAAAATTTACACAGCAAATTAGGTTCTCATTTGACAATTTTTTGCAAACTATTCAGTTACATCCATTACATTTTTTATAATGCGTCAACATTTTCTGTAATTGTGTTCTGGCTGTTCTATGTCTAGTACTCTAGTTTCCCTGCTCCCTTATCTTCTCCTCTTTGCTTTAGAGTAATTGTTGAGTTTTTGGTCTCATATAAATGTTTTTTCAGTAGAGCACTATACTTGCAGGTACTATCCTTTACTTTGTGTGCCACTCAGATATTTTGCTAAGAGGTGATCTCAGGGGATAGTTTCATTTTAAAGTTTAAAGAGTATCTCAGAGTGATAATCTCAGGGAGTCCTCTGGTCTCAGTTGGTCCATCTACTCATACTTCTTGATGGAGAGCTCTCCTCAGAAGACAACCCTGGGATAATAGGCAGACATGTCCCAGGCTCCCTGCTATGTAAGAGGCTTGCAGCCTGGATTCTGTTCCCTGGGTAGGTTTAAAACCCTGGACCCCAAGGTACTTATCCAGTTCCAGGAACTCCTTAGACTCTGTAGCCACAGTCTCAGCTCTGGCTGTGGGTTCACTTTTTGTCCCTGCACTTGGAGAATTATTATTTTTTTATGTGAGCTTTGCTATTCATGTACATACATATTTAAAATAATTTTAGTCAATGGGTTTGGAGCAGCACTGAGAAAGGGAGTGGACTTCTGCATCTGCTCAGTCAGGCATCTCAGCTGGAGGTCTCTGGATCCATCCCACCAAGTAGTTATCAGCCTGAGGTGTAAGAGACTTGTGATAGAAAGGACACATACGAGTTTCTGAATCAGATAGATTTGTGTTTAATCTTGTTTCTCTTGCCAGATATGGGATCTTAAACTTTCTGCATCTCAGTTTTGTCAACTGTGAAATAAGATCATTCAAAAGCAGTTGCAGCAGTACATCAACAGGGAACTGCCAGAAATTCAAGTTGGATTCTGAAGAAGACATGGAATGAGAGATATCATTGCTGTTGTCAGATGGATCCTGGCTGAAAGCAGAGACTACTAGAAAGATGTTTACCTGTGTTTTATTGACTATGCAAAAGCATTTGACTGTGTGGATAATAACAAATTATAGATAATATTGCAAAGAATGGAAATTCCTAAATACTTAATTGTACTTATGAGGAACCTGTACATAGATCAAGAGGCAGTTGTTCAAATAGAACAAGGGGATACTGCATCGTTTAAAGTCAGGAAAGATGTGCGTCAGGGTTGTATCCTTTCACTATACTTATTCAATGTGTATGTTGAGCAAATAATCCTGGAAGCTGGACTATATGAAGAAGAATGAGGCATCAGGATTGGAAGAAGACTTATTAACAACCTGCAATATGCAGATGAATTAACCTTGCTTGCTGAAAGTGAAGAAAACTTGAATCACTTACTGATGAAGATCAAAGACTACAATCTTCAGCATGGATTGCACCTCAACATAAAGAAAGCAAAAATCCTCACAGCTGGGCCAATGAGCAACATCAAGATAAATGGAGAAAAGATTGAAGTTGTCAAGGATTTCATTTTACTTGGATCCATAATCAACACCCATGGAAGCAGTGAGCAAGAAATCAAACAACAGCATAGCATTGGGCAAATGTGATGCAAAAGACCTCTTTAAAGTGATAAAAAGCAAACATGTCACTTTTAAGGACTAACGAGCACCTGACCCAAGCCATGGTGTTTTCAATCACCTCATATGTACGTGAAAACTGGGCAATGAATAAGGAAGACTGAAGAATTGACACCTTTGAATTATGGTGTTAGTGAAGAGTATTGAATATATCATGGACTTCCAAAAGAATGAACAAATCTGTCTTGGAAGAAGTACAGCCAAAAACGCTCCTTAGAAGTGAGGATGGTGAGACTTTGTCTCACAAACTTTGGACATGTTATCAGGAGGAAACAGTCCCTTGAGAAAGACATCATACTTGGTAAAGTAGAGGGTCAGCAAAAAAGAGGAAGACCTTCAATAAGATGGATTGACACAGTGGCTGCAAAAATGGGCTCAAGCATAATAGCAACAATCATGAAGATGGCCGAGGACCTGATCGTATTTCATTCTGTTGTACACAGGGTTCCTATGAGTCGGAACCAACTCAATGGCACCTAACAACAACAACAACAACAACAACTCCAAGTCAGTTGTAAGAATTAAGTGGGAAGATGCATCTAAAAGCCGTTAGTATATAATAGAGGCTCAACAAATCTTACCTTACCCTGTCTTTCAATGGTTGGATGTTTCCAGAAATGGGGCCCACTAAACTTTCAGGCAGTTGGCACCTTTGATTGTTTGTATGTGTGTTTTTAATTCCATCTTTAGATTATGGCATTTGTTTCCTTACATCTTTTGAGAGTATGGAGTCCCTGGGTGGTGCAAACAGTTAATGTGCTCAGCTGGTAACTGAAAGGTTGGAGGTTCCAGTCTACCCAGAGGTGCCTTGGGAGAAAGGCCTGGCAATCTATTTCCAAAAAAATCAGCCATTGAAAACCCATGGAGCACAGTTCTATTCCGACACACATAGGGTCACCGTGAGTCAGAATCTACTAGATGGTAACTGGTCTTGGGAATATGAAAGGGGAAGGTTTAGGACCAAAAGAAAAAAAAAAAGAAAATCATCTCTCTTACCTGAACCAATTGAAAAAAAAAAAAAACAAAACAGTCTTTAGATAGACAGCAATCAAAACACCAGCTGCGTTGGTGAAGTTGGATTGGCAAAAGCATCTTGTGATAGCACCCACACGGATTCCCAGTACTTAGCTGATATACCTAACCACTATGAGTCAGAATCGACTAAACTGCAACAGGTTAGTTAGTTAGTTTTTTTTTTTTTAAACCACCAGGTCACAAGGACAATGGTAGCCCTTTCTCCCCGCCGGAGGCAGTGGTTGTCCCAGGAACTACATTTTTGTGGTACGTAGGACTCTACCAGAATGTACCAGAATGAGCCTGTCCTCTGCAGGCAGATCCACAGGAAAGCCAGAAGGGCACAGTTGAGCATGCTCAGTTCTCTCTCCTAGATCTGCTAATCAGAGAGGTCATGTCTCCTTTGGGGAGAAGGGCAGTGGGGAGGAAAGGAAAACTAGACATGTTACTTCAATACCATTCACTCCTGAGGGCAGCAGTTCCCACACGGAAACATGAGGAGAAGAGAAAAAAGCTTCCCCTAACCATAACTTCAGTTGCCAAAAGTAAAATGTGACTTAAATGTGAAGGAAAATATGGAGGCCCATGTGCTGACATGTTTTATTGTTGGAAGCAGAGGGTGTAGGTCATAAAGGGAAACCCGAAACTGTAAGAGAGTATGCGGTAGAACTCGGGCAGTGCAAGGTCGGGGTCAGAATACAGTAAACACAGTAGCACGGAGGGAAAGCGTAGATGAGGGATGAATTAAAAGCAGATTGAGACAACAGGCAGGTAAAATTTTTATGCAAGTCAGGGAGGAGGGGAGTATGTACTAGCAAGAGACTGGAGGAAGCAATCTTGACTTAACAGAAGTAGGGAAAAAGAAGAAAAGTGGGATGGAGATTAAAAAAAGGAAATTAAAAGATAAAAGGGAACTTTTTCAAGATAAAAAGCAAAAATGTAAGGAAAGGCAATTTTCTGCTCAGAGTACTCGTTTTATAAATTTATTAATTTATTAATGTGGAAGAGATAATGTGGGCATTTCAAGGAAGCAGCAAATTAATGAAATTATAGCGCAGGCTGCAAGGAAGCATGTTAAGCTAAAAGAAGTTAGGCTAAAGGGAAATGAAACTTTTTATGAAAATCGGAAATGAGTTTCCCTCTTACCCTACCAGTTACATTATATGCCTTTTCTCTGTCAGTGTTATTTCATACACCTTAAGTGTGCAAATATTTAGTGTTGGAAATAGTTATTAATTTTGTTGCATGATAATGGAAACCACAAATGGATCTGCAAAGGTGAGGTAGCTAGTGCCTCCTACAGTTTGTATCATGTTTAAGGAATCTAAGTTGTCTTCAGTCGTAAGATGCACCTTTATTTTAACACCACAAAGAAAGACAAAAAAAAAAAAAAAATGCCGCCAATTACACTTGGACGTACAATCACATTGTAAGACATTTCCAGATCTCAGAAATAGTGAATTGTGAAAAACAAAATTGCATTTTAAAATTGACGTAATACAGTGTTTTATTTCTTTAGTGGGAAGAACGCACTTGGCATTTCTCAAGCTGAAAGAACTGAAGAAACAATTCAGTCTTCCAGTTGCAATACTGAAGGATTCTAAGAGCAAAATATTGAACAACGCAAGAAGCAACTAAAGAAGATGGAAGGAATACATAGAGTCACTGTACCAAAAAGAATTTGTCGATGTTCAACCATTTCAGGAAGTAGTATACAATCAAGAACAAGTGCTACTGAAGGAAAAAGTCCAAACTGCACTGAAGTCATTGGTAAAAAACAGAATACTAACGGAGATATTTCAAAGAATGGATGCAATGCTGGAAGCACTCACTTGTCTATGCCTAGAAATTTCGAAGACAGCTACCTGGCCAACGGATTAGAAGAAATCCATATATGTGGCCATTCCAAAGAAAAGTGATCCAACAGAATGTGGAAATCATGGAACAATATCATTAATATCACACACAAGTAAAATTTTTCTGAAGATAGTTCAAAAACAGTTGCAGCAGTACATAGACAGGAAACTGCCAGACTTTCCAGCCACGTTCAGAAGAGGACCTTGAATGAGGGACATCATTGCTGATGTCAAATGGATCTTGGCTGAAAGCAGAGAATACCAGAAAGATGTTTACTTGTGTTTTACTGATTATGCAAAGACATTAGACTGTGTGGATCATAACAAATTATGGATAACTTTGTTAAGAATGAAAATTCCAGAACACTTAATTGTGCTCATGCTGAACCTGTATGTAGATCAAGAGGCAGTCATTCAAATAGAATAAGGGATACTGCCTGGTTTAAAATTGGAAAAGGTATGCACCCAGGGTTATATCCTTTCACCATATTTAGTCAATCTGTATGCTGAGCAGATAATCTGAGAAGCTGGACTTTACGAAGAAGAATGTGGCATCAGGATTGAAAGAAGATTAATTAACAACATGCCATACGCAGATGACCCAACCTTGCTTTCTGAAAGTCAAGAGAACTTGAAGCACTTACCAATGAAGATAAAAGACTACAGCCTTCAGTATGAATTACATCTCAACATGAAGAAAACAAAAATTCTCACAACTGGACCAATAAGCAACATCATGATAAAGGGAGAAAGTATTGAAGTTGACAAGGTTTTCATCCTACTTGGATCCACAATCAACACCCATGGAAGCAGCAGTCAAGAAATCAAATGATGGATTGCACTGGGTGAATCTGCTGCAAAAAGACGTCTTTAAAGTATTAAAAAGCACAGATGTTACTTTGAGAACTAAGGTGCGCCTGACCAAGCCATGGTATTTTCAACCGCCTCATACACATGCGAAATCTGGATAATGGATAGGGAAGGTCTATGATGAATTAATGCCTTTGAATTATGGTGTTGGTGAAGAATATTGACTATACCATGGACTGCCAGACGAAAGAACAAGTCTTTCTTGGAAGAACCATAGTAGAATGCTCCTTGGAAGTGAGGATGGCAAGACTTCGTCTCACGTACTTTGGACATATTATCAGGAGGGACCAGTCCCTGGAGAAGGACATCATGCTTGGTAAAGTAGACGGTCACCAAAAAAGAGGAAGACCCTCAACGAGACGGTTGACACATGGCTGCAATAATGGGCTCAAATATAGCAACGACTGTGAGGATGGTGCAGGACTGGGCAGTGTTTTGTTCCGTTGTACAGAGGGTAGCAGTGTTTTGGAACTATCTCAATGGCACCAAACAACAACAACATTTCCTTAGTGGCATTTATCAGAATTTGAAATGACCTTATTTAATTATTGCACTTACTTTTTGTCTCCTTCCTTTAGAAATTAAGCTACTTGCATTCAGGTACTTTGCCTTATTCATAGCTGTATCCCCTGTCTAGGACAGCCTCTGCACATAATGGAAAACATGTTTGATGACTGGCTGACTGACTGTTCTTATAAAACAGGGTGATGAAAGAACTGAGAAGAAGCTGGGACATGAGGTACATTATGTCGCCTACTCTATAAGGGTATTCTTCCTAAATTAACTCTCCCAATGGAGTTTTTTAAAAATAATTCCCCTTTCTAGTTTGCTTTCATCTCATGGTGTCTCCACGCACAACAAAACACAACACTGCCTAGTCCTGTGCCATCTTTTGAACTCACCCAGAGGTGCTTCAGAAGAAAGGCCTGGTGATCTGCTTCCAAAAGGTCACAGCCTTGAAAACCATATGGAGCAGTTCTACTTTTGCACTCATGGGATCTCCATGAGTTGGAATTGACTCAATGGCAGTGGTATTACCCGTCTTTTATTTTATTGTACTGTGGTGGTTTGCATGTTACTATGATACTGGAAGCTACACAATCAGTATTTCAAACACTAGCAGGGTGGACAGGTTTCAGTGGAGCTTCCAGACTAAGACAGCTCCCACTCAGCAGTGCAAATTGCCCCCACATTACCACCACCACACGCTATTTTTCATTGCTTAGCCTGGCCCTCTATTTCATCTAGTAGTCTAGTGTTGATGAGTAATGAGACCATTGTACATAGCTTCAGTACCTTAAGGATCCCATAGAAATGTGCCACGTTGAAGACTAACATGATATCTCTCAGTAATTCAAGTCCAGCCAAGTTATCCATCTGGGTTGGAGCAGATTGCTGTTTCTTTTGATGGGCACAAGATGAAAGAATTGGCTTATATTTAGAGGTCATGCATATGAAAAATATGTATTTCTACATCCTACTTAGCTTGGTGAGATGTTCCTCCTGTGGGCGGATGCTGGCATGAATATGACTGAGCAGCAGCCAACTGGCATGAGCTCGTTGAGGGCAAGGCAGGTAGAATCAGAAGCATCATTTAGATATTTTTCCCCCTTTCTTTTCTCTTTCTTTCTCTATTTGGGTAGTCGAAGCAGAGTATGTTCTAAGTGCTTAAGAGGCCACTCCATGGATCGTGTTTATCTCACTTTGAAGGTATCCTGGTGAGACCCTGTCTACAATACCAAAAAGAAAAATAAAAACCAAACCTGTTGCCATCGAGTCAATTCCAACTCATAGCGACCCTATAGGTCAGAATAGAACTGCCCCATAGGGTTTCCAAGGAGCATCTGGTGGATTCTAAAATGGAGGGGCTTATTCCTTTGGCTTGAGTTGGATTAATCCAGAGAAAATCTCTGAAAGAATCCTGGCATCTGCTGATGCAAAAAGTACAATTCTTAAATTGCTGTTTTGGACATGATTCTATTGCCTTATTGAGTATCTAAAATAAAAGCTAATATTTATAGGACAGACTTCAAAAGTTTTGTAATATGTAATTGTATAGCCTTAGGACCAGGCTAATGAGAGTGAATTCTTTGAGGGCAGAGATCTCATTTGGCACAACTATGTGTCCCTTTAAGAGCCCTGGTGGTGCATTTGTTAAGAGCTCAGCTGCTAAACAAAAAGGTTGTCAACTCGAATCCACAAGCAGCTCCTTGGAAATCCTATGAGGCAGCTTTACTCTGTCCTATTGGGTCGCTATGAGTTGAAATCAACTCAAGGGCAACAGGTTTTGGAAACCCTTGTGGCGTGGTAGTTAAGAGCTACAGTTGCTAACCAAAAGATCCACAGTTCGAATCCACCAGGCACTCCTTGGAAACCCTATGGAGCAGTTCTACTCTGTTGTATAGGATTGCTATGAGTCGGAATCGACTTGACGGCAATGGTTTTGATTTTTTTTTCAGAGACAGTTATGTAGACAAAGTAAGCATTAAAATTAAGATGATGGAAGAATTGGCTTATATTTATACTATTATGAATTATTTTTTATTTATAATAGCATCTGTTATTTCTAAAAATAATACCTTATGTTTCCAGAGTGCTTTAAAATAATGCTTCACGTTCTACATTCCTTCACTTTACACAGCTCCTGGATAAGGTAATAAATCATAGAATCACCTCTAGACTCAAGATATCCAGCTTCAAACACTGGGCTACCACCTACTAGCTGTGAAACCTTTTGCAAATTACTTGTCCTCTTCCTGCCTCAGTTTTTCGTTTGTAAAATTGGATAAAACAATTCTTTGGGTTGTTGTAAGGATTAAATTAGACAACTCATATAAACCTTTTACCAATTTAAAAAAAAAACAAAAACCCATTGCTGTTGAGTTGATTCAGACTCATAGCGACTCGTGGACAGAGAAGAACTGTCCCGTAGGATTTCCAGGGAGTGCATGGTGGATTCGAACTGCCGACCTTTTGATTAGCAGCTGAACTTTCATCTATTACACCACCAGGGTTTCCTTTTACCAATAGTACCTGGCATATAGTGACTATGAAAATAAAATGTGAAATGCTAGCGTTGCTGCTCTCCCACATCTATTATCTTTTTTGATTCTCATTCAACCCTATAAATGAGTAATAATAGGTTATCTTCATTTTATATAAATGAAACAGAACCAAAAAAGTTAAGAGAACTCCCCAGGGTTATGATCCCTGTCTGAATAATGTCCCTGTCAGAACCAGGACTAGAATCCATACCTTCTGGTAGACTAAACCTGGGAGCTTCTGGCATTTATATATAAATAGTCTCTCTGGATCTCATTGTCCTCACCAGGAAAATGATACAGCTATGGTTACTAAGGTTTCATTATTGTGCTCACTTTTTAGTTCCTGGGACCCTGAAGAGCCATGTGCTACTTCTGACAGTTGGGAAGCCAATGACACCCAGCATCTGAGACACTCAGACCAAAGCCCACAGTGGCCAAATGAGTTTAGTCCCTAGACGAAGGGCGAGGCCCAATAATCATCCATGCCTTGTGAAATATTCCTGGAGTATATGTTCATGGTATTGTTATCATCACTATTTATTATTTATTGAGTGCCATCCCTTTATGTGGGGCTGCATGGAACACACACCAGGCAGGGCTTTCTCCCAAGGAAATGGAAATGGAATTTGGATGGGCATAATGCATGAGACAATGAAGCTACTCGGGGTGTGCAAATGTGGTTTGCAATGAGATCAGCCTTGCAAGGCTCAACCAGAAAGAAGAGTTTTGATAAGCAAGGAAGGGGGGAAAGTTACTTGACTTCAAAGGAGCAGGACATGTTTCCAGGTATAGGCAGCAGCACAAAGGTGAGCATCAAATGTGACAACAAACAATGTGGGAGGTGGAGGAGAGAACGCCTGGGCCATATCAGTCATAAGAAAGGAGAAAGGCGGGAAGGAGCAGAATAAGAACAAATATCCAAGTCCAGAATTGTGTATTCTTGGCTGTATCCTGGTGTCATGTGCTGTTTGTCCTGGGACAGACTGGAAGAACATGCCCTGCCTTGTTAAGTGAAGTGGCTCCACATGGCTGCCTCGTCCAGGCTAGGAGTGGAAAGTTATATCACATCTGTACTGGTTTTTAATCTCTGGTTTTGTTTGTTCAAGTTAATGAAAATGATGTGCTATTGTTATGTAGTGATGCCAGAAAATATTTCAACAGATACTTCAAAAATGTTTTTGGTGTTGTGCCCATTTCATGTGGTTTCACTTTCCTCTGTCTTCTTTCTTCTCTCCCCTTTTACTCTCTCTTCCCCTGAAGCCCTTCTCTGATACTGATGGATTAATATCACGTGACTGGAGGGATATTTGGAGAAAATTCAGCTAAACAGGCAAGCCAGTCCCCAAAAGATAAAGTGAATAAAAAACAAAACAAAACAAAACAAAACAAAACTAAGTGAAAGGAGTTAGTATTTGCAGAAGATCTGTTTGTAGAATAATCCAATAGAAGCACATAATTAATAGCTCCTCAGATCCATAGCTGGAGCTGATGAATTGGGATGAATATATCTCCATCTGGGAGTAATTAATAGTAATTGATATGCTCCTTAAGGAAAGGAACTATGTTTTCACCTTCCTCAGTCAGTCCCCAGAGTGCCATCGAATCTGTTTTTTCCATTCAGTTTTTCGAAATTTATTAAGTACCACGTATTGTGCTAAGGTATTGCGAGACACCAGTGAAAAATACAGCATTTTTACCCTAATGGAACTTAAAATATTGGCGAAGGGAAATAAGATAGAATATAATATCTGCTCCCAGTCAGGAAAAATCAAGGAGATAGGAAGGTTTACTGTTGGGGGGCGGGGGCGGTGTGGAGTATATCTCTGCAAATTCTTATTACCAGGCGACAGAAACCCTACCTCAAACTGGCTTAAACAGAGAAAGGTGAGAATTTACTGACTCAATCAGCTGCAAGGTAAAGGGTTTTACTAGATTTAGGCTGATCAGGTGCTCAAATGATCTACCTGCAATCTGTCTCTCTCCACTGCTTTGGCTCTGCTTCCCTTTGAGTTGGGCTCATCTTCATGTGTTGTGGCAAAGATAATCACTGGAAGCTCCAGATTTATTATTAGCTGCCACTGAGTTGACCTTTAACTCATGGTGACTTCATGCACAAAGTAATGAAACACCACTTGGTCTTGTGCCATCCCCAAGATCAATTGCAGATTAGACATTTGTGATCCACATGGTTTTCATTAGCTGATTTTTGAAGTATATATCACCAGGCCTTTCTTCCTAGTTCTTCCAGGTCTTTCTTCCTAGTTCTTCTTGGTGTGGAGGCTCTACTGAAACCTGTTTAGAGTCATAGCAGCACGCAAACCTCCACTGATTGGTGGTGGCTGCATACTTATCAAGAATTCCAGAAAAGTCCCTCAAGATTCCTTTGTTGGAACAACTTGGGTAAAGTGACAATCATTTAATCAATTGTTATTTCCAGACAGTTGGAGGAGGCTGATTGATGAGGCTTAGGTCATGCACAACCTCCCTGGAGCCCAAAGTAGGAAGTCAGGCCCATCCTAATCACAGGGCCAAGAGTGAGGGAGGGGAATTTTTCCAAATGAAAATCAGAGTTGTAAAAACAAGAGGGCATAAATGCCGGACATATAAAAGCAACAGTGCTTCAGAGATATCCCAGTTGGTGAGAATCTATGAAGGGTTTATTTGGTGTCATCCTTTTATGTGCAGCTGCGTGCAACACATGGCAGGGCTTTCTCCCAAGGAAATGGAAATGGAATTCAGATGATCATAATGCATGAGATAATAAAGCTACTCAAGGTGAGCAAATATGTGTGCAAACTAGGGGCACATTCATTCTACTTATATGCTTCTACTTATATGTTAAAGACCTTAGCCATGTGGACACACCTAAGTGCAACAGGGAGCCGAGAAACACAGTCCCTAGCTATGCCGCCATGATACCATGCAAGAAGGAGAGAATAGATTTTGAAGAACTGTTATTAGTCTCCATCAAAAGGGCGAACTTACCTAGTCAGGGAGGTCTTGGATGGCTTTACAGAGAACACCATGATTGAGGTGAAGTCTGAAGAGTAGGAATTATCAAGGAGAAAATGGGTGGTGACATGTATGTGTGTCCAAGCTGTAGGCTGGAGAGGCAGTGATTCAGGGAGAAAAAGACAGGTGTTCAAAGATCCCACTGTAGGATGAAATATGGTGATTTCTAGTAACTAAAAGAAGACGAAAGAAGATTCTGCCTCTATATTTATCATGTGCTTCTAACTAAAGTAAAGCCCTTTGAGAACAGAGACCTATTATGGACTAATACTTTCATGGTTATATAAGAATATATATATATAAAAGATGCCCAATACATATTTACTATTTGATTAATTTCAAACCTGTTTCTCCAAGTGAGCTTTCTGGAAGCGATTATCATAGTTTTATTACCTATGGAAGTCTACATATAATATAGTATTATTTTGAAATTGAAAATCCAAAGACTTCCTCTCAGTTTAATTTTAAGAAAAGAAAAAAAACATCCAATGCTGATGCAGTGTCAGGAAACTGGCACTCTCATACATTGTTTTTGGGCATTTGAATTACTTCAAAATTTTGGAAATCCATCTGGCAGTACCCATTAAAATTTGTAGCTTGACTTAGAAATCCTCATTTTGAAAATCTACTCTAAAGAAAGAAAAGCATTAATCCATATGTTTAGATGTGCATATCAAACCAGCAAAACCAAATCCGTTGCCATCGAGTTGTTACTGACTCGTAGCCACCTTGTAGGACAGAGTAGAACTTCCCCATAGGGTTTCCAAGGAGTAGCTGGTGGCTTCAAACTGCTGACCTAGTGGTTAGCAGCTGACATACATATTTGTTTATTGCTTCATTTTTTATTGGGCTATACACTGAAATAACCTGGCTATCCATCACTTGGGGAGTGGTTGAAAGCATGATGGTATTTTCATACAATGGAATCTTATGCGCTGAACTCAGTCTGGTGGAAGCCGCAGTGGTTGTGGTCCATTAGTCCTTTAGACTGATCTTTCCCTTGTATCTTGTCTTGTTCATTTTCCCTTGCTCCTGAAGGGGTGAGACCTGTGGAATATATTAGATGGCAGCTCACGGCTTTTAAGACCCCAGACGTTACTCACCAAGGTAGAATGTAGAATATTTTCTTTATAAACTATGTTATGCCAATTGAGCTAGATGTTCCCCAAGACCATGGTCCCCACAGTCCTCCACCCAGCATTTCAGTCCCTCAGGGAGTTTGGATGTGTCTATGGAGCTTCCATGACCTTTCTTTGTACTAGTTGTGCTGGCTTCCCCAGTAATGTGTACTGTCTTACCCTTCACCAAAGTTACCACTTATCTACAATAAAATTTTAGATCTGAAAAAGACCTTGGGCTTCATTCTTAGAAGCTGAGAGAGGTAAATTAACTTCCAAATGTCTCATCCAAAATAAAAAATACATACATATATACATAAATATTAAAATTAGACCCTAAGTTACTTGGTTAAAAAAAGTATGAGTCTTTCTAATTCCACCCAATTATCATTTACATTTTCTCCAGCTTTTCTTTGTGTGAATAATGGCTATTTGTTGAGTGTGTACTGAATGCCTGGCACTATGCTAGGCCTTGGAGATACAGCAATGAACATGCAGTTCTGGGCTCTGGACTCAGGGAGCTTCAGTATACCTTTTACGTTCATTAATGTCTGTTAACTATTAAAGGGAACATAAATGGTAGGTAAACTATGTTTTCAGATAAATGGTTATAAGAGAAAGTTACATTTGAAACCATGCAATTATTTTCTCAGATATTCAGTATCTGAGTAGTAATTTTATTGTTGTTTTATTCACCTGGATGTCATGTGATACGTAAATATTATTTCTACTTGAGATGGTCATACCGTCTCATTTGGCAACAACTACCTTGCCTTATGAATTCCTGGTTAACACGCCTGGCTGCTAACCGAAAGATGGGAAGTTTGAGTCCACCCAGAGGCACCTCAGAAGAAAGGCCTAGCTATCCACTTCCAAAAATTCAGCCATCGAAAATCCTATGGAGTACAGTTCTACTCTGACACACAAGAAGTCAGAAGTAACTCCTTGGCAACTGGTTTGCCTTGCATTATGTTATCCATCTTTCAGTCACTTTGGGTGTATCTGAAAACAGTATTAGTTCTAAATTAGAAGAAAGGAACAAAAGGTTTGGGATTCTTAAGTCTTATAGAGTCTTCCCCAAGAGACCTCTGTCTGTAATAGTCTTCCACTGCAATATTTTAACTACTTATTATTATGAAACAAACACTGCAGGAGAGATATAAACTCAAACTTTATAATGAACCATAAATTTTTAAGGTATTTTCATACGTCCCCAGAGCTTTATTTGAAATTCCAAGGAAATAAAAGGCTTATTCAGGTAAAGGATGAGGGAAGTGAAGTGGAATGACAGGAGAATTTATTCAAATATTATTACCTGAAGTAAGCTTTTATTTGAGTTGGATGGATACAGTTAGTTTTTTCTGGATCCATCCCTAATCTGATGCTAGGAAAAGATAGACTTGAGAACAGATTTTTAAAGAGTTAATTTAACTTTAGAATGCTTTAGTTCTCCAATTTAACATTTCTTTCCAGCGTGAGCTAAGGCAAGATAGTAAATTACACATTACTTGATAGGTCTTTGAACTTTTTAGCTGTAATTTACTGTGATGAACCAGAAAAACACAAATCTAAACTTCATCGGTCAGAAGGCTTTTGTGTAGTTATTGATCCAGTTTCATAATTTACTTTTATGGTACAAAAAGCACACCATGATAATCTGTCTCTAATTATTTCTTGGCACCAGTGGAGACTCTTGCTTTCTCAAACACAATCCTATCAGTCATTTAAAAGAATTGGGCTCTAAATGCAATTCTGGACTTAAAAGCAATTCTGCACATTTGACTTCTCTACTCCCGATGAGTTACATCTTCATAGGGTTTTAGAAAAAAAAAAAACAACATATATATATATATATATATATATGTATACATATATATTTGAATCCATCAGCTGCTCCTTGGAAACCCTACGGGGCAGTCCTATTCTGTCCTACAGGGTCACTATGAGTCGGAATCGACTCTATGGCTCACAACAATAGAACATATATTTATATATTCTCTCAGGAGTGGTTGACAGTAAGCACATATGTTTTCATATGTTGGAGAAATAACAAAAGCTGGAGAAGCAATGAAGTGACAGTGAAGAAACAGGTCTGTCTGGAACTGTTATGGACTGAATTGTATGCCCGAAAAGTATCTGTCAACTTGGCTAGGCCATGATTTCCAGTATTGTGTGGTTGTCCACCATTTTGTTATCTGATGTGATTTTCCTGTGTGTTGTAAATCCTACCTCTATGATGTTAATGAGTCAGGATTAGAGGCAGTTATATTAATGTGGCAAGAATCAATCTACAAGATTAGGTTTTATCTTGAGTCAATCTCTTTTGAAATATAAAAGAGAGAAGCAAGCAGAGAGACTGGGGACCTCATTACCACCAAGCAAGGAAAGCCAGGAGTGTACACGTTCTTTGAGCCCAGGGTTCCTGTGCTGAGACCCTCCTAACAGAGAAAGACTGATGACAAGGACCCTTCCCCAGAGCCAACAGAGAGAGAAAGCCGTCTCCTGGAGCTGGCACCCTGAATTCAGACTTCTAGCTTCCTAAATTGTGAGAGAATGAATTTCTCCTTGTTAAAACCATCCACTTGTGGCATTTCTGTTATAGCAACACTAGATAACTAAGAAACTATTCATTTATTCATTCATTCCACAATCATTTATTGTGTGCTTGCTACATAAACACACTGTACTAGGTGCTAGAAATTTATAAGATGATAAGATAAATACTCTTGTTTTAACAGAGCTGACACTTGGGCAAATAAAATAGTAATCTCACAAATAGTTAAGGTAATTGCCTACAGTTGTGATCTGCACTATGATAAAAAAAAAATGTATACTGTTATGTCAGGAGATCATATAACAGAGAGGCCAAACCTGATCTGGGGGATCCAGGAAGACTTCCAGCGGGAAGTGGTATTTATGCATTTAAGCAAAAATCCTGAAAGATTAATGGGAGCAAGTGAAAAGCAGGGCACAGGAGAAGATGTCCAGACAGATGGAATAGCATGTGCAAAGGACTAGAAGTAGAGCTTGGTGCATTTGAGGAGCTAAAAGATAGGAGATAACTCTCAGATTTCTGACTGCAGTTCTTCAGTTTTTCCCTGAAATCCAGTCTCATTGATTCAGTTGTTGATTCGACCTCTTCATCTGGATATCTCAAACTCACCAAGTACAAAACAAAGCACTTGATTTTTCTCCTTAAACCTGCTCTTTTACCCGTGTTTGCCATCTTAGTATCTCCATTTATGTAGTTGCTCAGACCAAAAACCTAGGAGAACTAGCTTTTCTTTTGCTCTCACATCCACATTCAGTCCCTGGCAAATCCTGTTGGATCTGCATTTTTTTTTTTTTTTTGCAATCATTCTCACCCTCCTTTTCCGAATTGTTCCTGCCTCATTAACGTAAACTCACGACCTTCTAAATTTCCTATTTAACCTTTAGTTTCTGTTGTCAGTTTGATCCCATATAGACAACTCTTTTAAAGAGCACAATGCTCAAGGCAGACATCCTTTACTAGTTAAGCTAAACTATTATTTGGTTTTAAGAAGACTTCAGGGGGCGGGGTCAAGATGGCAGAGTAGTCAGATGCTTCCTGTGGTCCCTCTTAAAGCAAAGATCAAAAAAAAAAAACAAGTGAATTGATTATATATGACAATATAGTACCCCTGAACATCAAAGACAAAGTTGAGGAATCAGACTGAGTGACGGAGGAGGGAGATATGGTTCAGAAGCAGTGAGGAGTTGCTAGACCTGACCTGGCAGGAACCAGCACCCTGCAGGCTAGATTGGCTGGCACGAGGTGAGGCAAGCAGTGGTGCTAGGGATACATTTTCCACATCGGGAGAGAATGAGTGGCAGAGAGTTGGCTCTAAATTACCACGCGGGTCAAAAAAAAAAAAAAAAAAAACCCTCCTTTTGGGAAACACCTCTCTCACATTTACTTACTCTCTCCCCATTTTGCTCTGGGTCCCGGGTCTGGCTTCAGAGATTGCTGCCATCCCTGGACCAGAAGTAGAACCCATCGCATGCCCTGAGCCATTCTCTTGGCTTTGGAAAAGGAACAAATTAAAACAAGAAAAAATAATCTACCTGCTTCCCTAAGCTGGGAACTCAGGGCAGGCACACCCCCTTTGCTTAGGCACAGGTGTAAGGGGTCCATGGACTTCGAATACCCTTCACCTCTGGGTAGACTTGTGTGGGCACATGTCACCAGCGTAGGCCCTCATTAGCACAGTATACCAGGGTATATACCTGAAGCCTATTTTCATCTGTATCTGCTATAAGGAGGAGTGGCAGATTCATGACATTTGACACAGCCTTGCCCATTAAGCAGGGTCCTCACCTACCCACATCAGGGGCCCGAGACTCATGGTTCCACACATGCCACCAAGCCACCTGTGACAGGGGTCCAAGAATAAGTGGTGACTCCCAGTCCTTATAGCCAACAGCATTGGGTGCCCATAGTCCTCCTGCAAAACCCATCTACCTATGAGCTCTAGGGAACAGGGATACACCTTCCACCCAGGAACTCAGGGGCAGCAGTCAGCCCCTGCCATGATCAGCGCATGACACCCTACTGCAGCTAGATGCCTGTGCCTATTCCAATCACTTCTGTCTGTCTGGACTGTAGGTGAGAGCCTGCACCATACACTTGGTGACCAATGACCTGGACACCCAAGCTGAATCCACACAAGAAAAGTGAACAGATTCTTGGGCTCACATACCTAGTAACAGCTCTAGCCACCTGGAGACAGGACATGAAAGCTTCAAAGATGCCAATAATCAAACTACCTCACATGACTAGCCTATTTGGGCATATCAAAACATAACAAAATAAGAAACTAGGACACTGTAAGCAAACATAACAAACATAAAAGAATAAATACAATAACTTATTGATGGCTTGCAGACAACAGTTAATAACAAATCACATAAAGAGGCAGACCATGATGACTTCAACAAGCCACCAAAACAAAGAATCAAAAAACCTTCTGTAGGAAGAGAACTTCTTGGAATTACTGGAGACAGAATTCAAAAGATGAATATACAGAACTCTTCAGGAAATCAGGAAGGAAATCATGCAAAATTCAGAACAAGCCAAGGAACATACAGACAAAGCAACCAGAGGAACTTAAGAAAGTTATTTAAGAGCATAATGACAAATTTTACAGGCTGCAAGAATCCATAGAGAGACAGCAAACAGAAATCCAGAAGATTAACAATAAAACTTCAGAATTAGACAACTCAATAGAAAGTCATAGGAGTATAATTGAGGCAATGCAAATCAGAATTAGTGAGATTGGAGATAAAGCACTTGACCTCAACTTAATTGTGGAAAAATCAGATCAAAGAATTAAAAAAAAAAAAAAGGAAGAAACCTTAAGAATTATGTGGGACTCTATCAAGAGGAATAACCTACTAGTGATTGGAGTACCAGAAAAAAGGGGGTGGGACGTCAGAAAATACAGAGAGAATTGTTGAAGATTTGTTGGCAGAAAACTTCCCTGATATTGTCAATGATGGGAAGATATCTATCCAAGTAGCTCATCTAACCCTACACAGGGTAGATCCCAGAAGAAAGTCACCGAGACTTATTATAATCAAACTTACCAAAACCAAAGATAGAGAATTTTAAGAGAAGCTAGAGATAAATGAAAAGTCACCTACAAAGGACAGTCAATAAGACTAAGTCATACTACTCAGCAGAAACCATGCAAGCAAGAAGGCAATGGCATGACATATATAAAGCCTTAAAGGAAAAAAATTGCCAGCCAAGAATTATATATTCAGCAAAACTGTCTCTCAAATACGATGGTGAAATTAGGGCATTTCTAGACAAACAGAAGTTTGAGGAATTTGTAAAAACCAAACCAAAATTATAAGAAATCTTAAAGGGAGTTCTCCAATTATAAAGTCAATAATATCAAATAACAACGCAAGACTACAACACAGGACAGAGCACCCAGATATCAGTCCAGACAGGGAAATCACAAAAATAAATCAAAGCTAAAACACGGAAAATAAGGAAACAGAGACGTCAATATGTAAAAGATGACAACATTAAAACAAAAAAGAGGGACTAAAAAATGTAGTCATACATCTTTTATAAGGAGAGGAAGTCAAGGCAATATAAAGACATAATAGATTGGTTTAAACTTAGAAAAATAGAGGTAAATATTAAGGTAACCACAAAGGAAACTAATAATCCTCCACATCAAAATAAAAAACATAAAGACTCAGCAAATACAAAACCACAACAAGGAAAAAGATGAAAAGAAAATACATAAAGAAAAATGACTTAGCACAGAAAATTAAGTGGAACAAAGAAACTGTCAACATCGCACCAAAAATACATCAAAATGACAGCAATTAACTCATACCTATCAATAATTACACTGAATGTAAATGGACTAAATACACCAATAAAGAGACAGAGAGTGGCAGAAAGGATAAAATAACATGATCCATCTATATGCTACCTACAAGAGACACACCTTAGACTTAAAGGCATAAACAAACTAAAACGTAAAGGATGGGAAAAAAATATATGAAGTAAACAACACTCAAAAAAGAGCAGGAGTGGCAATATCAATCTCTGACAAAATAGATTTTAAAGCAAAATCCACCACAAAGGATAAGGAAGGACACTATATAATGATTAAAGGGTCAATACACCAGGAGGACAAAACCATAATAATATCTATGCACCAAATGACAGGGCTCCAAAATACCTAAAACAAACTCTAACAGCATTGAAAAGAGGAATAGACAGCTCCACAGTAATAGTACGAGACTTCAACACACCACTCTCGGTAAAGGACAGAACTTCCAGAAAGAAGCTCAATAAACACACAGAAGATCTAAATGCCATAATCAACCAACTTGATCTTATAGACATATACAGAACAATCCACCCAACAGCAGACAAGTATACTTTCTTTTCCAAGGCATATGGAACATTCTACAGAATAGACCACATATTAGGCCACAGGGCAAGCCTTAACAGAATCCAAAACATTGAAATATTACAGAGCATCTTTTCTGACCATAAAGCCATAAAAGTAAAATCAATGGCAGGAAAAGTAAGGGAAAAAAATCAAATACATGGAAACTGAACAACACCGTGATCAAAAACGACTGGGTTATAGAAGAAATTAAGGATGGAATAAAGAAATTCATAGTATCAAATGAGAATGAAAACACATCCTACCAGAACCTTCATGACACAGGAAAAGCAGTGCTCAGAGGTCAGGTTATAGCAATAAATGCACACATCCAAAAAGAAGAAAGGGCCAAAATCAAAACATTAACCCTACACCTCAAACAAGTAGAAAGAAAGCAACAAAAGAATCCCTCAGTTACCAGAAGAAAGCAAGTAATAAAAATTAGAGCATAATTAAATGAAATAGAGAATAGAAAAACAATTGAAAGAGTTAACAAGACCAAAAGCTGGTTCTTTGAAAAGATCAACAAAATCGATAAACCACTGGCTAAACCAACAAAAGAAAAACCGGAGAGGAAGCAAATAATCCAAATAAGAAATGAGATGGGCAATATCACAACAAACCCACTTGAAATTAAAAGAATCATAACAGAATATTATGAAAAACTGTACTCCAACAAATTTGAAAACCTAGAGGAAATGGACAAATTTCTAGAAACATACTACCTACCTAAACTAACACAAACAGAGGTGGAACAACTAAATAAACCTATAACAAAAGAAGAGATTGAAAAAGTAGTTAAAAAACTCCCAACAACAAAAAAAAAAGCCCTGGCCCTGATGGCTTCACCGGGGAATTCTACCAAACTTTTAAAGAAGAATTAACACCACTACTACTAAAGGTATTTCAGAGCATAGAAAAGGATGGTATACTTCCAAACTCATTCTATGAAGCCAGCATAACCATGATACCAAAACCAGGTAAAGACATCATAAAAAAAGAAAACTACAGACAAATATCCCTTATGAACATAGATGCAAAAGTCCTCAACAGAATTCTAGCCAATAGAATTCAACAACATATCAAAAATGGTGCTGGTATAACTGGATATCCATCTGCAAAAAAATGAAACAAGACCCATAACTCACACCATGCAGAACAGCAAACTCAAAGTGGATCAAATACCTAAATATAAAATCTAAAATGATATAAATCATTGATTAAAAAAATAGAGAGAATGCTAAGAGTCCTAACAAAAGGCATAAACAGAATACAAAACATAAGTAACAATGTACAAACACCAGAAGAGAAACTTGATAACTGGGAGCTCCTAAAAATCAAACACTTAGGCTCATCAAAAGACTTCATCAAAAGAGTAAAAGGACAACCTATAGAATGGGAAAAAATTTTTGGCTGCAACATATCTGATCAGGGTCTAATCTCTAAAACCTACAAGATACAGCAAAACTTCAACCACAAAAAGACAAATAACCCAATTGAAAAATGGGCAAAGGATATGAATAGGCACTTAACCAAAGAACACATTCAGGCGGCTAAGAGATACGTGAGGAAATGCTCATGATCATTAGCCATTAGAGAAATGCAAATCAAAACTACAATGAGATACCATCTCACCCCAACAAGGCTAGCATTAATTCAAAAAACACAAAATAATAAATGTTGGAGAGGTAGTGGAGAGACTGGAACACTTATACACTGTTGGTTGGAATGTAAAATGGTACAATAACCTTGGAAATCTATTTGGCGCTACCTTAAAAAGCTAGAAATAGAAGTACCATACGATCCAGCTATCCCGCTCCTTGGAATATATCCTAGAGAAATAAGAGCCGTCACACGAATAGATATATGCACATCCGTGTTCATTGCAGCACTGTTCACAATAGCAAAAAGATGGAAACAACCTAGGTGCCCATCAACGGATGAATGGATAAACAAATTATGGTATATCCACGCAATGAAATACTACGCAATGATAAAGAACAATGATGAAGCCGTGAAACATCGTTTAACATGGTGGAAGCTGGAACTTATTATGCTGAGTAAATTTAGTCAGTCACAGAAGGACAAATACTGTATAAGATCACTATTATAAGAACTCAAGAAAGGGGTTAAACACAGAAGAAAACAATCTTTGATGGTTACAGGGGTGGGGAGGGAGGGTGAGGGTTATTTACTAACTAGATAGTAGATAAGAATCATCTTAGGTGAAGGGAAGGACAGCACACACTACAGGGGAAGACAGCACTGCTGGACTAAAATAAAACTAAGAAGTTTCCTGAATACAGTCAAGCACTTTGAGAGTCAGAGTAGCAGGGGTAGGGGTCTGGGGACCATGCTTTCAGGGGACATCTAGGTCAATTGGCATAACAAAGCTTATTAAGAAAATGTTCTGCATCCT
>NW_004444100.1:4289111-4318440 GCF_000243295.1 Trichechus manatus latirostris | reverse complement strand
AAAAAAAGAAAAAAAAATCAGTTGGATTCCTATACACCAATAAAGAGAATGATGAAAACGAAATCAGGAAAACAATACCCTTTATAATAACCACTGAAAATATAAAATACTTAGGAATAAATCTAACCAGGGATGTAAAAGACCTATACAAAGAAAACTACAAAACACTCCTGCAATAAACCCAAAGGGATTTACGTAAATGGAAAAACATACCATGCTTATGAATAGGTAGACTCAACATTGTGAAAATGTCAATTCTACCCAAACAATTTACTAATACAATGCAATCCCCATCCAAATACCGACAACATTCTTTAAAGAGATGGAAAAACTAATCACTAACTTTATATGGAAACGGAAGAAGCCCTGGACAAGTAAAGCACTATTGAAGAAGAAGAATAAAGCAGGAGGACTCACACTACCTGACCTTAGAACCTACTATACAGCTACAGTAGTCAAAACAGCCTGGTACTGGTACAACGACAGATACATTGACCAATGGAACATAATTGAGAACCCAAATGTAAATCCATCCACCTGTGGTCACCTGATCTTCGCCAAGGGCCTAAAGTCCATCAAATGGGAAACAGCCTTTTTAACAAATGGTGCTGGCAAAACTGGATGTCCATCTGCAAAAACATGAAACAGGACCCAGTCCTCACACCATATACAGATGTTCAAAAGGAATCAAAGACCTAGATATAAAGCCAAAAACTATAAAGTTCATAGAAGAAAAATAGAATCAATGCTAAAGGCCCTAAAACACATCATTAACAGGATACAAACCATAAGCAACAACATACAAACTCTAGGAGATAAGCTAGATAATTGGGATCTTCTAAAAATTAAACACTTATGCTCATCAAAAGACTTCACCAAAAGACTAAAAAGAGAACCTACAGACTGGGAAAAAATTTTTGGACATTACAAGTCAGACAAAGGTCTAATCTCTAAAATCTACAAGAAAATCCCAAACCTCTACAACAAAAAGACAAATAATCCAATTGAAAAATGGGCAAAGGAGATGAACAGACATTTCACTAAAGAAGACATTGTAGCTGCCAACAGACACATGAGGAAATGCTTGTGATCATTAGCCATTAGAGAAATGCAAATTAAAACTACAATGAGATACCATCTCACCATGGCATTACTGGCACGAATCAAACAAACTGGAAATAATGAATGTTGGAAAGGCTGCGGGGAGATCGGAACTCTTACGCACTGCTGGTGGGAATGCAAAAGGATACAAACATTTTGGAAAATGATATGGTGCTTCCTTAGAAAGCTAGAAATAGAAATACTATACAATCCAGCAATCCCACTCCTAGGAATATATCCTAGAGAAATAAGAGTTGTCAGATGAATAGACAGATGCACACCCATGTTCATTGCAGCATTGTTCACAGTAGCAAAAAGATGCAAACAACCTAGATGCCCATCAACAGACGAATAGATAAACTATGGTACCTACACGCAATGGAGTATTATGCAATGGTAAAGAACAATGATGAATCTGTGAAGCATCTCATAACATGCATGAAACTGGAGGACATGCTGAATGAAATGTCAATCACAAAAGGACAAATATTGTATGAGACCACTACTGCAAAAACTCATGAAAAATTTACACACAAAGAGAAACAATCTTCGTAGGTTATGAGGGATGGGAGGTGGTGGGGGGAATACTAAATAGACAATAGGTAAGTCGTAATTTGGTGAAGGGTATGACAGTACACAATACTGGGGAAGCCAGCACAGTTTGTACAAGGAAAGGTCATGGAAGTTCCATAGATACATCCAAACTCCCTGAGGGACCGAATTGCTGGGCGCAAGGCTATGGGGACCATGGTCTCGGGTAACATCTAGCCCAATTGGCATAACACAGTTTATAAAGAAAATGTTCTACATTTTACCCTGGTGAGTAGCATCTGGGGTCTTAAAAGCCTGTGAACAGCCGTCTAAAATATTCCACAGGTCTCACCCCTTTGGGAGCAAGGGAGACTGAAGAAAACAAGATACAAGGAAAAGATTAGTCCAAAGGACTAATGGACCACAACCACCACGGCCTCTACCAGACTGAGTCCAGTACAACTAGATGGTGCCTGGCTACCACCACTGACTGCTCTGACAGGGATCACAACAGAGGGTCCCAGACAGAGCTGGAGAAAAATGTAGAACAAACTTTTAACTCACAAAAAAAGACCAGCCTTACTGGCCTAACAGAGACTGGAGAAACCCCTAGAGTATGGCCCCCGGACACCCTTTTAGCTCAGTAATGAAGTCACTCCTGAGCCTCAGCATTCAGCCAAAGATTAGACAGCCCCATAAAACAAAACGAGACTAATGGGGCACAACAGTCCAGGGATAAGGACCAGACGGCAGAAGGGGACAGGAAAGCCGTTAATAGGGAATCCAAGGTTGATAAGGGACAGCGTTGACATGCCGTGGGGTTGTTAACCATTGTCATAAAACAACACGTGTACTAACTTTAATGAGAAACTATTTGTTCTGTAAACCTTCATCTAAAGTTCAATTACAAAAAATATGGATGACAAAAAAAAAAAAAAGAAATTTATGTCAATGTTGTCACAGCTGATAAAACATTCTTAAAAGCTCCAGTAACAGTTGCATCAGCAGAAAGATTTCTCAGAATTAAAAATTATCAAATTATTTGCACTTGCTAAGAGTGACTGATATAACTTCCAACTTTATCAACTGAAAATGAAGTTGCTAAGAGTTTAATTATAATGACTTACTAAACAAATTTTCAGAAAACCAAGCGAGAAAAATCTTGCAATCAAGATATTGTATTAATAAAATATTTATTGTATCATATAAAATAGTGACACCAAAAGAATATTTTTTGCAATTTGTAATTTTATGCTATTACTCATATATCACTATTATCCTTATTACATTTTATATGTATTAATATATTTTAAAGGGAAATGATTTATATTTTTTACCTTTAACTGTGCTTTTTTTCTTCCTCTGATCAGAGTCTCATGTTTACGTTTTGCACCAGAGTCCTTTTGACTGTGTAACTAGCCTTGGATACTGGGCATGAAATGATGAGACAAAAGTGGGATGTTGGAATATTTCATAGGAAGTGTCAGGGAGACGGGCAAATGCATGATTTGTTTTAGATTTATTTTATGTACCACAAGATATACTTTCCACCAAATAAGCTTTAAAATTTTTCCAATTTTCACTGCCGGCTAAGATCCTAGGAGTTAATGTAGACCTCTAGCAGAGAAAGTAGAAAACATAAAGAAAAGTTGATACAACCAGTATTATGGATAGATTTATCAGAATTAGAAAAGTCAATTGCTGACAATGGTGGATCTCCTATGCTTCAGAGGAATTTTCCTAAATGGGAAAACATACTTGGGAGGTACTTCCAAAATGATAAAACAAAAAGCTGTTGCCGTTGAGTCGATTCCGACTCATAGTGACCCTATAGGACAGAGTAGAACTGCCCCATAGGGTTTTGTAAGGAGCAGCTGGTGGTTTCGAACTACCAACCTCTTGGTTAGCAGTCGAGATCTTAACCACTGTGCCACCATGACTCCAAAATGATAAAGTTATGCTTTCAGCCTAAAGCCTGAGAATAAGTGAGGTAGGTTTTTCTTGGTACGTTTTTGTGAAAGTTACCTGTGTATGTTTGTGTACATGTTGTGTGCCACATATATGGTCTTGTTGGTGGTGATGGTGGTTGTTGTGGGGATATGGGTGCTATTGTTGGAGAGGATGACTTACCTAGGGAAATAAGCAAGCACCATAGTATGAAGGTCATGTTATGGATTTTGGACTTTAAGGAATTGGATAGTCCTATAATTCTAGGAGCCCTGGTGTCACAGTGGTTAAGTGCTTGGCTGTTAACTGAATGGTCTGTGGTTAGGAATCCACCAGCAGCTCCACGGGAGAAAAGACTTGGTGATCTGCTCCAGTAAAGATTTTGAACTAGGAAACCCTATACGGCAGTTCTACTTTGTCCTATAGGGTTGCTATGGGTCAGAATTCACTCAACGGCACACAGAAACAAAAACATAATTCTAGAAACTACATAAACGGCCCTACTATTTCTTTAATAATCTTTGTGCTGATAATGTGACATGGGATAGTTTCCCACAGCATCTTTCAACCACAGTTTACTAATGACAACTATTGATTGATGATGTCATTTTTGTGAATTAGGAGGTGTGACGAGAATTATAGCTTCCTTACTTTGTGAAGAATTTTAACAGGTTATTTCCCATAGGAAAATTGGGCCCTGTCTTTGTTCTCAGAAAGCTTTATGGCTACACAGGATGCTTTATGGCTTATTCTACTCTCTTCGATGAACTGATAAGGTGCTTTGAGCAAGCAACCAGAGCAAGATCACAATGTAACAATGGACCTGAGTAGATAAGAGTAACAATTTTAATATCATGACTATATAGTCATAAATATTTTTCTCAGTCATGATATACTAGATCATGCAATCTCAGTGACTACTAATATAACTGTTTTTAATGTGACTAAACATTGAATTTTAAGTCCAGGTATAAGGGATAGGACTTATAACCCAAGACAGTTAAACAAATTAAGGTCATGTCCTGAGAATCTGAGAATTCTCAAATTTGCAAAAACTACTAGATATTTCATTCCTCTCATATAATGCAATAAAGTATAACTTAAAACTTTGAAGAGATGTCTTCAGGGTTTAATTAGGCGTTCTATTCTAAACTTCTATATAATTTTGTACAAGAGTCATCATTTCTTTATTCTTTTTCACTTTCTCTTCATTATCATTATCAACACTAACAATCAGCTTTCTTTTCAGGGCCATATTGCACCACGGAACAAGATTTTTATCACTTCTCAACAGTTGCTAAATAAGCAATAATGAGTGGAACAGGAGAGACAAATTCAAAAGCCGTTACTCAATATACACGTATATATGGAGTCTTGGTGGCTCAGTGATTGAGACCTTGGCTACTAACCTAAAGGTTGGCAGTTCGAATCCACCAGCCGCTCCTTGGAAACCCTATGAGGCAGTTCTACTCTGTCTTATAGGGTCGCTATGAGTCAAAATCGACTAGATGGCAACAGGTTTGGTTTTATATATATGTGTGTGTGTGTGTTGTTGTCTTCGTTGGGTGCCGCGAGTTTCTGACTCATATTGACCCCATGTGACAGAGTAGAACTGCCCCATAGAATTTTCTTGGCTGTGACCTTTTGGAAGCTGATTGCCAGGTCTTTCTCCCACTGATCCTCTGGGTGGGCTTGAACCGCCAACCTTTCAGTTAACAGTTGCACACTTAACCATTGCACCAGCAGGGCTCCATATATATATATATAGAGAGAGAGAGAGACAGAGAGAGAGAGAGAGTCATGTGCCATGTAACGTCCATTCAAGCAATGTCCAACAGCATATGCGTCCGTGGTTCCATGAGGTTATAAAAGAGTTTAGAAATCTCAACTGGACAATGAGACGTAGCGGATATAACCAGACATAGTGAACACAACAGCTTCCCACATGCAACACGTGTATCTCATGTCTCTTGTATACAAAGTGATTGCACGGCCAGACATATAAAGGTACAGTATATGTATAACTACAATACATATGTCTTGATAGTCATAATAAATGCCTGTTATTGGCTCACGTATGTCATACTGCACTTTCATCATTATTTTAATGTGAACTTTCCCACTTACAAATAACAAGTTCACTGTATAACAGTGTATGCTTCTGCTTGTAGGCAGCAGCGCCCAATCTTGTGTATCACACATCTCTTGAATGTTGTAGCATTATCTCTCTGTTTAATTTTCTTTTGAAAATATTACTGTGAACTGCATCATGGCTCCCCAATGTAACAAAACCAGTGCTAGCAATAGTAGCAGCAAGAGACAAAGGAGAAGTATCGATTTGGAAGTGAAACAAAAGGTATCCCTTACAGCTTTGCTAAGTATATAATATGGTGTTTCCACAACATCCAAATCACATAACTTCCTATTTCACAGAACCTATCATGGACATTAAGCAATGACATAATATATATATATATCATGTTGAATGCACATAAAAATGCTAAAAGATTTATGTTATAAACCTCATTTTCTACTTGAAAATTTATAAAAGTCACAGAGCTAGTTAGTGCTGAGCCATGACTTGGTCCTGACACCAAAATGTAACTCTTTCACTACCTGATCTGTCTTGTAGGTACCTGCCTACCTCTCTGACTTCATCTCTTCCTACTCCCCCTAAGTCCTTGTGGTCTAATCCCACTGGCTATGTTTTAGTTTTTTGGAAATGCCACACATGTTCTTGCTTTGTCTTTGCCTTCATCTAGCTGTCAGCTAACTAAAGAGTTAAAGCCTCTGAAGTCCCTTAGTTCTTGATTTGAATTCATTTAGTTTTGACTGTAAAGTTATAACAATGAACACTCATGTCGTTCATTTGGCCTTTCCCAGCCTCTCTGGCTTTCTTCCACCATCTTACATCTTCTGTGCAATCCTGCCTCTCCCAGGTACACAGCTGCTGTGTTACATTGTACTTGCTCTCCTTTCCCTTGAACCTTGCTTTACGCTGATAACTCTTTGAGTGGTAAAAGGTGTTTTTTTTTTTTTTTTTCACTTGATTCCAGTTGTTTGTGACCAGGAGGTAGATGGTCCTAGAAGGGAAAATCAGTACATTCCTTTTCTAATTGCACAAAACAGTCATTTCCCATGTGACTCTTTCCTTTGAAGAGATAGAAAATTGAATTATAATAAAAAAAGCTGTTTAATCTCATTATTTATGAATTTTTGTATCTTTGATTTTCAGCTCCCTTGTGCTTTTATCGGCCATAATGACATCATTGGTAGGTGCTTCTGAGAACTCATGCCTCCTGCTCTTGCTTCCCATGTGTCCATGAGAAATCTTTCCTCTATACCCAAACACTTGCCCAGCAATTCCTCTCACCTCATGAAGACAGCACATTAGACAACAGCCAGTTAGACAGGATTCTGAATGTTGATGCAACTTTAACTTCATACTGCATCTTCTTAGCTTTCCAGAGTCACACTTCCCAGGCTTTCATTTAAAGATCTGGCCGGCACATATTCAGTGGGTCAGGTGCTTAATAGACCTACCAAAGATGCTTCTTTATGGGGGGGGGGGCAAGAGTACATTCATTTATAAAAGGCAAATTGTTCATTATGAAAGTAAGATTTTTTATTTTGTTTTTCTTTCACAAAGAAAACAAACAAAAAAAGATGAATGTAGAAATCAATATTGTATCTCAAAATTCAGTAATCCTTTACTTCAGATCCCTAGGGCTATGGGTTAGAAATGTATTGGTAAAATGTAGACACTGAAATTCTTTAAATGATCATCATGCTAAGAATTTATGTTATATACACAGCTAATTTTTCATGTGGCCAACAATTCCTGTTAGTGAAAAGCATAAAATAGACTTCATGATCTATTAAATTTGTTGTTCTGGAAATCAACCTGCTGATTCACCAGGCATTTGGTATTTGGGAAAAATATGTACTTCATAAATGATAGAACTGTCCCTGACATTAGAAAATAAATGGAAAGAAAGAGAGTCAATATTTTGAAAACTGGTTCTAAAACACTGTATGAGTTATTTATTGTTATATAACAAATCACACCAAAATTTAGTAGCTTAACTCAACAACAAACTTCATCTCACACAATTTCTGTGGTTCAAAACTTCTGAAACAGCTCAGCTGTGTGGTTCTGGTTCAGGATGTCTCCTTAGATTGCCTCAGAGTATCTCAAGACATTGACCAGGCCTATGGCCATCTGAAAGCTTGACCAGAGCTGGAGGATCCACTTGTAAGATGGTTCATTCACATGGTTGGTGAGTTGAGGCTGGCTGTGGGAAGAGGTGTCAGGTTCTTTCTACATGAAATTTTCCCTAGGGCTATCTGAATGTCCTTGAGTTATGGCAACTAACTATCCCAGAGGCCAGAGCAAATGATTCAAGAAAGCAAAGTAGCAGCCACAAATGACCTAGCTTCAAAAGTCACACATCATCATTTCCACAGTATCCTATCGGTTATTCATGTCAGCCCTATTCAGTGTGGGAGGATAATACATAGGGGTGTACATTGGGGGTCATCTTGGAGATTGGCTACCACAGTCACTTATTAATTAGTTCATCAATGCGTTGCTCAAATTTTACTGAGTGTCTAATATGTAGAAACATCTGAGCAAGGCTCTGGTAATAGATGCAAAATTTTATTTATTTATTTAGCAAGTATGTATTGAATACCTACTATGTGCTGCTAACTCTTCTATGCATTGGAGATATTGCAAAGAACAAACAGATCAAGTTCTTCCTTGCAGCTTACATTTTAGTTGAGATAGGAGAGAAAACACAAACAAATGTATAATATGCCAGGTGGTGATGAATTGAAAAAGAAAAAGCAGGGTAAGAGGGATCAAGAGCAACAGGAGGGACGGTCCTACACTCAGTTGGGTGGTTTGGGAAGGTTTCTGTGATATCGTATTATTTGTGCAAGAATTTAGATAAATAGGGGGGCCCAAATGGCTCTGGGGGCCATAATGTTTCAGGCAGAGAGAATATTTAGTGCAAATATTTGGTGCAAAGATGCATGGGAGAGCAAAACAGTTTACAAAAAGTAGCTTATAAATATTCCCTGAACTATAAACTAGGACTACTGTTAAAGTCACCTTTGATTCTCTTCAGTTTTACTCTTTTAAAACTCTAGGTTCAATGTTTAAAGTCTACCTAATACCAAGATTTTTCTCACCATAAAAGTCAAACACATTTTATAAATAATATTTTTTATTCATCTCATTTTGGCTTATATGGATCCTTAGAGTCTTCTGTAGAGTGGCTGTCTCAAATCTCTCCTCAGTCCTCAAACTCCAAACTCCAACTCACTGCTTCTTTTCTTGGTAGATTATCCCATCATTTACTCTCCTCAGATGATCAAGGCCATCTAGCTTCATTTTTTCTTTGCCTCAATATATGATAGAACCCTTACCTATCAATGCTTTATTTTATGTCTTCAAAGGAATAAATATCCACCATCCTTTCCAAACATTAACTCATCTGCCTGTACTTTAGATGTCATCTTTTCACACGTCTTGGAGGACTTTGTTATATCTTTCTCATTACTCACTGCTTCTTTCTCTCTACTGAAAACATTCTACTTTCAATTATCCTTAGCAAATAACTCTTCCTTCACTTCTGTTACCCCTAGGCCATAGTTTTTCTTTTTTTATAAAAAAAAATTGTATTTACTTAGAAGCATTCAGAATATCAATAAAACTGCTGAAAATTTTTTTTTAATTATAGAGTGGTATTCAAGTAACAGAACAACAATTATTTTATATAAACTACATCAGAGACTGAAGATGAAATTACCATCCCCATATATAACTAATTTGTGCTGTGCACCTACGAGAGACTTTTTAAAACTTTTATGCTAGTTTACAATGCCCATAGTGTACCAGGCAAGGTTAGTGGCTATTGAAAATATCACCAAGATTGTCATCTAAAGACATGTTCAGTAGTGTGCTAATTATACAAAAAATAAAAAAGATACTGTATAGTTTGTAAAAACATTACATTTTAATTTTTTTTTCTTTAAAAGGAAATAATTGTGTACAAGGAGGTAAACGCCTGATAGACAAGAAAAAAAAAAGACTGCTAGAACCAACTTATTTCAGCATCATTAGCATCTTCTTCACCTTCCTTCTCCTCGTCTTTGCCTTCCTCCTCTTTCTTGTTTTTTTTCAGCCCTGTTGGCTCCCTTTTTTCCTGTACCAGGCTTTCCTTTAGCCTGGTATCCAGCAATATTCTTTTTGTATTTCTCCTTCAGTTTGGCAGCCCTCTTTTCATAAAGCTCCTGTCATCTACAGTAGTGTTATTCCACATCTTTCCCAGTGTCCTTGCAAGATCACCAGTCGACAGAGCGGACGGTCTCCTTTGATTTTTGGGTGATACTCAGAACAAAACAAAACAAAAAGTCTGGAGGAAGCCTCCTGGGTGCATTGGTGGGATCCTTGAACTTCTTTTTTATTTCCCCTTTCGGAGAGACATAGGTTTTATTTCTGCCTCATAGTGGGCCTTGTCCGTCTTTGTCATGTCTCCAAATTTTTCTTTCTTGTTAGCAGACATGGTTGTCCACCTCTCTGAGCACTACCTAGAAAACTAGAAGTTCACTGAAGCATCTTGGTACTTCTTCCTGTGATCCTCCTGGCAAGTTTGCACAAAGAATGCATATAATGACATTTAGCCTCTCAGCTTCTTAGGATCAGCTTCTTAGGATCTCCTTTCCCCATTTTTCCTTAGTGAGTCACAGAATTAACCAGTACCTATCTGACTCTCAATTGCCCCGGAACTGTCTCCATGGAGCTCAATGTACTGCAGTGGCTGTCTAGGCCATAGCTTTTGAGAAAGGTTTGTGGACTCCCCTGAACGGAATCACCTGGAATGTTGAGCAAAAATGCAGATTCCTAGTTTCCTCCCCAGATCTACTTAATCAGATTTTCCATGGGGTGGGGCCAGGGGATTGTATCTGAGAAAAGTTCTCCAGGTGATTCTGATGAGCAACTGTGTTAGAAAAGTCCAGGTATACACTCTTTGACTTTTCTCTTACCAGATATTAATTTTTTCCTACTTCATTCTGATTCTTAGACTCTCTCCTCCATTAAAATCAATTTCTCAAAGCATCCCAGTGATATCTCAATTGTCAAAGACAGGGGTCTTTCTTCGGTCTTTATCATGCTTGACTTCACTGCATCATTTGTTCTTACTCACTATCATCATCTTCTTGAAATTTTCTCTTCTCTGTAACACTGAAATCACAAAATTAAGGCATTTCATAAGTCTCTTGTAAGTAGTGATTACTAGTACCACTTTATATCTAAAACTTAGTGGTAAGGGGTACTTTCTGAGAAATTAAAAATGCCACTGGCAAAACCACAACCAAATATTCTTGAGTCATCTCTTTCTAGAATCCATCTAAAAAAATACAATGTGTATACAATTCCAACCTTAACGGAAGTAATGTAACCTTTAGAATAATTGGCAAAAGATCAGGGATACTTTCATCGACGTGCCAGGTCCTAAAATAATTAATGGTTTGTTTGTATGAGTCAGTAAATAAAAAGTTTAGAACTCTAAAGGATAGTCATTAATAAGTTTATTTTTTAAAGTATTTTTACTTTCTGCTCACGAAGATATTTATAAATTATCGAAGAGATGGCTAGTTGTCTACTAAAAATCCATATCCGCCTTTCCATAGGGTGAAGTTATCACTGGGAGTGGACTGTCCTGTCGGTGACAGCATATCCATTTTATCCAGGTGTGGCTTTATGACTAATTTTTAACGAAATGTGAGCAGAAGTGATGGAACATATCATGTGGAAATTTTAGCAGGCTGGTGGTTTTTGTTTTTCCTATTCCCTCTCTCTCCACATTGCCCTGTTGAATGCAGACAACTCAAAGGCCCTGTGGGGTGACTGAGCACTAAGAAGGAAGAAGTCTGGTTTCCTAAATATCATCCACGAGCACTGGACTGGAACCTGAGCAATAAGTAAACATTTATTGTGTTAAGCCATTGAAATATAGAGATTTATTTAAGCAACTAACTATCTTAGTCATAATGAGTTATTGTCTACACTAGTTTCTTAGCCCTTTGCTTGCAAATTTTTTTTTTTTTTTCCAAATGTCTGAGCAGAATTGGTGGTACTTTCCCCCCCGCCCATGTTAGTAGACACAGACTAAAAGGAGAGATGGAAAACATTCAAGATCCTTAGACTGCTCATCAGGATTATCCAGGAATCCCTGGTCAAATTCCCTAGTCCCTCTATTTTCTTGCCTCTGATATAAAGTTGTATGATATAATGAAAGTTTTAATTGACTGGTGCTAGCAAATCACACAGGACACTGGAACTGACTCAGTTCTACCACCAATTTTGCTGTTTATTCATATTTTCTAACCTCTCTGGGCCCCAGTTTCCACCATATGAAGTGAGGAGGTTAGACTGAAAACCTCCAAGTTCCTCACAGATAAACATTAATATGAAGATAATGGGCAGTGCTTTCAAAAGAAGACCAAACATATGCAATAAATCCTATTCCATTCTTTAATCGTTCCTTGGCTAACCCTTTCTAATAGCATATTTTTTGAAAGGTACTACATTTGTGACTGTGAGGAAGAATATAATAAACATTACTTTAGGAAAGTGTATATGAAAAATGGAGAAATAAAGCAATGCATATAAATAACTATTTGACCTCTCAGTTGGTTAATGAAAGGGAAAATGTCCTGCCAAGAGGTATACCTTACACCTGAGAATTCAGTTTGGTCTGGCTCAGAACTTGAAACATCTAAGTCAGGTGTTTACTCCAAGTGGGATAAAGGTGGAAGAACTGGGCTGAGGCAACTGGCTGTCAGTACATTACTTGCCTGGAACATCCCTAGAAGTCTCATTTAGTCCAGGATGACCAAGAAGTTAGACTCCTTGCATAGTGGTTCAGGTTTCAGAAGAAATAAAGTTCTTGGAATAGTTTAAAACCATATAGACTTCTGTGAATTCTCCAGAGCAACCCAGAATTATGGCATGATCCTTCTTATCCTTCTCAACACTGGGTGATACACAGGAAAGTGGGAATCCAAACCCATTGTCATTGAGTCGATTCCAACTCACAGCCACCCTATAGGACAGAGTAGAACTGCCCCGTAGAGTTTCCAAGGAGCAGCTGGTGGATTTGAACTGCCAACCTTTTGGTTAGCAGCCATAGCTTGCTGTAGCTCTTAACTGCTGCGCAACCAGGGGTCTGAAAGTGGGAATAAAACCCTGTAATTTAGGAGACCCAGTTTTGCCCTTAGGCCCAGGCAGAAGGGCCCAAAGGGGTCCCTACCTTAATCCCCACAATTTAAAGGATCACCCTCATTAGAGGACCCTATTCGTTTTTTTTTTTTTTTGTACTTCAGATGAAGGTTTACAGAACAAATAGTTTCTCATTAAACCGTTAGTACACATATTGTTTTATGACATTGGTTAATAACCCCACGGCATGTCAACACTGTTCCTTCTCGACCTTGGGTTCCCTATTACCAGCTTTCCTGTCCCCTCCTGCCTTCTAGTCCCTGTCCCTGGGCTAATATGCCCCCTTAGCCTCGTTTTGTTTTATGGGGCTGTCTAATCTTTGGATGAAGTGTGAGCCTCGGGAGTGACTTAATTACTGAGCTAGAAGGGTGTCCGGGGGCCATGCTCTCGGGGTTTCTCCAGTCTCTGTCAGGCCAGTAAGCCTGGTCTTTTTTTGTGAGTTAGAATTTTGTTCTACATTTTTCTCCAGCGCTGTCTGGGACCCTCTATTGTGATTCCTGTCAGAGCAGTCAGTGGTGGTAGCCAGGCACCATTCAGTTGTACTGGAGGCCGTGATAGTTTTGGTCCATTAGTCCTTTGGACTAATCTTTCCCTTGTATCTTATTTTCTTCATTTAGAGAGCCTTATTCTGACCCTGTCTCTTGCTGTGGTCAAGGGGATGTGCCCACCCAGAGTTAGTACCCCCGCCTTTTCTAGAGTGTGTTCTAGAAATGGCAGACCCTGTAATTCCCTGTCGAAATGGTCCTGAGCCATGTGTGAACCTCTTGCCTGATCTGTTCTCCTGAGAATGGTCTGTGCTGCCAGTGTGTGCTCCCCTAAGCTGAAACTTGGCCAGTATGGATGGGGGTGTGGATGGAGCTTGCATATACCCACAGGGGTATCCAAACCCATGCAGAAATACCCCCTTGTGGTACAAGACAGAGGTAGAGTCAGGCACTCCACGTTGAAGACTAGGAGCCAACTATCACTTCATGGCTAGGTACTATCATTGAACTTTGAGGAATCAGAGAAGTCTAAATTTAAGTCTTGCCTTCAAGGTCATTTTGAAGGTTTATTTGTCAAGGTAGGGAAAAAAAAGAACATTTTATCTAATAGATTGCTAGCTTAATTTCTAACTGTTAAATATTTGATATATGATAACTGGGCCTCTTGCTCTGGGATCCACAAGTGTATAGGTAGACCTGAGAGACCAATTTTGCCATTAGAATACGAAAAAGTCAGATGATATGTTTGCCCCAAAAGCATTTACCTTGGTTTCATCACCTGATCTAAAGCCCCTTAAATTCCCTTGGACAAACTCAGATTAGCACAAGATATGTATACTGAAGCAAAGACTTTATTGGGGTTTTATACTTAGTAGAGTCAAATACTTTGCTAGTGGTGCTTGAAAAACAACAGTGGTCACATATATGACAGATGATTTACAGGGTTAATTTCTCTGTTGGTTCCTGAGACACATTGTCTGTTAAAGCAGTAATTCTGTTTCATGTTCCAGAGATTCACTTGGCTTGACAAATGTTCACATCCTAGTCTTAATCCTCAAATGCCTATCAGTTCTGACTGTTTTCCACTGGTCAGTTCTGGGGCAGCTGGTTAAGCCAATACTACTGTGGAGATCCATTCAAAAGATTATTTTTACATAGCTGTTTGTATGAGGAGTAGGTTTTAATGGGGATGAAAATCATCTGGATTATCTCAGGAATATAAACCTGTTTATATAGTTTTCATTGACTGTGGCTCTCTACTGTAGGCTGTTATTTAGTTATAGCTTAGTTACATAGCGTTACATTATAAACCAGGGCTATATAACACGCCTAAGTACCTTAGGGAGTTTTTGGGTGGGCTAAAACTGACTGGTGGTTAAAATCCAAAAAAGTTTGTAATTTTTCCTCTTGGCAGTAAATTCTAAGGTCCTTTCTTCACAAGTACAGAACTGAATGAATAAAAACAGCTGATTTTGTTCAATCCTTTGTGACTCATCTAAACAACTAAAACTTTCTCCTAAGCTCTAGAAAGGTGCTAATTTGCAGGGGTGGCAAACTCACATGCCACAGCTAGAAGAATTTAAGTTAACTAGAAAGCACTGAAGCCCATAATTCACCTCTAGTCACTTATATTCAACTTTTTTTTTTTAAGTTATTGTGTAACAGTTAATACTGGTTGAACCAGTTTGTAGTCTCTGCCTTGTGTGACCTACATGGTGTGATTTGTGGTTTCAAGGACACTGAGAAAGTTCCTTTGTCCTTAAATAGCTCATTTAAATGAATGGAACACTGTCTGAAATTCCACTATTACAAAGGCATTCTTTTAGATTAACCAGTCTCTCTCTTCAAATATTTCAGAGAAGAGAGACAGACTATGTCAGTAAAAGCGTGGTGCATTTTTATCAAGAATTTCTTCCTCTGCCAGCGTTTTGGGGCCCTGGTGTGGAAGGAGATAGGGTGCTGTTGCTAGAGAAAGGCAAAAGGAGACTGGGAAACAGAAATCGTTTTTCTCCGGGAAAAAAAAAAAAACTTCCATATTTATTCTCTCAATAATGTGTCAGGCATTCTTTAAGACACCATCTCATTTGTTTTTCAAACAACATTGTGATCTAGGGTTAACAGGTATTCTTGTTTACCATATGAAGAAACAACCTAGGAGGGACTGAGTGACTTACTAAAGATCATACAGTTGGTTCTGAGTGTTTTGCTCCTTCTACTACTTCCAGCGTTTGCTATTCTCAGTAAATTTGTGATATTTTCCTCTCTGGGTAATTATAGCTTTAAGTAAACAAGCTCCTTATATGTGTGTTAAGTTCATGGGATCTGGAGTCAGGTAGTCTGGGTTCAAGTCTCAGATTTAGCAATAATTGGTAGTACAATCTTAGAAAAACTACTTACTCTCTGGTCTTTATCTATAAACAGGGGCAGTAATTCTATTACCTCATAAGGTTATTAATTGAGTGAGTACGTGTAAAGTGCTTAGAACAATTCCTGGCACACAATAACTGCTCAATATTTCTTTATTATTTTACTTATTATGTCACTGAATCCTTCCAACAATACTCTTAAGGGGATATTAACTGTATTTGTAGATAAGCAAACTGGATTCCCACCACCCCTCTGTCAGTTTGATGTACTGTGGGGGCTTGCATGTTGCTGTGATGCTGGAAGCTATGCCACTGGTATTTCAAATACCAGCAGGGTCACCCATGGTGGACAGGTTTTGGTGGAGCTTCCAGACTAAGACAGACTAGGAAGAAGGTCTGGTGAGTCTACTTCCAAAAATTAGCCATTGAAAATCTTATGGATCACAACAGAAAAATATTCAATATAGTGCTGGAAGATAAGCCCTCTAGGTTGGCTGCAACAATGGACTCAAGTATACCAATGATAGTGAAGATGGTGCAGGATTAGGCACCATTTTATTCTGCAGTACATGGGGTCGCCATGAGTTAGCTTCGACTCGCCGGTAACTAACAACAACAAACTAGACTCAGTAAAGTTAGGTGACTTCCCCAAGGTCACCCAAATAGTAACTTCAAAGCAAGTTTTTGAATCTAATTCATTTTATACAAAGTTTCATGCTGCACTCTGCTGCAAGGTTAAGATGGCACCTGTAAATTGGACACAACAAATGTTCAATTATCCAGGACTGGCCTGTGCATGGGTGGAGAGAATGGTAACTGGAGTAAGTCCTCACTCATACAAAATGATTTCAAGGCTTTGAAAACCACCGGCGGGCCAACAGAGACTATGTGGTAATGGTTATGGCTGTAAATGTCCACCTTCAAAGTCTGTCTTCAAAAGATAGCATAATTTGGGACAATGCCTCAGATTAGTACATTGATTGAGTGAAGTAAAGAAGGGGAACAGATGGGTGAGGACTGAGCATTAGGAGATGATTGGCCAAAGGAAGCAGGTCTCAGGAAAAGAGACCACACCTCACCTACTTTGTAATGTTTGTCTTTGGCTCAGCGCTGAGTCATTGAAACAACCCAGATTTACAGCTGTAAAAGATACCTTTGCAAAGTGCTTCCGTATAAATCATCGAAATTAATCTTCCCGACCTTATGCAGTAGATGTACTTATTCCCATTTTCCAGATGATGAAAGATTAAATTAACAACACAAGTCCACAATTAGTAAGGTTGCAGAGACAATGCTTGAAACTGGAATCTTCTGACAGTAAAGGCTTTGCCTTTTTTCATTACATGAGGCTGTCTCTCAAAAGCCAATTGTTGAATGCTATATGCTGGGAACCCTGGTGGTATAGTGGTTAAGAGTTCAGCTGCCAATGAAAAGGTCAGCAGTTCTAAACCCACCGGGGACTGCTTGGGAACCTCTGGGGGCAGTTCTACTCTGTCCTATAGGGTCACTATGAGTCAGAATTGACTCAATGGCAATGGATTTTTTTAATATACTGGGAGGAAGGAAACCTTGGTCTGGGTATTTACATGATTAGAGAATTGGACACTATCCCGTGGTTTTGCTAGTTTATAAATCCATTATAAGGAGCTCTGGTGGTGAAACGGTTAAGTGCTTGGCTGCTAGGCAAAATGTCAGCCTTTAGAAAAAACCAGTTGCTCTGCGGGAGAAAAGACCTGGCGATCCATTGTAGAGGATCCATTATAGAGGTGACCTCTGTGATAGCCCAATATTAGCTCAGATTATGAACAAATACTAAACCTCAAAAATATGCTCCTAATAATCCGTTCAAATTGATTTAATATGATGTTTAATTGCTCATAGAAGTAAAATATCTCTCGGGGGCTTGAAATTTGACCAAAGTTTCCCAATATTTTTTATTGAGTGTTCATAAAATTTTATAAGCCCTGCAATTTGTGGCTTCTGACAAAGACTTTCCACAAAGGATAATGAATTAATTAGACACGTGGAGAAGTCTATTGCTCACAATCTTTGTAACTCTTTGTTCCCATTTGAAGGACTTGGAATTTCAGAGCAAAATTAAAAAGAGTAAAGTATAAGCCACATACTTGCCTATAGCACTAGTCAAAGCAATGGCAAGTCTGGAGTGAGGATGAAGTATTTTGGTCTGTATGGAAACAATCAGTTTCGTTTCTTCCCTTGAGAGTGAATCCATAATTAAAAATAGGACATAATTACTGTTCTTTTGTATTTGAAAGAAAATTCAGCAAGCAAATGGCAGCTGGCAGAATTAAACCGCAGGTGAAGGCAACTTGCAACTTGGGAGGTAACTGCCATATGATTTATACTGCACTATGAATTAGGCGCCTGATGAGTATCATATTGGTGCACACAATATGCAACAGCTTATGCATATAATAAGGAGCAGGAGGATATTTTAATCTTTCAAGTTATCCTTATGTTAGTGAGAGGAAAAGATGATTTTAGCAAAAACATTATCTGAATTGTGAACCCCAAACTGAAATGAAGCTTACTAATTTTCTGACCTCCCTAATGGAAACAATTTTTATTTAAGAATGTGTATTTTTAACAATTTGCAGCCTGCCTACTTCCAAACAGGATTTGATACAATTTAACTCCAGTCTAAAGAGAAAGCAAACTAGAATACAAGGCAAACGAAAGTGTGTATGTATGTATAAACTACCTAATAAATTCCTCCAGAAGAATTTTAAATCTTTTTATCTTCTTAAATGAAAGAACAGAAAGATAAATAATCCAACTCTACAGCAACATTATTATTTTCTCAATCGATTCTATATTCCAGTTACAGTGTTGAAATCGTCACTTTTTGCCCATAGGAGGGCCTTTCACGGTTAATTTTATGCTTTTAGTTCACTTATGTTCTGTGACATTAACTATTAGTGCTCACAAAATTTGTTTCTCCTCCCTATTCCAGAACATTGCTAGATTACATTTCTCAGCCTTGCTGCGTCTATGTAGGGTCGAGTGACTAGTTCTTGATAATAGGATGTGAACAAAACTGATGCTTGTCACCTCTGAGCTAAGGTAGTTAAGAGCAAGTATGCCTTCTCTAAGTACCGTCTTCATTGCCATCCACCAACTAAGGGCAGCAGACAATCCCTAGGGGCTGTAGACTAGTGGTTCTCTACCTGGGAACTTGCGTGAACTTCAGATTCTTGGGACCCACTCCAGACTTATTAAATCAGAACGTTTGGAGGTGGGACCCAACAATTTATCCATTAACAAGCCCTCTAGGTGGTTCTGATGTACTCTAGAGTTTGTTAACTGCTGTTGTAGACAATGAAAGGGCCATAGGATGGAAGGATCCTGGGTCCCTGGAATATTGCATAGAGCAGAGACTCTTCTCCTGTCCCCATTCCCAGTTCATTAGATTGTAACGTAAGTCATATTTAGTATTGTGTTAAACCACTGAGAGCTGCAGATTGTTTCATGCAGCAGTTAGCCTACTCAGACTAATACTATTTCCTGGTCCTTTTTTCTATTATCGCTCTTTGATGTATGTAAGAACTTTCTGCTTTTATCCTAGCCCCTACAAGTCCTGTTTGGAATGATGAGGAGGGAATTAAACCAACTAACTGATAAATATTGTTTTCCCTCAGGCTTTGTCATTTTACATCTTCTTGAATTTTTATATATTGTTTCCTCTACCTACTGCTCTCTGCCCTCATCTAACAAACTACTGCTTATCTTCAAGCATCTCCATGTATATAAAATCTCCACGTATATAAAAATATGATAAGAGAACTACCTTTCTACTATTGTAGAATTCCGTGCCCTCCAGGGACCTAAGGTACTCTAATATGAGATAAGCATCTCAAACATCCAAAATTTGGCATAAAATTACTAGACCTTCTTTATTCTATATAATCGATATTTCTTGATTTTACTCCATGCTTTTCTGGTAAGTTTTCTTTTTTAGGGGGAAATGCTTTTCTCTCAGGTGAAATATGTATTCCTACTGAGGATGTGATTCAGTTCTGTCCAATCAGAAACCTTCTCTAGAATTTCTCTAAGTGAGCTTATTGGAACATTTTTATTTGGTCTTAACATTGTAAAGTTGTGACCCTGGAGCTCTCTGCTGCCATGTTGACTACCGTATGGGAAGTCTGTCTGTTGTCAGTAAGAATGAGGCTGATACTCAAAAACAGCAAAGTGTCAGTTCTGACAATATCCCAGCCCCTGGATCCAGTCATACCTGAATTTGGATCCACCTCTCTGTGGTTTGTATACTTAAGCCAGTAAATTCCCTTCCTTAGCTTTAGATAATTTGAGTTAAATTTCTATCACTGACTTTCAAAAACTGCCATCTGCCATGAATATGGAAATAAATTAGTCCATTCCTAAAAAAGAGGGGTTACAGTAGGCATTGAGCTAAAGAGGAGGGAAGACAGACCTGGAAAGGTTAAGTGAAGTGAAAAAATTGTTTCTTTACGCATGAAGGAAGAGATAGTACAGAAAATGTAAGATGAATAAAGAATCATTTTAGTTAAGTTAGGACAACATTCTTCTAATCCTTTATTTAATAACTTCATGATCTCTGCCCTTTTCTTACACGCCTATAGTATTATTTATTTAAAGTTTTTAAAAAATTAGCCTTTTTCTAAGCAGTAGTATCCACAAAATCATGGGGTTGATTTTCTATTTTTATATACATAAACCAAAATCACTTGTCTTAGGCTGGGTTGTCTAGAGGAGCAAAACCAGTGAAACATATACATATAAACGTATAGAGTGAGATTTAATTCAAGGAAATGGCTCACAAAGTTGTGGAGGCTGGCAAGTCCCAAATCAGTGGATCAGGCGTCAGGCTAGAGGCTTCTCCTGATTCACGTGGTGGCAGGGGCTGACGAACCCTAAATCGGCAGGTCAGATGGCAGGCTGCTGGCTCACATCCCAAGAACCAGAGGTCAGATTATGACAAGTCGTATGCAGGATCCAGAGCTAGAATGAGCCTTGCAGGAACATCCATTTATATACTGGAGGCAGGCCACATCCCCAAGGAAACTCCCTTTTCAACTGATTGGCTGCTCATAGCAGATCTCATCATGGAGGTGACTGCGTTATATTACATTACGGAAGAGCAATCAGTCTGATGCCTGCCAAACCACTAAGAATTGTAGCCTACCCAAGTTGACACATAACATCAACCATCACACCACTTATCACTGAGTGGATTCCAACTTATGGCAACCCCATGTGTGTCAGAGTAGACTTGTGCTCCATAGTGTTTTCAACAGCTAATTTTTTCAGAAGTAGATCACCAGGCCTTTCTTCTGAGGCAGCTGTGAGGGGACTCCAACTTTCAACCTTTCAGTTAGCAGCTGAATGTGTTAATTGTTTGCAACCACCCAGGTCTCCTTTATATATGTAACTATTAAAATTTTAAAACCCTCATCTGTGGACCTCTTAAAATCATCGTGTGTGCTACAAGTGGTACGAATAGCACACTTTGGGAATTACTGAGATAGAGGAGCAAGTCTGCTACAAACTGGAGTGTAGGTGTGGAAGGGAGGGGGTAAGAGGAGAAAGGAAATCAACTTCTTGATTCCATACCTTGAATTTAGCCAGCTTGGAACAGCTTTGCTTCCTTGGGTTGACAACCTACATGGGGGATAGGCCACGATAAATGCAGTAGACAATAACCCCAGTGATATATGCAGAGTTCATATGGCTGTTGCACGGCCATATCAGTTGTTAAAACACTGAAATACTTCTGGGCCAGTCGATAAATAGCCACTGCTCCAAGTTCCTAGAGTGTCTGAACATCCTGGTTATGTTGGCCCTCCCTCAGGACTTCTGGACCGATCCACAATCCAGCAATGAAAGGGGCAATGCCAGCAGAGCTGAGGGCCTCCAGAACCTTGCTCCAGTCCTGTGGCCAACTTCCATTCAGACTGGTTGCTGCCCTTACTCATTAGTTGTAAAATAATTTAAAATGATCGCTCCTGGATTCATGCCTCTATTACTGTATAGATCAAAATAAGTAGCATTTAGTTGTTTACTTGTCTCTCTTCTTTTCCTAATTGTCATTAAGGGCAAGAACTGTGACATGTCATTTTCCCCAGTGTCTAATGTGACTGGAGACTTCAAATTGGAAAGAAGTTAGGAGATGGCCAGAACCTGGGGCCTATGTTTCTGGTTGTTTGACTGTTTACCAACTGTGCCATAGGAAGACATTCATGCCTAGGCAAGAGGCAGTAGAGTGCTGTGATAAAAGCCTGGATTCTGGAGTCAACCTTCTTGAGTTTAAAGCCTGTCCCTTACAAACTGGGTGACCTTGAATAAGTTAGTTATCTCTGCTTAGTTTCCTCATCTGTTAAATAGGGATAAGAAAAGGATTAAATGACTTAATACATGCGAAGCATTTAGAATGGTGCCTGGCATATAGTAAATGATCAATATATGTTAGCTACAGCTATTAGTTACTTTATACAGAGATGAGACCCACTCCAGGTGAGACACTCTGTCATTCTAATCTACCCAAAACCCAATGCCACTGAGTCGATTCCAACTCATAGAGACCCTATAGGACAAGATAGAACTGCCCCCTAGGGTTTCCAAGGAACAGCTGGTGGATTTGAATGGCTGACCTTTTGGCTAGCAGCCGAACACTTAACCGCTACACCACCAGGGCTCCCTATCACTCAAAGGTAATGTTATATAAATAGTTTTACTCTTGCCCACATGTTAATAGGCATTCTACATAAAGGAATTCCATGATCAATTTCAGTTTGGAAAACTGAACTAAACAAAATCAAGTAAAGTTTGCTGCTGGGCACAAATGTTAATTAATGTATTCAATAACACTCCAAGAGGAAGCAGGCAATGGTCTCAAACTGATTTTTACCACCAAATCCCGCCTATCTGGGTTTTTTTTGGAAGATTATCTTTTTAGAGATGCTACACTAAGGATTTTGACCGCAATCCTTAAGTAAAAATCTCTGGCTTTCTTAAATAGGCTAGATCTTGAGGTACCACAGTATCCTTTTTTTTTAGATACTCAGTCTTAAAGTGGCTTAGATGCAAAATAGGCAAGAGACCGTCTGGTCTCTTTCCCCTGGACTCATGCCTTATATTGGTTCTGTGATCCTATCACTCTGATGTTAAGAAAAGGCAAGGAAAGAGCAATCCCAGTTAAAGAATTCCATGCAAAAGAGCCTTTGTCTTTTAAGCTTACAGTGGCTTACCAAAGCTGTCTACCTTGAATTTACCCTTGTCCTGCTTGTCCTTCCCATGTCAGAAGTTCTCTCCTACACTGAAGTCAACCCCAGTCAATCTTAGCTGTCAATGGACTTAGGGTTCCAATAGACGCTTCAAAGGAAGGACCAGTTAAAAATGGCTGTCACATAGATGCAAGCAACTTGACCATCTTGGTTCATCACACCAAAAGCTTCACCTAACTAGCTCTGGGAAGCAATGATGTGTTTGACCTTTACCCAACAAATCGGCACCACTCCTCAGGTTTGGAATCAGGAGGAACGGTAAAGGCTCAAGTGTGCCCTGGACCTAGAGCAGGGCCTGACACAGAGTTAACATTCAATATATGCTTGTTGAATTAATGAAAATATAAGGGATGAATATTTAGGTAAGATATTCGAGAAATGCCACATTTTTAACAGTACTCACAATATAACTGATATAATCATGAATTTAAAGTTACTTAATCAAACAGTGTAATTTTTACTTCAGCTTGTAGAGGCATTTTAATCATTTTGACTTTCCCTCCTCCCTTTCACCATTCTTCAATAGTTCATGAGGGTTTGACTTTCGAATTTTATGTGTGTGAATGTGTATTCTAATTTGGTTCTGAGATTTAATTAAATGTGTTGACTTATTAGCATCATTTTCTCTCTTCAGTAAATTCTTACCACATTTCTCTCATTCGCTTATCCCTAAAGTTAATTTTACTGACGATTATCTTTTCTTCTAATCCAATAATTTTTTTCAAAGCTTGGGAGCTCTGTATAATGACCTCATAAGGATCTCTAAATATGGGTACTGAATTGTATAGAATAAGGAGCATCTCTTTACTACCTTCACAGCTGGATAACAGCTTGGCTGATCAAGTATTCCTGAATAAACCCTTCCTTGTCAGTGTCGTGAAGTCATCACCCATTATCTTCTGGCATTGGATGCTGTAGCAGAGAAGTCTGAGAATTTCCTGATTGTGCTTCTTTTAATGTAATCTTATTTTTATGGTCAAGTTGCTTGTGTCTATGTGACAGCCACTTTTAAACGATCCTTTCCTTCAAGTGTCTATTGGAACTCAAGACTTTGTACATTTTTTCTTTAATTTAAGTATTTCACCAGAGTTAGGTTACTTTACTGTTATTAATTTTGGTTGGGGTACAGAATGCCTTCTCAATATCTAATTTCAGTTTTATTTTACTTTTTTAATTCTGGTAAGTTTTTTTTTTTAATTATACCTTTGATAATCTTTCCTGATGTGTTTTGTCTACATTTTCCTTCAGAAATGATTAATTTTTAGTTAGATTGCAGTTCTACTTTCCACACTTTTCATTTTCTCTTACATTTATTGTTTCTTATTATGCATTCTGCGTATGTTCCTAGACTCTATCTATCGTTTCACTAACATGATTCTTTACAACAAGGCCTAAGCCCCTTTACTGCTACTACTATCTTATAAACATTTCTAGAATTCAATCTAGTCTATGTTCACCACTTCTTTTATTTTGTTGAGAATGGATAGTAGTTCTTACTCAAGCATTTCCTTTTAAAGTTTATTTTCTGTGCTTTTTCTTTTGTCATTGAGTATTTTCTTAGTGTAGCTGTATTACTCATAATTTCATGTAGCCAGGATTCTGGCCTTGGAATAAATTTTCTGGAACATCATGGAGGTGGGTTAAGGTTTACTTATAGGTTAAAAGTTGAGGCTGAAAGCAAGATCCAAAAGGCGGCATTAAGTGATGAAGCCAGAGTTGTGAACCAGGGGCAAAGTTCAAACAAAGCAACAGTCTGAAGATAGAGAAGCAGAGGCCTGGTGTAAAAAATTGGGAAAGAAACAAAGTACATGGGTTTGAAATGGACGGAAAAGGGTTGAGGCTTGAATCTCTATGACACCATATCAAAAAACCAAACCAAATCTGTTACCCTCGAGTCAATTCTGACTCATAGCAACTGAATAGGACAGAGTAGAACTGCCCCATAGGGTTTCCAAGGAGCAGCTGGTGTATTAAAACTGTCAACCTTTTGGTTAGCAGCTGAGCTCTTAACCACTGTGCCATCAGGGCTATTAAGTGTATTGGATAATTTAGACAAAGAGGGAGACTAGAGCAGACATGAAATGCTTTCTCATGCATGTTGAAGCTTATGCTATAAAAGATTGAGATGGGGCCACATAGCTTCTGGCAGAAGTCCTTTCCAAGACAATAATTGTAGCTCAGTTTGGCTGCCAATGTTGCCGTAATTCCACTGGTCACAAATAGGAATGTGCTCAACTCCATTTATTTTGGAAATTGCTGAGATTTTTTTCTCTCTTTTAGATGACTTTACAGGTATTTTAATGAAAAGCGAAAAAGAGTTCTCAGGGCCTTTGATTTACTCCACCATTTTCTGGCAATTCCAAAAAATTATTTAATGATGTATATCATTGTGAGTCACAGAAGAGATAAGAATAAAAAACATACATTCCAATTATCATGGATAATATACTGAAAATGTATTTGTCCCACACTCACTCCCAGACAGATTAGAATTAATTTTGAACATCTAATACACACAGATCTAGATTGCTTGCATAAGATGGCTAATAGAAGTAGTATCAGCTGCCCAAGATTTTGTGATATGGAAATGTGCCCAGGAGGAAGTAGAATAAAATGATTAGATCACTTTGAACTTTCCAAAGCCTTAAGATGATAGATGACTGGGAAGATTTGGTATTACATTTCTGGTGGCTGGTACCACTCAAAGACTGGTGATTTAAATGAAGCATATATTTTCAGAGAACTGTCAGGAAACTGTCTTAAGGTAGTAAGCAGGGAAATCATAGGGCTCACTTCATTTGTTTCCCTTCTCTCAAGAATCCCTATTCTTTATTGCCTGATGGCCAATATTTTGCAAACCACTGTTTCATATTTTTTGTCTATTTTATTGTGATTGTTTCAGCCAGGCAGGTAAATACGGTTTCTGTTATTTCTTTTTGGGCAAAAGTCGGTATCTACTGTTGAGTTTTCAAGAGTTCTTTATATATTCTGGGTACAAGTCCTTTGTCAAATATATGATTTGCAAATATTTTCTAGAACCTATAGCTTGTCTTTTTGTTCTCTTAATGGTGTCTTTTGCAAACAAAAGCTTTCTAATTTTGATGTTAAATTTGATATCATGTCTAAGAACTCTGCCTAACTCCAAGTCACAAAGGTTTCTTCCTATGTGTTTGCTACATTTGAAGCTATTGTTCCTTTCATTCTATTTTCAATTGTGTATGTGTGGAGAAAATTTATTTTGACTGCTGAATTGTGTAATAGCTATCTAAACCAGACATTCGTTCTGGATTATAGCCCTTGGGGATTTTAACACACCTGTAATTATTCTGACTCTCCACTGGATGTCAATACTGCTCAAGGAAAAGCAATTCAAACAGCATATTGGGTGCACAAAAACAATTCATGCCTTTAAGAAAGTGTTTATGGAAGCATAGTTAGGAAGGTGACTGGAAAAAGTGGAACACACAAAGAGGAATCCCTCTCTTTTGAGTCTGCAGTAAATGTCAATCAGAGTGGTGGCATAAGCCCTGGAATTTGTAGCAGTATTGAAGCCCCAAACTTCAAAGACTGAATTGTGTTTTTCACTCTGGCTCTTTGGTTGCTGACTTGTACAATATGAGGTCACATTTTTTATGGATTATCTGGCTAATTATCACAAGGTATTTTATAGATCTAGAATTTGAGGTCCAATTATTATTTTTTCTGCTCTTTTCCTGAACATGTGTAAAATTCTGCACTGATCAGATTGTAAGAAAATTGTCTGGATCAAGTAGCTATTTTGGTCCAAGTCCAAGGATATTACTAAGCTCAGGAATATGAAATAGGGCCCTAAGAGTCACATGACCTTTGATCATACTACTGAACAGGTTTTGCTTCTAGTAAAGGCCTAGTCTGTTCCAGTACTAAAGCAAGATAAGAAAAGTTAGATTTTATATTGCTTTTGGCTTCCTAATAATCTGCCATAAAATTGCAATTCTATCATTGCGTTATTTTTTAGAGAAGTTTAGTTTTCTATATGAAGACTGACTTAGGCTGAGTTCTCTAGAGAAGCAAAGGTAGTGAAGTATATATATAAAGAGAGAGAGAGGGAGATTTCTGTCAAGGAAATGGCTCACGTGGTCAGTAGAGGCTGGGAAGTCTCAAGTCCATGGGTCAGGCTGGAGGCTTCTCCTGACTCATGTAGCTTTGGGGGCTGATGAACCCAAGATTGGCAGGTCATTAAGCAGGCCTCTGGCTCACGAGCTGCAAGGCCAATGAATTCTAAGATCAGCAGGTAAGATGGCAGCCTGTAAGCTCATTGGCTGCAGAGGCTGACGAATCCCAAGATTGGCAGGTAAGCTGCTAGTTCAAGTCCCAAGAACTGGAGGTCAGATGACAAGCCAGATACAGGATCCAGAATGAGCAAAAGCCAGTGAGTTTGCCAGAAAGTCCACATATATTGGATGCAGGCCACACCCCCAAGGAAACTCCCTTTCAACTGATTGGCTGCTCAGCAGATTTCATCATGGAGGTGATTACATTATATCAGATCTTATTATGGGGGTGATTACATCATTACATTACTGACAAACTACATCATAACTGCCAAACCACTGAGAATCATGGTGCAGCCAAATTGACACACAACCTTATCCAATTTTGAAGAATTGAAAAGAGTAGGACATACAGTATTTTGACAGTGTATCTTTCAGGTGGGCCACCGGGATACGGGACTCATTGGGTCCTCTTAGCCAGGAAGTATCTCAATGCATCTTCTATGAAATATCTTAAATATTTTAAACATGTTATATCAACAAACCTGTCAGTAGACAAAACATAAAAGTGAGCTTACACTCATCGTCATATGGCTACTATTGTGCTAGTATGACTAGCAATGTTACAAATTTTGACTAGACAGCTATACATAACACAGATGGAATTTTTGAGTGGGCAATGAAAAATGTTCTAGGAGTTGGAAAAGGATATTCAAAATACAGCTTGAGATATGAGTATAATCTGATTCAAATAAAATTATCTCTTAAAAGTAACATGTTTTAATAAATATTAAATACCCAGGTGTTGGCAATAGAGCAAGCCCAAGGCTTTTAGGTCTTTCTAGGGACTGTGAGTTTTCCATTATGACCCTTTCCTGTGGGAACTTAACTCTTCCTGCATCTAAGTTCCCAGTGGACTGAATATTGAACTGTAGTAAATGATCTGCCCTACAAATGTGTCACTGACATCCCAGGATTCTTGTATTCAGCTGTGTATGTATGGTTGGTAGAGTTGAACTGCTTTCAATTTTAATATTTCATCTGATGACTAGATTCTGTCCTAGCATATATAATTTTTGACCTATTTCATTCAGCACATGTACCACATGTCAAATTGATGTAAGTATATATATATATATATACATGCTTTCACAACTGGCCGAAAGTTTTGCATTACTATGCATTCCCTAGATCAATAAGTTTTGTAAAAACAGTAAATTAGCAACACTTTTTTTCTCTTTTTTATTGTGGTTTATTTTTTTCTAGCATTCCAAATCTAGTTTATTTGTTTTTCAGATTCTTTTTTTTAATTGTTGTAGTTTCACTGAAGTTTACATTTCAAGTTAGTCTCCCATACAAAATTTTATACATACATTGTTATGTTACCCTAATTGCTCACCCCATTCTGCGACAGCACACTCCTCCTTTCCACCCCTGATTCCCCAAGTCCATTCAACCAGCTCCTAACACTCTCTGCATTCCCATCTCACCTCTGGACAGAAGCTGCCCCTTTGGTCTCCTGTATCTATTTGAGCAAAGAGGCACACTCCTCACAAATATCACTTTCTGTCCCACAGTCCAGTCCAATCCCTGTCTGAAGAGTTGGCCTCGGAAATTGTTTTAGTTCTGGGCTGGTAGCAAATCTAGGGGCCATGCTTTCCGGGGTTCCACAGGTCTCAGTCAGACCATCAAGTCTAGTCTTCTTACTAGAATTTGAGTTCTGCACCCCAACTTTCTGCCTTTCCATCAGTGACTCTCTGTTGTGTTCCTCATCAGGGCAGTCATTGGTGGTAGCCGGGCACCATCTAGTTCTTCTGGTCTCAGGCTGATGAAGTCTCTGGTTTATGTGGCCCTTTCTGTCTCCTGGGCCAATACTTTCCTTGTGTCTCTGGTGTTCTTCATTCTCCTCCACTCCAGGTGACTGGGACAAATTGATGCATCTCAGATGGCTGCTTGCAAGCTTTAAAGACCCCAGACACCACTCACCAAAGTAGGATGCAGAACATTTTCTTAATAAGCTTTGTTATGCCAATTGACCTAGATGTCCCCTGAAAGCATGGTCCCCAGACCC
>NW_004444100.1:4269515-4289011 GCF_000243295.1 Trichechus manatus latirostris | reverse complement strand
TTCTGCTCCTATGACTTTCTATTGAGTTGTCTAATTCTGAAATTTTATTGTTAATCTTCTGGGTTTCTGTTTGCTGTCTCTCTATGGATTCTTGCAGCCTATTAAATTTGTCATTATGTTCTTGAATAATTTTTTTAAGTTCCGCTACTACTTCGTCCATATGTTCTTTGGCTGTCTCTACTTTTTAATGAATTTCCTTTCTAATTTCTAGAAGAGTTCTGTATATTAATCTTTTGTATTCTGCCTCTGGTAATTCCAAGAAATTTTCTTCCTCCAGAGAATTTATTGATTCTTTATTTTGGGAGCTTACTGAAGCCATCATGGACTGCCTCTTTATGTGATTTGATATTGACTGTCATCTCTGAGCCATCAATAAGTTATTATAATTTTATTTTATATTTGTTTAGTGTGTCCTAGCTTCTTGTTTTGATATGCCCAAATAGGCAGTTTGATTACTGGCGCCTTTGAAGCTCTAGTGTCCTGTCACCAGGTAGTTAGTTCTGTAATTAAGTATGTGCACACAGGAGTCCATTAAACTTTCCTGTAAGGATTCAGCTCAGGCTTCTAGGCAGTCGGACACCAAGTGTGTGGTGCAGGCTCTCCCTTACAGTCTTAGAGAAGCTTGGGTGATTGGTGTAGGCACAGGTATCTGGTTGCAGTGGGGAGTCATGCACTGAGCAAGGCAGGGGGCTGACGGCTGCCCTTGAGTGTCTGAAAGGAAAGCATGTCCCTATTCCCTAGAGCTAGTAGGTAGGTGAGTTTTGCAGCCTGACTATGAGCCCCCTACTCTGTTGGCTGTAAAGACTCAGGGGCACCACTTATTCTTGGACCCCTGTAGCAGGTGACTAGGTGGCATAGGTGGAGCCACCAGTCCTCAAGCTCTTGATGCTGACTGGTAAGGGTGCCTGCTTAAAGGGCAGGGCTGTGTCAAACACACAAATCTGCTACTTCACAGCTGAAACAGTTGAAGTTAGACTTCAGGTGTTTACCCTGTTGTACTGTGGTAGTGAGGGCTTACACTGTTGAGATGGGTCGACACAAGTCTACACAGGGGTGGAAGGCACTCAAAGTCTGTGACCCCTTATGCCTGTGCCGAGCAAAGGAGCTGTGCCAACCCTGAGTTCCTGGCTTAGGGGAGCCAGTAGCTTATTTTTTCCCCCAATTGTTAATTTGTTTACTCTCCAAGGCCAGGAGAATGGGTCAGGGTGCTTTATGGGATCTACTTCTGGCCCATGGGACTCAAAGGCTTCGGAAGCTGGCCAGGCCGGTGCAGAGTGGGGAGGGAGGAGGTAAAAGGGAGAAAGGTTTTTCCCAAATGGGCTTTTTTTTTTTTTTTTTAAATCCTCAGGAAAGGCCACATGCATGTACTTATCTTTAGCCACTAGGGAGCTGCTTTCCACTGGTTCAGAGTGTCCAAGAAGAATCTCTGCTGCCAACTCTCTTGATATGGAAACTGCCTCCGGAGCACGAGCGCGGAACTGTATGACTGCTTCGTTGCACACCTGGAGCTGGTTGGGGCTGAAGAACTGTGGCTCCCGCGGCTGGTCTGGCACTCCTCGTTTCTTCCGAACCGTCTCCCTTTCCCCCCACCACTCAGTCCGATTCCTCAACTTTGCCTTGTTCAGGGCTCCTAGATATCCATATACAATCAAATCACTTGTTTTTCCAGGTCTTTGTTGTAAGAGGGATATAGGAAGCCATCTGACTACACCACCATCTTGGCCCCATCTCCTTTTATTGTGTTTTAGATGAAGGTTTACAGAGCAAATTAGTTTCTCATAGCCACACTTTTATTTATCAAATTTGCTCATGCCAAGTGGAAGCCCTAGATTGTCTGTTTGCATCTCAGGAGCTGAATTTTCCTATAGGCTGCTGACATAAAATACATAAAATTATGAAAGTGTAAATCATACTCCCACATGACTGAAAGCTTTGTTCCAGACATGGTATTAGCACAAAACTAAAAATATTGGATTGATTTACCATAAGTTCAGAGCCATAGTTTTCATATCTTTTATTTCAAAGCCAAGTTATGTCACTGGTGTTATTTTATTCTGTTTTGACATTATTTTGTGTTATAGTCCCATCTTTTAAATTTCCTATTCCATTTATTCTCTGGCTTGTCTTTATCAAACCAGAGGAAGTCCAAATCTGAAAGAGGGCTTACAATCCTTTGGATGATCACTTTAATACTTAAGGGTGAAAGAAAAGCATCCTACAAAAATGGAATATTGAATGCATTGCACTGGGGTAAAAATGAAATAATTAAAGCAGATTCTTAAACAGGAATCATTGGTTCCCGAGTGCCAGTGTAAATCTGTGCCTCATAAGGTAGTAATTATTTCATTTTCAAATTAATTAAACAAAGTTTTAACTTGTGTGGCATAATAAATCTTTTGTTGTGTTTTTCATTTTTTCAGACTATGAATAACCTTTGCAATATTTAGATAAAAGCTTTGGTGTTTTACTAAAAAAGATTCCTAAAGAGAAATTGAGGATATGGAGGTGGCAAAAAACTTACATCTCAACAAAAAATAAACAAGCAAATAAACAACAACAACAAAAAAGCCTACATAACTCAAGAACATACATTTTATCAAATATTATTTGCTGCTCAAGATTCATTTAATATATACTAGTTCAACAGTGGCATTTGTTAGATGACTCGAAAATACTAATTTAAAAATAGATTTCACTATCAAATCTCTTTGAATAGAAAGTGTAAATGACAAATATTTCTTTTTTTTGGTTTCACTAGTTTTGGTGAACTAAGAAATCTAGAAGTTAGGAATCCAGAGCATTGGGCTCTGAAGGGTCACTTAGTAGAATAGCTGTACTGTACTGCTCCTATTGCAGTGTGTGCCCATAATAGGTATTCATTAATTCATGTTACCAAATGAATGAATTCATTGATACGGTACATTAATATATAGCACAGCCAGGGGCTCTCCTATGGTGGCCGGTAGGTTTGGGAGCAAATCATGAAAATGAAGCTGCAGTAAAAGTACCAGAGGTAGAGTCTGCAGCATCTTTATCCCCAAACTAGTAGTTTTGCTGAAGGAAAGAATGTGGGTCTACAATCCTTCATGAACATTTTCAAAATCCAAAAAGCTTGAAAAACTGAATTTTTTTTTTTCCCAGCTCCTTTGAAGGCAAAACCACACTTAATCTGACAGAGGACACTTACGCTCTTTTTTTTTTTTTCATTCCACTTGGTGTGAATAGTCACATATTTTGCTGCAAACATCGATGTGTTTGGTGATGGGGTCCTGCTTCAGATCTTGCTGGGCAGTTATATAATATACAATGTATGCACTTTAGTGCCTTTTGTAAAATACACACAATTCTGGATTCTAATGCACTTATAGCCCCAAGGTTTGGGATAAGAGCTTATAACCGTATATTTAGCTTGTGCTGCTGGAATGCCTTCTGCTTATTTTCCTGTTTGTCATTCATTCTCTCCTTTTTTGTAATGCTCTACTTGCAACAACTTCCTTTCACAGATTTTCTTCAAAAGGGTTAAGGCTACCCTTTCTGTTCCTTGCCCACTGTGATGGTACTCTGAGTCATTGCCCCATTATCAGCCATCATTCCTCACTGTGACTTGGTTCTCTGGGAGTGTGCTACCTGTGCTTAGTAACATGAGGACGCAGTTCTAGTGCCATGCCTATCCTAGAGTGTCACTCAACATGTTAGTTGGTTCACTGTGATATGTCTGGGACTGTTAGTGGTATTATTTCACACTGTATATATGATCACACATTGTGAGCGTTTAGTAGGTGCATTAGGCAGTTTTCTCCACGGAGGTGTATAAGGATAGTGACTTAGTTATCTAGTGCTGCTCCAACAGAAATACCACAAATGGTTTGCTTTAACAAACAGAAAATTATTTTCTTAGAGTAAGGAGGCTAGAAGTTTGAATTCAGGGTGCTGGCTTTAGGGGAAGGTCCTTGTCTCTTCAGCTTGTATTTCTTGGCTTCTTGGAAAACTTCATGTGGCATGGCATCTATCTTCCTCCATCTCTACTTGCTCCTCTGTCCTAATCTGCTCTTTTTACATCTCAAAGGTAATTGGTTTAGAACACACGCTACACTGATATGATCTCTTAACATAAGAAAGAAAACCCATACCCAAATGGGATTATAACCACAGGTATAGAGGTTAAGGATTACCACATATATTTTTGAGGGACACAATTCAATCCATATCAGCTAGGTTTTATTAGTTTCAGGCATTAACCATCTGTAGATCCAAGAAAGACAATCCAGCTCTACATATTTAATCTTGACCAAAGAATGGTCCTCCTATATCACTAAGGAAAGATTCTCCTTTAAGTTGAAACTTTCCAAATCAGTCAGGTCTGATGAACCAACCTGATGAGGGACAAATTTCAAGCTACACTGTCTTCCCATCTGGCTTTAACTAACTGATCTAATTGGCCTCGATTGAGAAGTAATCAGGACAGGGTAAAGAGTAAAACTAAAATTAGTTCATTTTGTTTCTCATAAATAGTTCTGACTGTGGAATGTGAGGTGGGAGAGGATTAAGGGTGTTTAATGCTTTAAATTTATTCATGAAATTCCTTTACCTTGTTGTTGTTGTTGTTAGGTGCCATTGAGTCGGTTCCCATTCATAGCGACTCCGTACAACAGAATGAAACACTGCCCGGAGGCGTGCCATTCTCACAATCTTTATGCTTGAGCCCATTGTCAATCCATCTCCTTGAGGGTCGTCCTCTTTTTTGCTGACCCTCTACTTTACCAAGCATGATGTCCTTCTCCAAGTACTGGTCCCTCCTGATAACATGTCTAAAGCATGTGAGACATAGTCTCACTATCCTTGCTTCTAAGGAGCATTCTGGCTGTACTTCTTCCAAGATGGATTTGTTTGTTCTTTTTGCAGTCCATGGTATATTCAATATTCTTCACCAACACCACAGTTCAAAGATGTCAATTCTTCTTCCTTCTTCCTTATTCATCCTCCAGCTTTCGCGTGCATGTGAGGTGATTGAAAACCCCGTGGCTTGGGTCAGGCGCACCTTCGTCTTCAAGGTGATATCTTTGCTTTACACTTTAAAGAGGTCTTTTTGCAGCGGATTAGCCCAACGCAATGCGTCCTTTGATGTTTTGATTGCTGCTTCCATGGGTGTTGATTGTGGATCCAAGTAAAATGAAATCCTCAACAACTTCAATCTTTTCTCCAATTATCGTGATGTTGCTTATTGGTCCAGTTGTGAGGATTTTTGTTTTCTTTGTGTTGGTGTAATCCATACTGAATGCTGTGTTCTTTGATCTTCATCAGGAAGTGCTTCAAGTCCTCTTCACTTTCAGCAAGCAAGGTTGTGCCATCTGCATATTGCAGGTTGTTAATGAGTCTTTCTCCAATCCTGATGCCCTATTCTTCTTCATATAGACTAGTTTCTTGGATTCTTTGCTGAGCATACAGTTTGAATAAGTATGGTGAAAAGATCCTACCCTGACACACACCTTTCCTGACTTTAAACCATGCAGTATTCCCTTGTTCTGTTCTTATGACTGCCTCTTGATCTATGTACAGGTTCCTCATGAGCACAATTAAGTGTTCTGGAATTTCCATTCTTTGCAATGTTATCCATAATTTGTTATGATCCACACAGTGGAACACCTTTGTATAGTCAATAAAACACAGGTAAACATCTTTCCGGTATTCTCTGCTTTCAGCTAGGTTCTATCTGACATCAGCAATGGTATCCCTCGTTCCACATCCTCTTCTGAATCAGGCTTGAATTTCTGGCAGTTCCTGGTCAATGTACTGCTGCAGTTGCTTTTGAATGATCTCTGGCAAAATTTTACTTGGGTGTGATATTAATGATATTGTTCGATAATTTCTGCATTCACTTGGATCATCTTTCTTTGGAATAGGCATAAATATGAATCTCTTCCAGTTGGTTGGCCAGGTAGCTGTCTTCCAAATTTCTTGGCATGGACGAGTGAGCACTTCCAGTGCTGCTTTCTTCTGTTGAAACATCTCACTTGATATTCCATCTATTCCTGGAGCCTTGTTTTTCACCAATTCCTTCAATGCAGCTTGAACTTCTTTCTTCAGTACCATCAGCTCCTGATCATATGCTACATCCTGAAATGTTTGAAAGTAGAACGATTCTTTTTGGTAGAATGACTCTGTGTATTCCTTCCATCTTCTTTTGATGCTTCCTGCGTTGTTTAATATTTTCCCCATAGAATTCTACAGTATTGCAACTCGAGGCTTGAACTTTTTCTTCAGTTATTTCAGCTTGAGAAATGCCAAGTGTATTCTTCCCTTTTGGTTTTGCCTTATTAGTACCGTTGAATTGAGACTTGGCAACCAGAGAACTAATATTCAAAACCTGCCGCGATAAGCAGGAAATAAGGAGGAATGGAGTTTGTTGGCTTGCACTTCTTATTTCTGTTTGACTCTGGATTTTGGAAGGTGTAGAGAAAACATTAATCCTATCTAATTCCTCTGATAATCTCACTCTGTCTGTTTCTATCTTCTCTTCACTCTCTTCCTCCTCCTGCTTTTCTCTGTCTCTGTTTCTATTTATGTATCTATGTCTGTCTGTCTGTATCTATCTAGCTAGCTAGCTATTTATGCAGCTATCTATATCTGTGAAGATGTGCCTGACCCAAGCCATGGTATTTTCAATCTACTCATATCCATGTGAAAGCTGGACAATGAATAAGGAAGACCAAAGAACTGATGCCTTTGAATTACGGTGTTGATGAAGAATATTGAATATACCATGGAATGCTAGACGATGAACAAATCTGTCTCAGAAGAAGTACAACCAGAATGTTCCTTAGAAGCAAGGATAGTGAAACTTCTTCTTACATGTTTTGGACATGTTATCAGGGGGAGTCAGTCCCTGGAGAAGGACATCATGCTTGGTAAAGAAGAGGGTCAGCGAAAAAGAGGAAGACCCTCAGGGGGATGGATTGACACAGTGGCTGCAATGATGGGCTCAAATACAGTAATAATTGTGAGGATAGCACAGGACCAGGCAGTGTTTTGTTCTGTTGTCCATAGGGTTACTATGAGTCAGAACCGACTCAACTACACCTGACAACAACTATACGACTCCGTCATTCTCTCTCTGCCTGCCTATGTGTCAGTTCATCTGTCTGTTCTTCTCATTGTCCTCACTCCCCACTCCTATGACAGAGAAGTATGAGAAAAGATAGGAAAGGTGAAGAATGTGCATTTACCGTCCTTTATTTATTTTCTGTTTAGTTTCATTCTGTTGTACATGTGGTCGCTACGAGGCAGAACTGACTGGACAGCATCTAACAACAACATTTAGTAAGACTTAAAAATATAACTTATATCATTATTTACACAATTTTCAGCCTTATACAAATAACGTCTTCATATAGCAGTGTTGGTAATTCTTAAATTTCACTTTGAGAGCCCCTTGGACTAGAGATCATTTAGTTTGGATGTTGTGGAAATGAGATGTAATTTGTAAAGCACTTTAAATTCCTTGGGAGATTTCAATTGAACTGAAAGATGCTAATCCTTTACAATGAAGTGGAATCTGCCTGTATACTTACCCTGGAATACATTTTCCCAAATTACCCAATGTTAGTTAGATATTCTGTCAGGGAAGGCTCTGAAAACTTTCATTTAGAGGAGAAAAATTTTTTTTTTTTTAATATTTTATTGTACTTCAGGTGAAGGCTTACAGAACAAATAGTTTCTCATGAAACGGTACTACACAAGTTGTTTTATGACATTGGTTAACAACCCCACCACATATTAACCCTCTAACTTCTCAACCTTTTTTTTTTCTTGGTGAAAATACACATAGCCAAAGATACACAGTTTCAAAAGTTTCTACAGACACAGTTCAGTGACATTGACTACGCGCTTCCAATTGTGCTGTTATTCTCACTTAAGATGAAGGCTTACAGAACAAAATAGTTTCTCATTTAACAGTTACTACAAATCTTGCCCTGTGACAATGGTTAACAATCTCACAGCACATCAACAATATCCTTACTCAACCTTGGGTCCCTATCACCAGCTAGAGGAGAAAATTTTTGATTCGCATACTCGTGAATATTTTATCTATTCAGAAAACAGTTAAACAAACAAATAAAACTGTAAAGTCTATAGAATGTGGAGAAACACTTCTTTTGAGTTTTTTTTTAAATGCTTCTGTTCTAATTTGTATTGTGAAATATATTATGGAAATTGTTTTGTCTTTATAAACTTATGATAACAAGAAAAGTTGACCTTAAAAACGACTGTAGCACAGCAGCTGCCTCGGTCGTGGCTTTTTAAATGACAACTCTAGAGAGAAGTAAATCCCAACTGCCCACCTTGAAACAACCAGGAGTAATGAGAGGTCGCTGGTAAGCACTAGCCAGTCAGTCAGCCAGGGTCCACCCAGGAAACACTCTTCTTTGGAACTTGAAAACCTCGATCTGGCTCAGGCTATTTGCATACACCCTCTGGCAGCCAGGGGATGCCCTGGACTACTTATCAAGGCTCCAGAAGCTCCTGATGGTGGTAGCCACCCTGCACCAGGGATTACAAACACAAAAACAGGTCCCAAAAAAGGGATGCAAAAGATGAAGTGGGCTTGCAGGGACTGCAGTGAACAAACAGTAAAAAAAAAAAAAAACAAAAACAAGCCAGTTGTCGTAGAGTCAATTCCAACTCACAGCGACCCCATGAATGTCAGGGTAGAATTGTGCTTCATAGGGTTTTCAAAGGCTGATTCTCCAAAAGCAGATCACCAGGCCTTTCTTTCAATGTGCCCCTGAGTGGACTCGAACCTCCAACCTTTCAATTAGCAGCTGAGCATGTTAACCATTTGCACTATCCAGGAACTCTAAACAAACAGCTGAGCTCATAAAAAAGAGAGGTTCCTATTCAGCGCTTGGTCAGGATGTACCAGGACATATACAGGCCCAAAGTTATTAGAGATTTTTTCCTTTTTTCTGAAAGGAACAGGAAATCAAGAATTTTTTTAGATGCAATTTTTAAATATTCTTTTGTCATTACTCAAGTTTTTTTTTTTTTTTTTTTTGGTGTGGTGTCAGGGAGAGTAATATAGCAGTAGGCTGGATCTGGCCTGGGAGCTGCCTGCTGTGACTTCTCCTCTAAGTGACATAATTAAACCTAGGAAGGCTTTGGGCATTTTTCTGACTTATTAGGAATTGCAGCTAAAATTTATAATGCCACATGCACTGTTTATGAAAGAGCTATACCATCGATGTCTTGCTCACTCCTGATCATTAGAGATCATTTGCACACTGTGTAAGAGGAAAGAGATGTTAATGAATTAATATGGTTTTGTAAAGATTCTATTAACATTGACCCTACTACACTTACCCTGCTTTAAAGAACAGGCAGTACCAACATGATGGACTAACCACAAGGAACCTCTCCAGAAGAGACCACTCAAAGAGAAACTGAATTGAAGATCCCATAATACAAACCATCTCTAGTGGAGAATGAAAGTACTTGAGAGACAGCTGACACTTACAATAAATTCAGACCCACTTGGCCCCCTCTTTTCCTAAGAAGTAAAGTAGTCTCATTCCAGGTGAATTGCTATGGGTTGTGTATGTAACAGAGTCATTCATTTAGGACCTGGACAAGTTTATTTCAGAATACAACTACTATCCACCCACAGGTAGACTCAGTCAGTGTACCCCTCCCACAAGGATGGAACATCCCCTCTTCTTCTACTTTATATCCGCCTTATATCTGAGGTTGCTCTCAGGTGAGAGAGTTTTCTGCACCTCTCAGAGTAGTAGCAGTCATCTGCATGGTATTGGTATAGGATCCTGGACCCAGGGGCAGAGGAATTTTGTTTATATCCCTCCCTCAGGATCAATGGGTCTTTGCTAGTGTCCTGGGGCTAGGAGTGCTTCCCACCCTCCCCCGGATGCTATGGGGTCCCTGGTGGTGCAGTGGTTAAGATCTTTGCTACTACCCAAGAGGTTGGCATAATAGATCATATGATTGTCTGATTCAGAATGGTCAATACCAGTCCATTTCAGCTCACTAATGCCTAGCATATCGATGTTTATGTGTTCCATTTCATTTTTGATAAATTCCAGTTTTCCTGGATTCTTGCTTCATACATTCCACATTCTGATTATTAACCGATGTTTGCAGCTGTTTCTTCTCATTTTGAGTCATGCCACATCAGCAAATGAAGGTTCCAAAAGCTTTACTCCATCTACGTCATTAAGGTCAATTCTACTTTGAGGAGGCAGCTCTTCCCCAGTCATCTTTTCAATGCCTTCCTGCCTGAAGAGTCACCTTCCAGCACTCTATCAGACATGTTCTGCTGTTATCCATAAGATTTTCACTGGTTAATTTTTTTCAGAAGTAGAGCACCAGGTCCTTCTTCCTTGTCTGTCTTAGTCTGGAAGCTCTGCTGAAACCTGTCCACCAGGGGTGACCCTGTTAGTATTTGAATACCAGTGGCATAGCTTTCAGGATAGCAGCAACAGGCAAGCCCCCACAATAAGATAAACTGACAGACGCATGGGGGAATTCAGTCTATACTTCTGTAATATATTGTTTTTCTTCCCCACTCTTTGAGTTTTACCCTTCCAGAAAATGTTTCTATTTTCTACTCCTGGTGACACGGTGATTAAGAGCTCAGACTACTAACCAAAAGCTTGGCAGTTCTAATCCATCAACTGCTCCTTGGAAGCCCTATGGGGCAGTTCTACTCTTTCCAGTAGGGTCACTATGAGTTGGAATTGACTTGACGGCAACGGATCAACAGGTTTACTCCTGAGATCAATATGCAAAATTCATATTCAAATAGTTTAATAGATATATGAAAATTAAAATTGTTTTCCATATTAAGATCACGTTGATTTGTTTTCAAATCCAACAGCTGCTCCTTGGAAACCCTATGGGGCAGTTCTACTCTGTCTTATAGGGATACTATGGGTCAAAATTGACTCGATGGCAATGGGTTTTGGTTTGGTAGTGAGAGGGTTTAATGTCCCACCCCTAGAATTTTAAGGCTTTTGCTTCCTAAAAGCAAAGCATATGTGGAAGTGAGTAGGTCATTGTACCCATCCCCCAGCTTCACCCAATCACTTCCTGCTCACTTTCTCTGTGCTGCCTGGAGACACCTTTGGAAAACAGCTTGCAAGTGAATTCAAGCTCCTTTTTTGTCTGTGGCTCTCAGCTATTCTAGTGTCACATGCTAGCCCACATTGACCTGTAAGAACTCATTAAAATTTTAGCTTATTTCTTATTACCTACTGTACAGTGGCCACACCTTTCTCTCATGCTCTACCAAAGGTGAGACATTTTGTTTGTCCCGTCTCTCCTTGAAGGGGCTTGTCATTCTTTGTAATTCTAACTTGGTTACTTTGTGACATCAGACATCAATGAGCTGAAGAACATTTATTATTTTTTGTAGATTATCTAGTTTTCTCTCCTTGTTAGGGTGGAAGTGAAATTCTCTTGCAGTTTTCTTCCGTCTAAGTGAAGTGAAAACCACTTCTATTTCTTACTGAGTAATAAAACATCATGATAAAGGGAGAAAAGATTGAAGTTGTCAAGGGCTCCATTTTACTTGGATCCACAATCAATGCCCATGCAAACAGCAGTCAAGAAATCAAACGATGCATTGCATCAGGTAAATCTGCTACAAAAGACCTCTTTAAAGTGTTGAAAAGCAAAGATATCACCTTGAAGACTAAGGTGCGCCTGACGCAAGTCAGGATGCTTTCAATGGCCTCATATGCACGTGAAAGCTGAACAATAAATAAGGAACACTGAAAAAGAATTGACACCTTTGAATTATGGTATTGGAAAAGAATATTGAATATAACATACAGTGCCAGAAGATGAACAAATCTGTCTTGGAAGAAGTACAGCCAGAATGCTCCTTAGAAGCAAGGATGGGGAGACTTCTTCTCACATACTTTGTGCATGTTCTCAAGCAGTGATCAGTCCCTTGGAGAACAATATCATGCTTTGTAAAGTAAAGGGTCAGCAAAAAAGAGGGAAACCCTCAACAAGATGGATTGACACGGTGGGTGCAACAATGGGCTAAGCATAAAGATGATTGTGAGGATGGTGCAGCTCCGGGCAGTGTTTCAATCTGTTGTACATAGTATTGCTATGAGTTGGAACTGACTAGACGGTACCTAACAACAACAAGTTTTGGTTAAGTTATATTTTTCAGGAAATTTGTCCATTTTATCTACTTTTATAATATACTGTTGTTATCTGTTTAGTAATGGTGGCATCTGCAATTCAACCACCCTTTTAATTCCTGATATTGGTTATTTTTCCTTCCGTTTTTCTTGCTCAATCATACCAGGGTATTTATTGACTTTATTAGTCTTTTCAAAGCACCACCTTTAGCTTTTTGTTTCTTTTTTGTTTAGTGTTTATTTTCTCTTTGATTAATTTCTGCTCTAGTTTTCTTTAATTTGTTGTTGTTGTTTTCATCCATTTACTAACTTTGGATTTATTTTACTGTTCTTCCCTCTCCCTTTCCCCCGCCCTCCATTCATTGACTTAGTTGCCTAGCTCATTAATTTTTAGCTTTCTTTCTTTTTTTACATATATTCAATTAAGGGTATAAAGTTCCCTGTAAATATTCTTTTAGCTGCATCTTCTAGGTTTTGAGATTTTGTATCAAATATATGAATATTTTCTAGAAACATTTTTGTAATTGACTTCTAACATAACCATATTGTGGTGCGAGAACATGTTTTAAATCTCTTACATTCTTTTAAATTTATTGAGAATTGCTTTTGAAAACGTACCGTGTGTGCTTGAAAAGAGTGTATAAACTGCACTTAGGAGCATACTGTACTATATATGTTGGTTAATTTGTTAGCTATATTGTTCAAATTTTCTGTTTTCCTTATTAATTTTCATTGTATTCTTGTTCTATCAAGCACTGAGAGAGGTGTATTAAGCTTCTCCTGTCCTGATTATCTATTGCTCTGTAACAAACAACCTCAAAGCTTAATGGCTTAACTCACTCATTTTATTTTACTCACAATTTTGTAGGTCAGGAATACAGGAAGGGCTTAGCTAGGTAATTTATCTTTTATTACGTGTTATCAGCTGGGATGGCTGACTTGGAGAATCCACTTCCAGGACAGTTTGCTTGCTCACGTGTGACATCTCAATGTGTTTTGGCTTTTCTCTATCTCCAGATGGCATCTTATTCATCAGAGCCTCTCCAAATGGCATGGGCTTCTCACAGCAAGGTGGTCTCATTGTTGTCACACTTCTTACATGGTGGCAGACTCAGGAGAGAGGAAGTGAAAGCTGCTAGGCCACTTAAGGGCTATGCCCTAGACTGGCACAGCATCACTTCCACATATTCTGTTGATCACAGCAGTCACAGGACCCACTCAGACTCAAGAAGGTGGAGAAATGAACTCAACTCTTGAGGTGGTGTAAATCGTTGCAGCTATCTTTGGAAAATACTATTGCCACATGCTCCATACTCAAGGAATTTAAAATTTCTCCTTGTATTTTTGTCAGTTTTGATGTCATATCATATTTTAAGGCCATGGTACTAACTGCATGCAAATTTAAAGATCTTTTATCTTTCAACATACCCAAGTAGAACAAAAATAGGCTATAAAATTTGTTTCACTTTGCTATAAAAAGTGTTTGAATCTTTCAAAATCAGAGTATGTTCATGGAAGTGTGTCATGCATTTAAACATCATCTATCAGATTAGTTGGCTGGAAAAAAAATTTGAGAATTACCAACGAGAAATTGTTGAAGGTTTTTGATAAAGGGATTGGGCCATGGTCAGATACATAGTTTAGAAAGTGAACCTTATGATCAGTGTTGAAACTGGATTGAATGAGGAAAAATTTGAGGGTAGTAAAAAATTATAAGACATCATGAACAGTAATAGTAGGGCACGGGGAATATGAGATATATTTGAAAGACATTTCACAGGTAGAATGTATAGGGCCCGGCCATTCCATGGAGGCTGTAGTAGAGAGGGAGGAATTCAAGGCAGAGAATCTGGTGGGACCTGGGATTAGTCTTGTCTTCTTTTACTTGGTATCCCCTTGGCTATGGTTTCTTAAAACATGTGTGTTTATGCATGTCAGAATATCTATTTTCCATCCCATAAACTAGAACTCTACTGTAATCTCCCTGACTACTATTCCAATTTTCTCTATTATCAGATTTCTTTCCCAAACTCTGACCTGCTTGGCTGGGCCCTGATACCCCTATTAGTCCTTCTCTGTCACTTCTCTTAGAAGGCTGGGATCTGTCTGTCAAACTATCAGGCCCAATTTGGAACCTACTATGAACTGATTACCTCTTTTCAAATTTTCTGTAGTATTGTTGCTATATGGATCCTTCTTGCTTCATCTTACCCATTAGAATGGCATCCCTTTTTCCCAGCATTTGCCTATATCACCTTTGAACTTGGTAAGCCATTTGACTGCTCCCACAAGAGCAAGATTACTGCCAAATTAGTTTCCTCCAACATCCATCCTGCCCATTGCCAGCTTTCTCCCAACTGTGCTTTGTTTCTGAGGACTTGGCCTGTTTTTTCTCCCATTTTTTTCTGAATTATGGAATTTTCTAGCTCAGGAAGTCAGGCAAATGAAGACTCAACCTAAACAAGCAACCTTCCCCCTCTGGTGCCCTATACTGTTTGTTCCCCCAGGATACTTTTTTCAGTGCTTCTGCATCATAGTAAATGTTTGTTCTTTCAAAAGCAATGTAAGTATTATAACTCTGAGGGTCATACTGCCTTATTGATATGAAACAGTGTATTCTAAGTATGACAAATCTAAACTCAGTGTTCTGCTCCCATAAGGTTGTCTACCTGACTGATCCCTACTGGCTAGTCAATCGCAAGCCTAATCTCTTTTAGCGTAGAGCAGCAAGAGCCACCCTCTGGTTCCTTTTCCACTGCCCTGTGAGCATTTCTAGTTTCCAAGAATACAGGTAAGGAGCTTATCCCCCTCCATACTGCTCATGATCAGCAGTTTTATCTGTCACTGTGTGCTGAGAGTCTTTCCTGAAGGCGCTATTGTTTCCAATTCTCATTTTAAGGATTTAGGGCAGTAAAAAGAATTCTCTCCACAGAAAATTTATGGAGCCTTCCTTTAAAGTTTTGATTGATTATATTCCCACTGGACAGACTAAAGATAATATGAAAAATTGTAATTTGCAAAATAATGACTTCACATATGAAAATATGTAAACATAGCTAACTTCCCATACTTTATCCAAATAGTTTTGGTTTAGGGAGTTACATCAACAATTGATAGTTAAAATTGTGTGTGTGTATGTATATATATATATGTGTGTGTGTGTGTGTGTGTATATATACATTTACATATATATATGAATATATATAGTAACCAGTAAACAAATCAATGTGTTCTTAATATGGAAAACAATTTTAATTTTAATATATCTATTTAACTATTTGAATATGAATTTTGCATACTGATCTTAGGAGTAAACCTGTTGATCTGTTGCCCTCGAGTCAATTCCAACTCATAGTGACCCTACTGGAAAGAGTAGAACTGCCCCATAGGGCTTCCAAGGAGCAGTTGATGGATTAGAACTGCCAAGCTTTTGGTTAGTAGTCTGAGCTCTTAATCACTGCATCACTAGGAGGAGAAAATAAAAACGTATTCTGGAAGTGTAAGACTCGAGGAGTGGGGAAGAAAAACATTTTACAGAAGTATAGAATGATTTCCCCCATATGTCTGTCAGTTTATCTTATTGTGGGGGCTTGCCTGTTGCTGCGATCCTGGAAGCTATGCCACTGGTATTCAAACACTAACAGGGTCACCCATGGTGGATAGGTTTCAGCAGAGCTTCAAAACTAAGACAGACTAGGAAGAGGGACCTGGTGGTCTACTTCTGAAAAAAATTAACCAGTGAAATTCTTATGAATGTCTGATAGAGTGCTGGAAGGTGACTCTTCAGATAGGAAGGCATTGAAAAGATGATTGGGGAAGAGCTGCCTCCTCAAAATAGAATTGACCTTAATGACACAGATGGAGTAAAGCTTTTGGGACCTTCATTTGCTGATGTGGCATGACTCAAAATGAGAAGAAACAGCTGCAAACATCGGTTAATAATCAGAACGTGGAATGTACAAAGCAAGAATCCAGGAAAACTGGAATTTATCAAAAATGAAATGGAACACATAAACATCGATATGCTAGGCATTAGTGAGCTGAAATGGACTGGTATTGACCATTCTGAATCAGACAATCATATGGTCTGTTATGCCAGGAATGACAAATTGAAGAGGAACGGCATTGCATTCATCATCAAAAAGAACATTTCAAGATCTATCCTGAGGAGGCAGGGTCAAGATGGCAGAGTAGTCAGACACTTCTGGTGGTCCCTCTTACAATAAAGACCCTCCCAAAAAAAACAAGTGAATCGATTATATATGACAGTCTAGGAGCCCTGAACTTCAAAGGCAAAGTTGACAAATTAGACTGAGTGGTAGGGGGAAAGAGACAGTTCGGAAGCAACAAGGAGTTGCCAGACCTGACCCAGTGAGAGCCTGAGACCTTCAGCCCGGATTAGCTCAGGGTGCACAGTGAGGAAGGCAAGCAGCAGCACTTGGGATGCATTTTCCACAGTGGGAGGGACCCAGTGGCACAGAGTCTACTCGGCCATCCAGAACCAGCGAGAAGCAACCCTCCATGGGTAAAAGATAAGTATTTACGACTGGCCTACTGGACGGATCAAAAACAACCCCCTTAGGGGAAAACCTCTCTCCCATTTACCTCTCTGGTCCCTGCTCTACACTGGGTTCAGGATGGCTTCAAGGATTGCCGAGTCACCTGTGCTGGAAGTAAGACGCATCACGTGCCTTGAACCATTCTCCTGGCCTTGGGGATGGAACAAATTAACAAACGGGGAAAAAATAATTTGCTGGCTCTGCTAAGCCAGGAATTCAGGGTAGGCACAGATCCTTTGCCTAAGCACGGGCATAAGGGATCCACAGACTTTGAGTGCCTTTCCCCCGCATAGACTTGTGTGGGCCCATTTCAGCAGCTTAGGCCCTCATTACTACAGTACAACAGGGTATATACCTGAAGTCTAACTTCAACTGTTTCAGCTGTGAAGTGGCAGGTTTGTGATATTTGACACTGCTCTGCCCATTAAGCAGGGTCTTCACCTACCCACATCAGGGACCTGAGGAATGGTGGCTCCACCCATGCCACCTAGCCACCAGAGATAGGGGCCCAAGAATAAGAGGTGCCCCCCAATCCTTACAGCCAACAACACTGAGTGCTCATAGTCCAGCTGCAAAACCCACCCACCTACGTCCTCTAGGAAACAGGGACACACTTTCCTCCTGGACACTTGGAGGTTGCTGTCAGCCCCCCGGCTTGCTCAGTATGTGTTCCCGTGCTACAGCTGGATGCCTGTGCCTACACATATCACCCATGCCTATCTAGGACTGTAAATGAGAGCCTGCACCACACACTTGGTGGCTGACTACCTGGACACCTGAGCTGAATCCATACAGGAGGAGTGGGCAGACTCCTGGGCTCACATACTTAGTGGCAGTTCTGGCCACCTGGTGGCAGGACATTGGAACTTCAGGGGCAGTGGTGATTGAGCTAGCTCACCTGAGCAGCCTATTTGGGAATATCAAAACAAAACAAAAAAAGAAGCTAGGACACAGTAAGCAAACCTAAAATAGACAAATATAATAACTTACTGATGGCTCAGAGAAAACAGCCAATATCAAATCACATAAAGAGGCAAACCATGATGTCTTCAGCAAGCTCCCCCAAAAAAAGAATCTATAAATTTTCTGGAGGAAGAAAATTTCTTAGAGTTACTTGAGGAAGAATACAAAAGATTAATATACTGAACTCTTCAAGATATCGGGAAGGAAATTATGCAAAACACAGAACATGCAATAGAGGAACTTAAAAACATTAGAGAAGAGCATAATAAATTTAACAGGCTGCAAGAATCCATAGAGAGACAGCATTCAGAAATCCAGAAGATTAACAAATAAAATTTCAGAATTAGACAACTCATCAGAAAGTCATAGGAGAAGAATTAAGGCAATGGAAGTCAGAATTAGTGAGACTGAAGAAAAAGCACTTGACACCAACTTATTTGAGGAAAGATCAGATAAAAGAACTTAAAAAGATGAAGAAACCCTAAGAATTATTTGGGATTCTATCAAGGGGAATAACCTATAAGTGATTGGAGTACCAGAAAAGGGGGGATGACAGAAAATACAGAGAGAATTGTTGAAGATTTGTTGGCAGAAAACTTCCCTGATATTATGAAAGATGAAAAGATATCTATTTAAGATGCTCATTGAACCCCACACAAGGTAGATCCCAAAATAAAGTCACCAAGACATTAAAATCAGACTTGCCAGAACCAAAGGTAAAGAGAGAATTTTAAGAACTGCTAAGGATAAATGAAAAGTCAGCTACAAAGGAGAGTCAATAAGACAAAGCTTGGTCTACTCAGCAGAAACCATGCAGACAAGAAGGCAATGGGATGATGTATATAAAACCTTGAAGGAAAAAAATTTCCAGTCAAGAATTATATATCCAGAAAAACTGTCTCTCAAATATGATAGTGAAATTGCGGGATTTCTCTGTAAACAGAAGTTTAGGGAATTTGCAAAAACCAAACCAAAATAACAAGAAATACTGAAAGGAGTCCTCTGGTTAGAAAATCAATAACATCAGATAACAACCCAAGACTAGAACAGAGGACAGAGCAACCAGATATCAACCCAGATAGGGATGTCACAAAAAGAAATCAAAGCTAAAATACTGAAAATAAGGAAACAGAGATGTCAATATGTAAAAGAGGACAACATTAAAACAAAGTGGACAGACTAAAAAATGTAGACATAGGTTTTTCACATGGAGAGGAAGTCAAGGTGATATAAAAAAATAAAAGAATGATATAAACTTAGAAAAATAGGGGTAAATATTAAGGTAACCACAAAGGAAACTAACAATCTTACATGTCAAAACAAAAAACAAGAAAAATATAAAGACTCAGCAAATACAAAATCAACAACAATGAAAAAGATGAAAAGAAAATACATAAAGAAAAATGACTCAGCACAGAAAATTAACCGGAACAAAGAAACCGTCAACTACACACAAAAAGAGACAGCAAAATGACAGCACTAAACTCATACCCATCAACAATTACGTGGAATGTAAATGGACTAAATGCACCAATAAAAAGAAAGACAGTGGCAGATTACATGATCCCTCTATATGCTGCCTATAAGAGACACACCTTAGACTTAAAGACACAAACAAACTAAAACTCGAAGGATGGAAAAAAATATATCAAGCAAACAACACTCAAAAAACAGCAGGGGTGGCAATATTAATCTCTGACAAAATAGACTTTAAAGTAAAATCCACCACAAAGGATAAGGAAGGACATTATATAATGATTAAAGGGTCAATACACCAGGAGGACATAAATATAATAAATATTTACGCACC
>NW_004444100.1:4267255-4269351 GCF_000243295.1 Trichechus manatus latirostris | reverse complement strand
AACACTCCACTCAACAGCAGCCAAGTATACTTTCTTTTCCAACGCACATGGAACATTCTCCAGAATAGACCACATATTAGGCCATAAAGCAAGCCTTAACAAAATCCAAAGCATCGAAATATTACAAAGCTTCTTTTCTGACCGTAAAGTCATAAAAGTAGAATTCAATAAAAGAAAAAGCAAGGAAAAAATATCAAACACATAGAAACTGAACAACACCTTGTTCAGAAACTACTGGGTTATAGAAGAAATTAAGGATGGAATAAAGAAATTCATAGTATCAAATGAGAATGAAAACACATCCTACCAGAACCTTTGGGACACAGCAAAAGCAGTACTCAGAGGTCAGTTTCCAGCAATAAATGCACACATCCAAAAAGAAGAAAGGGCCATAATCAAAACAGTAACCCTACAACTGGAACAAGTAGAAAGAGAGCAGCAAAAGAAGCTCTCAGGCACCAGAAGAAAGGAAATAATGAGAATTAGAGCAGAGTTAAATGAAATAGAGAATAGAAAAACAATTTAAAGAGTTAACGAGACTAAAAGCTGGTTCTTTGAAAGAGCAACAAAATTGATAAACCATTGGCCAAACTGACAAAAGAAAAACAGGAGAGGAAACAGATAACCTGTATAAGAAATGAGATTGGTGATATCACAACAGACCCAACTGAAACTAAAAGAATCATAAAGGAATACTATGAAAAATTGTACTCTAACAAATTTGAAAACCGAGAGGAAATGGACAAATTTCTAGGAACTCACTACCTACCTAAACTAACACAAACAGAGGTAGAACAACTAAATAAACCCATAACAAAAGAAGAGATTGAAAAGGTAATTAAAAAATTCCCAAGACAACAAAGCCATGGCCCAGACAGTTTCACTGGAGAATTCTACCAAACTTTCAAAGAAGAGTTAATGCCATTACTACTAAAGGTCTTTCAGAGCAGAGAAAAGGATGGAATACACCCAAACTCATTCTATGAAGCTAGCATAACCCTGATACCAAAACCAGGTAAAGACACCGCAAAAAAAGAGAATTACACACCGATATCACTCATGAGCATTGGCACAAAAATCTTCAACAAAATTCTAGCCAATTGAATTCAGCAACATATCAAAAAAATAATTCACAGTAATCAAGTGGGATTTATACCAGGTACGCGGGGATGGTTCAACATTAGAGAAACAATCAACATAAATCCATCACATTGATAAATAAAACAAAAGACAAGAACCACATGGTGTTATCAATCTATGCAGAAAAGGCATTTGACAAAGTCCAACACCCATTCATGATAAAAGGTCTCAAGAAAATAGGCATAGAAGGGAAATTCCTCAACAAAATTAAGGGCATTTATACAAAGCCAACAGCCAACATAATCCTATATGGAGAGAGTCTGAAAGCATTCCCCTTGAGAACGGGACCCATACAAGGATGTCCTTTATCACCACTCTTATTCAACATTGTGCTGGAGGTCCTAGCCAGAACAATTAGGCTAGAAAAAGAAACAAAGGGCATCCAAACTGGTCGGGATGAAGTCAAAGTATCTCTATTTGCAGATGATATGATATTATACACAGAAAACCTAAAAAAATCCACAAGAAAACTACTGGAACTAATAGAAGATTTCAGCAAAGTTTCAGGATACAAGATAAACACACAAAAATCAATTGGATTCCTTTACCCCAACAATGAAAACCACAAAGAGGAAATCACCAAATCAATACCATTTACAATAGCCCCCAAGAAGATAAAATACTTAGGAATAAATCTACCCAGAGATGTAAAATATCTTTACAATAAAAACTACAAGACACTACTACAAGAAACCAAAAAGGACCTGCATAAGTGGAAAAACACACCTTGATCATGGATAGGTAGACTCAACATTGTGAAAATGTCAATTCTACCCAAAGCGACCTACAGATACAATGCAATCCCGATCCAAATTTCACCGGCATTTTTTAATGACATGGAGAAACAAATCACCAACTTCATACAGAAGTAAAGCATTGCTCAAGAAGAAGAACAAGGTGGGAGGCCTCAAACTACCTGATTTTAGAACCTATTACACTGCCAAGGTAGTCAAAAC
>NW_004444100.1:4227440-4266502 GCF_000243295.1 Trichechus manatus latirostris | reverse complement strand
AAGGCTGGCATTAATCCAAAAAACACAAAATAATAAATGCTGGAGAGATTGTGGAGAGACTGGAACACTTATACACTGTTGGTGGGAATGTAAATGGTACAACCACTTTGGAAATCGATTTGGTGCTTCCTTAAAAAGCTAGAAATAAAAGTACCATAGGATCCAGCTATCCTGCTCCTTGGAATATGTCCTAGAGAAATATGAACCGTTACACGAACAAATATATGCACACCCATGTTCACTGCAGCACTGTTTACAATAGCAAAAAGATGGAAACAACCTAGGTCCTAGGAGCCCATCAACGGACGAATGGATAAACAAATTATGGTATATTCACACAATGGAATACTCCTCAATGATAAAGAACAACAATGAAACCATGAAACATCTTATAACCTGGAGGAGTCTGCAGGCCATTATGCTGAGTGAATTTAGTCAGTCACAGAAGGACAAATATTGTATAAGACCACTATTATAAGAACTCAAGAAAAGGGTTAAACACAGAAGACAACATTCTTTGATTGTTAGGAAGGTCGGGAGGGAGGGTGAGGGTTATTCACTAACTAGATAGTAGACAAGAATTATCTTACGTGAAGGGAAGGACAGCACACACTACAGGGGAAGTCAGCACAACTAGACTAAACCAAAGCTCAGAAGTTTCCTGAATACAATCAAACAATTTGAGGGACAGAGTAGCAGGGGTAGGGGTCTGGGGACCATGCTTTCAGGGGACATCTAGGTCAATGCGCATAACAAAGTTTATAAAGAAAATCTTCTGCATCTGACTTTGATGAGTGGCATCTGGGGTCTGAAAAGTTAGTAAGCAGCCATCTAAGATGCATCATTTTGTCCCAGCCACCTGGAGTAAAGGAGAATGAAGAACACCAAAGACACAAGGAAAGTATTAGCCCAGGAGACAGAAAGGGCCACGTAGACCAGAGACTTCATCAGCCTGAGACTAGAACTGGAGGGTGCCTGGCCTCCACCAATGACCGCCCTGATAGGGAACACAACAAAGAGTCCCTGATAGAGTGGGGGAAGGGTGGGATGCAGAACTCAAATTCTAGTAAAAAGACCAGACTTAATGGTCTGACTGAGACTGGAGGAATCCCAGAAAGCGTGGCCCTTGGACTCTCTGTCAACCCAGAGCTAAGTAGTGAGATGAGAAGGCAGATTGAATGGACACGGAAATCAGGGGTGGAAAGGAGTGTTCTGTCACAGTATAGGGAGAGCAATTAGGGTCAGATAACAATGTATGTATAAATTTTTGTATGAGAGACTAACTTGAATTGTAAACTTTCACTTAAACTACAACAATAAAAAAATAAAAAATAAAATAAAATAAAACAAAAGATCTATTTTGAAGTACAACACTGTCAGTGATAGGATAATATCTGTATGCCCTTAAGGCATTATTATTCAAATTTACACACCAACCACTAAGATCAAAGATGAAGAAACTGAATATTTTTACCAACTTCTGCAGTCTGAAATTGATCAAACATGCAATCAAGATGCATTGATAATTACTAGTGACTGGAATGCAAAAGTTGGAAACAAAGAAAAACGATCTGTAGCTGGAAAATATGATCTTGGTGATAAAATGTTGCTGGAGATTAAACGATCAAATTTTGCAAAACCAACGATTTATTCATGGCAAAAACCTTTTTTCAACAACATAAACTGTGACTATACGCGTGGACCTCACTGGATGGAATACGCGGAAATCAAATCGACTACATCTATGGAAAGAAAGGATGGAAAAGCTCAATATTATTGGTCAGAACAAGGCCAGGGGCTGACTATAAAACCGATCATTCATTGCTTGCAAGCATGTTCAAGTTGAAGTTGAAGAAAATTAGAACAAGTCTATGAGAGCCAAAATATGACCTTGAGCATATTCCACCTGAATTTAGATATCATCTCAAGAATAGATTTGACACATTGACAACTAATGACTGAAGACCAGAGGAGTTATGGAATGACATCAAGGACATCATACATGAAGAAAGCAAGAGGTCATTAAAAAGACAGGAAAGAAAGAAAAAAACAAAAATGGATGTCAGAAGGGACTGTGAAACTTGCTCTTTAAAGTTCAGTATCTAAAGAAATGGAAGAAATGATGAAGTAAAAGAGCTGATCAGAAGATTCCAAAGAGTGGCTCGAGAAGGCAATGTAAAGTATTATAATAACATATGCAAAGACCTGAAGTTAGAAAACCAAAAGGGAAGAATACGCTCAGCATTTCTCAAGCTGAAAGAACTGAAGAAAAAATGGAAGCCTCAAGTTGCAGTATTGAAGAATTCTATGGCAAAACACTGAACAACACAGGAAGCATCAAAAGAAGATGGAAGGAATACAGAGGCACTGTACCAAAAAGAACTGGTTGACGTTCAACCATTGCAGGAGGTAGCATATGATAAAGAACCGATGGTACTGAAGGAAGAAGTCCAAGCTGCAGTGAAGACGTTGGTGAAAAGCAAGGCTGCAGGATTGATGGAATACCAATCGAGATGTTTCAAAAAACAGATGCAGCTGCAGCTCTGGAAGTGCTCTCTCATCTACGTCAAGAAATTTGGAAGACAACTACCTGGCCAACCGACTGGAAGACATCCATGTTTATACATATTCCAAAGAAAGGTGATCCAACCGAATGCAGAAATTATCGAACAATGTCATTAATATCACACACAAGTAAAATTTTGCTCAATATCACTCAAAAGGGGCTGTAGCACTATATCGACAGGGAACTGCCAGAAATTCAAGCGAGATTCAGAAGAGGACGTGGAACAAGAGATATCACTACTGATGTCAGATGGATCCTGGCTGAAAGCAGAGAATACCAGAACGGTATTTACCTGTGTTTTATTGACAATGCAACGACATTCAGCTGTGGGGGTCATAACAATTTATGGATAACATTGAGAAGAACGGGAATTCCAGAACACTTAATTGTGCTCATGAGGAAGCTGTACATAGATCAAGTGGCAGTTGTTCGAACAGAACAAGGGAATACTGTACGGTTTAAAGTCAGGAAAAGTGTGTGTCAGGGCTGTATCCTTTCACTATACTTATTCAATCTGTATGCTGAGCAAATAATTTGAGAAGCTAGACTATATGAAGAATGGGGCGTCAGGATTGGAGAAAGACTCGTTAACAACCTGTGATATGCAGATGAAACAACCTTGCTTGCTGAAAGTGAAGAAGACTTGAAGCACTTACTGAAGAAGATCAAAGACCACAGCCTTCAGTATGGATTACACCTCAACATAAAGAAAAAAAAAAAATCTTCACAACTGAACCAGTAAGCAACATCATGATAAGCAGAGAAAAGATTGATGTTTTCAAGGACTTCGTTTTACTTGGATCCACAATCAAGGTCCATGGAAGCAGCAGTCAAGAAATCAAAGGACGCACTGCATTAGGCAAATCTGCTGCAAAAGATCTCTTTAAAGTGTTAAAAAACAAAGATGTCACTTTAAGGACTACAGTGTGCCTGACCAAAACCATGGTGTTTTCAATTGGCCTCATATGCATACAAAAGCTGGGTAATGAATAAGGGCGACAGAATTGACGCCTTTGTATTATGGTGTTGGTGAAGAATATTGAATACACTATGCACTGCCAAAAGAACAAATAAATTTGTCTTGGAAGTAGTACAGCCAGAATGCTCCTTAGAGGTAAGGATGGTGAGACTTTGTCTCACATACTTTGTACATGTTGTTAGGAGAGATCAGTCCCTGGAGAAGGACATCATGCTTGGTAAAGTAGAGGGTCACTGAAAAAGAAATGCACTCAATGAGATGGACTGACACAGTGACTGCAATAATAAGCTCAAGCATAACAATGATCATGAGGATGGGGCAGGACAGGCTATGTTTTGTTCTTTTGTACCTAGGGTCTGTTTGAGTTGGAACCGACTCAATGGCACCTAACAACAACAATATAGATTGAATTACATGCCAAAACACTCAGAGAGAACAAATTCAGATGTTTCAAATGTAATTTTCAAGTTTAAAAAAATGCTATTAATATTATAATTTCAATTTTTATGTGGCTTATTAATATTATTGAGCAGTGCCAAATGGCTCCTAAAACCAACTTGTTCTTTTCTATTTAAATTGTACTTTTCAAGATCTATAATATTATTCCATTCCAATATTCTTAGATATATTTATACGCGAAGTATAACGTCAAGAGCAAGAGATTCAATGTGATATTTAGTTATGGGGGAAAATCCATAGATATTTTACAGTATAAAATATTTAAGGTCATGGGTATGATTAGGAAAAATTTTCAATTTTTATCTTATAAAATTATTGGAAAAATCATAATCTCAGACTGAAAGTCTTTACTGGATACTGCCTAAAGTAAGCATGGTTTTGGAAACTTGGCAGTTTCCAATACAGTTATTTCATGTTTGCTATTCGTAAAGCATACTGAGACCCATTAAAACATTAGTGCTGGGTTGACAGTCAGTGCTTTTCCTCCTAGACTCTGCTAAACGTGGGTTTATGCTACATGTAGTTATTAGTTGTTAGAAGCTTAATCTGGTGCATTGCTATTTGAAACATAAAAATATTCTTCACATTATAAAATGATGCACCATAAAATTCCTTCTAAAAAGCAAGCTTTCTATGTGTCTCCATCTCCAGCTGGGCCTGGATCTGGCCTGCCTTTGAGAGGAATATATTTGTAATTGCCCCTTTTTCATTCATCTCTCAGGGACTACTGTTACAAAAGAGAACAGAGAAGCTTCAACCTTCCTCTGATGCCCCCTCCATACACAAGGCAGCTTTGTTCAAAGAGCTAGGAGTCTTCACAGACTTGATTTTACACAGTAGTCTGACCCACACAGGCACCCTAGAATATATGGCTAAAGTGACTCTGTCCCTGTTCACAGAAAAGTTCTAGAACCTCAGTCTCTTTCCCAACACCAGATCCTGAGAGCTCCCTGAATCCTTGTATCCAAACAGTAAATAAGTCCTCTCAATTCTATCTCTGTATCTTAGAATCCATCCACTTTTCTGCACCGTCACTGCCACTATCCTAGTTCAGGTCACTATTGTCTCTTGCCTAGATCACTGCCAAAGCTTCCTTCTGTTACCTTGACTTCAGTCTTACGTACTAGCAGTTTATTGCCCATATTCATCTTGCTAGAATGCAAATACTTCAAATGCTTCCTTTTGCCACCAAGATAAAGTCCAAAGTCCTCAACATGGTATCATTTTTACCCCTCTCTACCTTCAGTTCTCACTTCTATGATCTCATCTTTTTTGTATTTACTCTTTCTCATTACCAGGCCATTGTATATGCTGTCCTTGGCCTGGACTGCTGCTCTCTTCAGCTCCCCCTCTGCCTCTTCCATCACCTTTCCCTTCTCTCTGCCAGATCATCTTGCCTAATTAATTGAACTCATCATTTGGATCGAAACCTCGATGTTATACACTCTGGAAATCTGAGGTAGACACTCTGCTTATGTGCTCCCATAACATATACTACTCTCTGTGTAATGGTCTATTTATTTGTTGTTTTCTCAACCAGACCATTAAAAAAAAAATTCCCATCAAGTCAATTATGACTAATGGTGACCCCGTGTGTGTCAGAGTAAAACTGTGCTCTATAGGGTTTTCATTGACTGATTTTTCAGAAGTAGATTGTGAGACCTTTCTTTTAATGTAACTCTGGGTGGACTTGAACCTTCAATCTTTTGGCTAGCAGCCAAGTACATTTACCACTTGCACCACCCAGGGACTCTAAATAGACCCTGTTGTTGTGTGCGGTTGAGCTGATTCCCACTCACAGCGACCCTGTAGGACAGAGTAGAACTGTCCCACAGCATTTCCAAGGAGCAGTTGGTGGATTTGAACTGCTGACTTTTTGGTTAGCAGCCTGAGCTTTTAAACACTTCAGCACCAGGGCTCCGGCTAGACCATAGGTTCCTTGAAATAAGCACTATGTGTTGCTCATTACTGCGTCCTCAGCACCTGTGATTTTGCCTGGGCACATAATAGGCATTCACTTTACAACTGTTGCATAAATATTGCTTTATACTCACTCCTGGCTCCTGACTTCATTTCTATATTTCACTAGCTCCTGGGCCTTTGGGCTTCTCTCTCAGTATGCTACACTTTGATTAGCCCCATTGAATGTGACATTCAGTTTGCCTTTTCTCATTTTGATCTTGGCAGGTGTTTTCTTTTGAATGTGGTTTATACCAGCCCTTTGGCTCTCTCTGCTTTGACTGCTTTGGAAAACTACCCTCAGCCTGACGTTGCCTGTCCAGCTGGTGTCCCTTCTGAGCTTGTGTTTGGTTTGCGTGGGGGATGAAAGGAATGGGGATTGGATATTTTTGTTCCTAATTATCTGTTTATCACATTATCACTAGGCAGGGGTAAGCAGCCTTGACTTTCCTTCTGACAGCTAGAGTACTACTCTGGAGCCTGTAACTGTCATCTGAATTCACCACACTACTCAAGTTTTCCTTACTGAGTAACTGTGAGTGGTGCATCTGCTAAAATATTCTTGTCGCTGATTCTCTCAGGCTGTTTGCTCTGAGCAGTGAGTCTCTAATTAGCTGCTTACTCTAAAACCTTTGCTAGCCGTTTTCTTTATCTGAGACTGCTTCCTGCAAGTCTTTGCAAAACACAAGTCCAAACACCTCAATTGTTGCTTCCTCAACAGACTCTACCTTCTGTTTTCCTATTTCTAAGTTCTAACACAAAGAATAGAGCCAAAAACTTCCCCCAAATCCTTTCCAAGCCTCCAGGATTTTCCTCCCAAGAAAGGAGAATGACTAAATTACTCTCTCGGTTTTATTTTCTCCTCTTCCCTGTCTTCTGTTCTGTTGGGTTGTTTTGCCTTCCTCCAGTGACTTTGTTAACTACGATTTTGGCTTCACATTTAGACAGGTACTCCTAGAAATTTAGAGTATTTTATAAACTGCTGCAAACTCCTGCTTAAGGGACTGTAAATGATTTTTCTTTTTTGAATAGGTGAGTAGCTTAAATAGCAAAAAAATCAGGGACCACCAATACTGTAATAGCATTACTCCATATACCCTTCATAGATTCCCCAAATATTTTTTTGAAATTCATGGGAAGTTTTTGTTCATTTATAACACAAATTGATCCTAGCAGTCAGGAATAGAGCATAGATTTTTAGTTCTAAATATCTCCCCCCACAAAAAAAACTAGCTTGTGAGCCTCTGTCAGAATCGCCTAGACGAAACATTCTAGATGATCCTTAAATGTTGGTTTTAATTTTTAGAGAAAATTAAATAGACTTATTTCCAGGTATGGGGTCCCTGGGTGATACAAACAGTTAAAGTGCTTGGCTGCTAACCAAAAAGTTGGAGGTTTGAGTCTACCCAGAGACCTGTCAGAAGAAAGGCCTTGTGATCTAGTTCTGAAAAATCAGCCATTGAATCTCTGTGGAGCACAGTTCTATTCTGAGACACATGGGGATCGCCATAAGTTGGAGTGAACTCAGTGGCAACTGCTACTGGTATTTCCACCTGTAAGACTTTGCTTCTAAGACTATCTAAGCAATACTGTGTGAATTGAACCACAGTAAACTCAGGTTAACTTTTTCCTAGCAGCCAGCTCCCCTGGTCTGCAAAGTAGTGGATAAAACACCAATGGAACTGTCTTTGCTTGACCAAAGCAGTCTTGTGGTGGGAGGAAGAAAATGGCCAAAAGTACTCTGTCCAATAGGTATACAGTGCAAGCCACATATATAATCTTAAAGTTTCCAGTAGCCATATTAAGAAAAAAAAAAAAAAAATCACAGGTGAAATTAATTTTCATAATATATTTTATTTAATCAAATATATCTAAATATTATCATTTCAACATATAATCAATTAAATATCATAAGGAAGAGGCTTTTTGGAACTAAATTTTTGAAAGTCAGTGTGCATTTTACACTTACAACCCATTTCAATTCTGACTAACCACATCTTAAGTGTTTAGTAGCCACACGTGGCTAGTGGCTACCTCATTGGACAATACAGACCTAGAACCTGAAGAGACTGATTGTCTCAAATAATATTAGAGTGACTATAAAATGAAAACTGAGGATCAGATGCTCCCACTCTGCCCCTCGCTATGGCACTCAGGAAGTCCTCCAGTACTTAGATACTAACTCTGGGGAAAAGTACACATGCATCCTTAATACAAGTGAGGTTAACTCGCCTTCACTTCACAGAATGGGGGCCTAAATTACAAATTAAGTTTATAATGAGCAAATTAGAAAGTTGTGTTTCTTGCACTCCCAAGATTGTGGTCTTAGTTTCCTACTTGTTATATCTACCTCACACCAGGGTTTGACATATCAAATGGACAAATTTATAAAAAGAATATGGTAGAATATCTGACCCACAGCAGGAGCTCAGTACATGCTAATTCCTTTCCCCTTCTCTCAGTTGATTCAAAGCCAGAGAGGCCAAGGCCATGTTTTTATATCTTTTAGGACCAATAAACTTTCTCAGCTGACCATCTCAAAATTTCAGGATGTGGTCTCAGTGGTCAATAGGTGAGAAAGAATAAGTAAATAAGTGCAACTTATTTTCACTAAAGGATGACTAAATTAAATTATATGAAACTCTGAGAGACTATAATATCCACATCATCTACAGAGATCAGTGCTTGGAATTGGAAACATATGGATACTTGGGAGTGTGTTAAGTAGATGTATATACATTGGTCTATTCATTCATAAATAGACTAAACAAAATATTGAAAAAATATATTTAGAAAAAAGTATTTAAGTTGTTTTAAAAGTGAGAAAAAGCATTTTAACCACAGGAAACATTCAGGACTTTGTTTTTTTACTATTTTTTGAGGTACATGTTGATTCTGTTGTTATTGTTTAGATCAAGCTTCAGTCGAATCCAGCCATTTTGTCAACAGTGTTCAGGCCTAACCAAGAGGAAAATGACATTGGAGGCAGAGGCTAATAAGAAGGTCCATGTAGTTAATGTTAACCATACATCTAAGAAACTGACTGGAAGAATGCAATTATATAAGATTATGGCAGAAACACACCCTGGAATTATAAAGAAGAAGATGAAGGTTTTGGAAAAAGATTTAGCTTCTTCTTGGTATAATACTGTATGGCAATGAAATTCAGGTAACTATTTCCTGAAGACAGTGTTATAGCTGGGATATAGGTACAATTATTATAACAAAGACCCAAAATAGCACTGGTATAAACAACATAAAAATATATCTTTCACTCATGGAATTATATAAGAGTAATCAGCTCAGGGCAGACAGGATGGCTTCTCAGTATCAGAAATCTAGGCCTTTCTAGTTTGTCACAAGTACCACCTTAGACCAGGGCAAGATGGCCATTGCCCTTGGCCCTGTCTTGAGGGCCTTGCTCTGGCCCTCCTCCAGATGTGAACCCTCTCCATGGGGCAAGAAATCCTCAGGACCAAGGAGGTGTGTCTATCTAAAACCTGTGCCTCCTCTCCCACAGTGTAGACTATGTGCTAGGTACTCAGGACCCAGAATACTCTGCTCAAATGGCCCCAAGCCTGTTCCCAAGGCTTGAGCATACCTTTATTGAAGAGTGGTCTGTGCCACTAGTCTGCCATCCCCTAGACTCAAGGCAAAGGATGGCTAGGAGGTAACAGTTTGTGAGGATCTTGGACATCTGGATTGGAATATATGTGCCATGAAATCCCTATCAGGTCAGCATGAACCCATAATTGGGTGAGAAGAGCCATGGGCCAGAGCCAGACTAGATGGTTATCTATTCCCGACCTTACCACATTCTGGCACATAACAAAAAAGAAGCTAAGAATTTTACACTTGAACTTACCCTACAAAGTCATTTCAATAGTATATTTGTCCAAAGAATAGGACAGAACATATTCTATTTAATAGATTTCTTTAGCTTGATGAATAACTTTCAAATATTTATGCCTGTGGTGTTTAGCCCGCCATTTGAACTCTCACCCCAGTATCTGCAAGTGTGAGACATAGGCCTGCTTGTGGTTCTATAATTCTCAATATAGGGCTTATACTTCATAGGGTGAAATGGTTCCTTCATTCTACCTATCACACCTGCATTTTAGCTAGCAGGAAAGAGAAAAGAAGACTGAGAGGGCATAGCTTTTTCTTTAAGAGCACAATCTAGAAGTTATACACATTACTTCTGCTCACATCCTATTGGCCAGAACTTTTGGACATGTAAAATTTTACTGGGCATCCCAGGTTCTCAGCTAAAAAGTCTACTACTCAGGAAGAAGAGGAGAACAGATATCGGAGGCAATAGTGGTCTATCACATTCTGCCCCTTTGCAAATGAGTCAATCCCAATGTCTTATTCAGGTACAGAATCAACCTTGATGTCGAGGGTTTTGAGTGATGTGCAGTCCTCTTCATTAGTTTCAAATGTAGCTTGTTATGGTACAGAGGATCTGACAACTAAAAAAAGTTATTTATCATCTTCCCCGTGTGCAAACTCAATAAAAATGGTACCGAAGGGAAAAGATATCAACAGCAAAATACTCAGTCAAAACAGGGAAGAATGGGAAACCCAATGGCAGTCATTTGTTTTTACCAATCATCAAATCTTGCTGAGAAGGAATTGCAAAACCTCCTTGCCTGGCAGCTTGGTTAGTCCTTGCTTAGCTCATTTGGAAACATAATGTTCTGTTATGGGGAAATTCCTTGTCTATTGTCTCTGCTATCCTTGGTTTTACCCTCCGAAAGGGTCTTTCTTTCCTATTACCCTCTTACGTAGCTTTAGGTGGGCATTGGGGTGTATATTATGCTAACTTTGAGGGCTCAGAGGTTGTTTTATAGGTTGAACTGTCACAGGCTTTTTCATGCTAAATGTGTGATTTCATTGACAATACATTTTCCTCAGAATCTTAGTAAGCTTATACAGTAGTCTATTGGATTCCAGTTGGTTTCATAAGCAAGTAACCCGGCCAAAGATATTCTCTAGTTAAAGTTCTTAAATCTGAAGACCTTTTTCTTTTATTAACTAGACTATGTCTTTGCCCATTCCCCACATTTTACTGGTGACCTATGCAAGACCATCCAAAATAATTGGATTGATCGAGAAGGTGACTACATTAATGTGATCATTGCTCCTGGACTACACTCACTGACTAGCAAAGAACATTTGTGGGGAGATGCTTGAGAGATATCTGAGGGCACAGTCTTATGTCCTGCCAAGGCTCCATCTTTAGAGCTACTTTCTTATCATTGTTTTGGCTTTGGGTACAGAAGTAATTAACTTTTTCAATGCTGCACATTTCTAAGTCCTGGACTGTTTGTCCTTTTAGGTTGAAGTTCACATGCAGAGAAATACTTTCTTAGATGTATTAGTTTCCACCTATCTTTGCAAATAGTCTAGTTCTAGCTTGAGTCCCTCTTTCTTTTAGGAATTTGCTAAAAAAAACTCAAAAAGTAGCCAATACACACTGACATTCTGAATTTTTTCAAACAAGTTCCTAGAGCCGCAGGCTATGTCCATATGTAGTCAGCCTTCCAGTGTATCAGAAGTAAGTTTTCGTAAATGTATTTCCAAAAAATAACAAGAGTCAGAAACTTTCCAACCTGTAATATTTGTATCCCTCCCACTTGCTGCCCAACAGTCAAACCAATGCCAATATTTTAGGTTCTGTTGTGGCAATCCTAATTCTAGTACCAAATTCTAAATTAATTAGGCTGTAGACACAGTTGTTACAGAGTTGCATAATAACCGTGATTTAAACAGAATAGAAGTTTATTTCTTTCTCACAAAGTAGCCCAGGTGAAAGGAGTCCAGACGAGGTAAAACAACTCTGTGGACAAATTCTACTTTATGGTTCAAGATATCTTCATCAGCTCTAGCCATCATATCCACATTATAAGCACTGGGGGGAGGAAAATATGAGGAGGAAGACACACTGCTTCCTCTTAGGGGCATGACCTGGAAGTGGTATGTCATTTTCACTCACTTTTCATTAGCCAGAACTTAATAACATGACCACATCTAGTTGCAAGGAAGGCTGGAAAATGAAGTCTTTAGCTGGACAGCCGAGATCCAAGCTAAAAATATTGGCACACTGGAAAAAGGAGAGAACAGATATTGGGAGTCTACTAGTAATATCTGCCAGAATAAGTATTTGCAAGTGTGGATGGCCAGCAATAAGAAAGACAGCATTTCCATTATTTATCTGCTTTACAGGAACTGGGTGAGTTTCATACTCATTTAAGAACTATTCCCTCCTTAGGAACTGAAAAGTCAAGTCTGAACTTAATGGTGCTCAAGGATCCATGTGCCAGTCACCATTAAATATGCATGCCATATATCATCTCATTTAATTGCCACAATAAGACTTGATGGTAGGTTGTATTGTCTCTGTCTTACAGATAAACACACTGGTGCTCAGGGAGGTTAGTTAATTTACATGGAAACACATAGCAACTGCCATGGATTGAATTGTGTCCCCCAAAAATATCTGTCAACTTGGCTGGGCCACGATTCCTAGTATTGTGTGATTGTCCAACATTTTGTCATCTGACGTGATTTTCCTATGTGTTGTAAATCCTATCTCTATGATTGCAATGAGATGGGATTAGTGGCAGTTATGTTAATGAGGCAGGACTCAATCTACAAGATTGTATTGTGTCTTGAGCCAATCTCTTGTGAGACATAAAACAGAGAAGCAAACAGAGAGACAGGGGGACCTCATACCACCAAGAAAGCAGTGCTGGGAGCAGAGCACGTCCTTTGGACTTGAAATTCCTACTCAGAGAAGCTCCTAGACCAGGGGAAGATTGATGACAAGGACCTTCCTTCACAGGCAACAGAGAAAGAAGGGCTTCCCCTGGAGATGACACCCTGACTTCAGACTTCTAGTCCACTAGAATGTGAGAGAATAAACTCTGTTTGTTGAAGCCATCCTCTTGAGGTATTTCTATTATAGCAGCACTAGATAACTAAGACAGCAACTAACTGGGAGATGCAGAAGTAGAACTCACATCAGTTGACTCCAAAGCCCATGCTTTTAACCATAATATTGTATCCCTTAAAAATAAACGTATATATGACAATAGCAGAATGGCTGCATAATAGCAGTGTTTATACCAGTAACACAGTCTTAGAATATTATCCTCCAGACCAGCCTGAGAGCAGGTATCCCACAATGCCATTCTACTAGGTAAAGGAGGCAAGTCAAAATGATGGAACGCACCTGAAAGTGTGCAAATGTTAATCAAAACTGTCAAGTGTATCTTACTGATGCTTTTTGGCTTCACATTGTGTTTTCAATTTCTTTCAGCTCTAAGAGTAAGGGAACAAAACCAGAAAAGGAGACTTAAAGAAAGTGTTCTAATATCCATCATTCTTTTATTCTCAGTGCCAATCTTCAAAAGAAAGTGCTTTGTAGTTCATCTTTCTTTGACTAACATATGCAGAGATGCTATCAATCACCAGAATGATCGAATGCGCTGGAGAGGTCCTGCGAACAATAAAATGCAGCTACAGAATTTTGGCAGACCAGTGCCATTATAAAAGTAATTTACGGTTAGCATTTTTACCTACAGTTTGGAAAGGCTATCATAAAAAGGATATTAGATTCTTTGGAGGAAAATTTCTTATTAGAATGCAATTGTATAGTTTAAAATATTTTGAAATGATAGCCTGGATAGAGTCACTGTTTCGGCGATGTATTAATTTTCTGTTACTGCATAAAAATTTACCAGAAACTTAGCAGCTTAAAACAACTCACATTAATTATCTCACAGTTTCTGAAGGTCAAAAATCTGAGCACGGCTTAGCTGGGTCCTCTGCTCAGGGTCTCACTGGCTGTAATCAAGATGTGGGCCAGGGCTGTCCTCTCAGTTGAGGTTTGGGGTCCTCTTCTAAGCTCACGTGATTATCGGTAGAATTCAGTTCCTAATAATAGCCTACAAAATGCAAACTTCTTTATATTGGCAAAAAGCAAATCAGTGATTGCCCGAGTAAGGGAACAGGACCAGGATGGATTACGAAGGATCAAGAAAACGTTTTGGGATAAGAGATATATTAATTATCTTAACTGTAGTGATGCTTTCACCAGTGTATACATATGTTAAAATTCATCAAATTGTATACTTTAATTATATGAAGTTTATTGTATAACGATTGTACTGCAATAACATTTTTTTAAAATGAATACAATGGAAGAGTGGTCAATGTATACAACATTACTGAAGTCTTCTTGTAGTAAAAAACTGAGATTTCCTCTGTTTATTACGGTAGAAACAGACGTATCATGAGACAGACATTTGCCTGGCCAAGTCAGCTTAGATTTAATTACTCATCAATTATTTAGCGAACACTGATCATATGTCTAGCACTGTGCTAGGCACTTTGTATATATTATCTTATAAGATCACCACAATAACTCTGATGCAGGTACTTTGGCTAGCCCAGGTCATTCCTTCCATAAAATAAGTGTTTTGAGACACCACACACACACACTCATACACATTTAACCATCTTTTGCCCCAAATTGAGATCAACAGTGTTCTGGGAGATGCCCCACACAGCAGAAGCTTCTGATTTGTAGAACATTACCAGACATAACTAGTTGGATCTGTGATACAAATCTTCCTTTGTAGGATACAGCTAAGGGTTTCTCTAGTTTTGAAAGTAGAAAATGTAGGGAAGAGAAAGGGGGAAAATTCTCTTTCCCCTGATATTTAAGTCCAGGAACAACAAAATCTCTAGCCAGTAGAAGACACTTTATGAAATGTACAAATATAGATGATAGATAGATAGATGGATAGATAGATAAATAGGTAGAAGTGTGGCTTACGGAATTTCTCTGAGAGATTTTGTAGAAGAGAACCAGGTAACATACAATGGGAAGAATCAGGAAACTGGTTTGCTGATTGTGCATACCAGTCTGTACCTCACGGAAGAGGGCATGACATAAATGAAGACGTTCTAGGGGCTTCAGAAAGGCTGATTCCTTAAAAATTGTTTCATGCCTCAAAGTCCATATTTATTGATTTCATTTTGTAGCTCCAATGACTATTAAATGAAAATTTCCTGGAAAGTTTAACATGCATAGGTTCATAAGAGTTTAAGAATTGAGGGAGAGCTAGTAATTGGAGAAATACTATTTGGTTTCACAAACTTATGAAAATAAAATTTTAAAATAATCTTTAGGAACGATAATAATTTTAATTATACAATTTAATTGTAATCCATTTGATTATAATTATATCCTTATAATTTTATAATTATATCTTTAAAGCTATGTGTTGTTGTTAGGTGCCATCGAGTTGGTTCCAACTTGTAGAGATCCTGTGTACAACAAAACAAAACACTCTCCAGTCCTGCACCATCCTCACAATCGTCGTTATGTTTGAGCCCATTGTTGTAGCCACTGTGTCAATCCATCTTGTTGAGGATCTTCCTCATTTTCACTGATCCTTTAACTTTATTAAGCATAATATCCTTTTCCAGGGATTGGTCCCTCCTAATAGCATGTCCAAAGTAAGTGAGACGAACTCTCACCATCCTCACTTCTAAGGAGCATTCTGGCTGTACTTCTTCCAAGACAGATTTATTCATTCTTCTGTCAGTCTATGGTATATTCAGTATTCTTATCCAACACCATAATTCAAATGCATCAGTTCTTTTTCAGTCTTCCTTATTTATTGTCCAGCATATGAGATGATTGAAAATACCTTGCTTGGATCAGGAGCACCTTAGCCCTCAAGGTGATATCTTTGCTTTTTAACACTTTAAGGAGGTGTTTTGTAACAGATTTGCCTGATGCAATGCATCGTTTGGTTTCTTGACTGCTGTTTGCATGGGCTAAAGTTATATACCTATTTTTACACAAATAATGCCTACCTTCTACATTTGTTTGCTAACTGCAACCTTCCTTAAGAGCTATTTTCATAAGCACGCTATGCTCATTTTGTTTGCAGCAACAAGTAAAAAAAACTTGGCATAGCAGAGCTATGGGAGGGTTTGTTGCATGTTCCCTGAAGCTTGTGGATATTGAGATTGGTGCCAGCTCATTTTCTGCATTGTCCTAAAAGCAAGAGACTTGAGGGTATATTTGGCAGCAAAAGGGCAATAACAGATGGAGGGATGTGCCTTAGAAGAGGATAGGATCATCTCATCCCAGGTCTACAAAGTTCTTAGGGAGAAGGCAAGGGAGATGCCCACCTCTGAGGGGGTTTGGGACATGGACTACTGGCAAGACACCAAAAAGAGACAAGGCTGCCCGTTTTGAGGGGTCTGGTGAATAGGCTGACAGAAGGTTGAAAACCTTCCCAAGAAAGCCATGCACAGCATCTGTGTGGTGATCGGTATATCAAAAGAGCAAACAGAAACAGCATGAGCTTAATTGACACCTTGGTTGTTTCCCCATCACCAGCAGGTGACCAACTACCCCAAAACACCTCTTCCTCCACTATTTTTCATTGAGATTTCCCAAAATCAAAGGAATTGAGCGTTAAAAAGGAGAGGGAAAGAAAGTAACCAGAATCAGATCATCCCTTCTCACTACTCTAAATCTTTCAAACAACAGGTCTGGCCTACGTGGGGGCTGAGAGAGAGAAGGGGTGGAGTTTGTGTAGGAGGGAGAGCAAATGAGATTTAAGCCAATATGAGATGAAAGCTTTAAATAGATTTGGGCTTTTAGTGAGAGGTATGGCACATGTCAAGATGTCTTTTAGGGATACAAAGAAGCTATTTGACACAGCATGGTTGAAAACAGTGACTGGAAAAAAATAAGACCATTTTATGTTTATAACTGATGTTGAGGTTACTCAATAAACCAATTATACACACATTTAAAGTTTTCCCCAAGCTTCAATTTTCTTATGTTCAAACCTGAGAATATTTTTCCACATGGCTTTCAAATTTCCAAAAAAAAAAAAAATGTATCACTAAGTTACATATTACAGTAAATTAGATACAGATACATTTCCTGAGAGCAAGTTTTGATAAGGAAGGCTAGGAAGAAATCAGTGCACAGAATATATTAGTGGGAGGTTGAAAAGAAGATATTATTAAGACTGCTAATTAATGAGACAGGCTGAAAAGCATTTTTGGATGGAAGCTAATCTATGGTGTGAAATGCATGCCTGTTGTACTCAAGGACATTAAAATGAGGTCCAATATTTGTTTCCCCCAGGCGTATGTGACTTTGTCCTACTGTGGGGGCTTGCATGCTCTGTGAGGCTGGAAGTTATGCCACCAGTATTCAAATATTAGCAGGGCAGACAGGTTTCAGCTGAGCTTCCAGACTAACACAGACTAGGAAGAAGGACTTGGAGGTCTACTTCTGAGAAGAATTAGCCAGTAAAAACTTCATGAATAGCAGCGGAACACTGTCAGATGTAATTCCAGAAGTTGAGCCCCTCAGGTTGGAAGACCATCAAAATATGATTGGGGAAAAGCTGCCTCCTCAAAGTAGAGTAGACCTTAATGATGTGGATGTAGTTAAGCTTTAGGGACCTTCATCTGCTGATGTGGTGAGACTCTAAATGAGAAGAAACAACTGTGAACATTCTTTAATAATTGGAAGGTGGAATGTACAAAGTATGAATCTAGGAAAATTGGAAATCATCAAAAGTGAAATGGAATGCATAAAGATGGATATCCTAGGCATTAGTGAGCTGAAATGGACTGCTATTGGCCATTTTGAATCAAACAATCACATGGTCTACTATGCTGGGTACGACAACTTGAACAGGAAGGGTGTTGCATTCATCACCAAAGAGAACATTTCAAGATCTATCCTGAAGTACAACACTGTCAGGGATGGGATAATATTCATACTCCTACAGAGAAGACCAGTTAATACGACTATTCTTCAAATTTACACACCAACCACTAAGATCAATGATGAAGAAATTAAAGATTTTTGCCAACGTCTGCAATCTGAAATTGATTGAATATGCAATCAGGATGCATTGATAATTACTGGTGATTGGAATGCGAAAGTTGGAAACAAATAAGAAGAACAGGTAGTTGGAAAATATGGCTTTGGTGATAGAAATGATGCTGGAGATCACATGACAGAATTTTTCAAGACCAATGACTTCTTCATTGCAAATACTTTTTTTCACCAACATAAATGGTGACTATACACATGGACCTCGCCAGATAGAATACACAGGAATCAAATTGATTACATGTGTGGAGAGTGACAATGGAAAAGCTCAATATCATCAGTCAAAACAAGGCCGGGTTGCTGACTGCAGAATAGACCATCAATTGCTCATATGCAAGTTCAAGCTGAAGCTGAAGAAAATTAGAGCAAGTCCAAGAGAGCCAAAGTACGACCTTGAGTATATCCCACCCGAATTTAGACACCATCTCAAGAATAGATTTGACCCATTGAACACTAATGACTGAAGCCCAAACGCGTTGTGGAATGGCATCAAGGACATCATACATGAAGAAAGCAAGAGGTCATTAAAAAGACAGGAAAAGAGAAAAAAAAACAAAATGAATGTCAGAAGAGACTGTGAATCTTGCTCTGAACATCGAGTAGCTAAAGTAAATGGAAGAAATGATGAAGTAAAAGAGCTGAATGGAAAATTTCAAAGGGCAGCTCGAGAAGACAAAGTACAGTATTATAATGATATGCGCAAAGACCTGGAATCAGAAAACCAAAAGGGAAGAACACTCTGCATTTCTCAATCTGAAAGAACTAAAGAAAAAATTCAAGTTGCAATATTGAAGGATTCTAGGGGGAAAATATTAAATGACACAGGAAGCATCAAAAGAAGATGGAAGGGATACACAGAGTCACTATACCAAAAAGAATTGGTCGATGTTCAACCATTTCAGAAGGTAGCATATGATCAGGAATCTATGACACTAAAGGAAGAGGTCCAAGCTGCACTGAAGGCACTGGCGAAAAACAAGGCTCTGGTAATAGACGGAATACAAATTGAGATGTTTCAACAAATGGATGCAGCACTGGAAGTGCTCACTCATCTACGCCAAGAAATTAGGAAGACAACTACCTGGCCAACTGACTGGAAGAGATCCATATTTATGCCTATTCCAAAGAAAAGTGATCCAACCGAATGCAGAAGTTATCGAACAATATCATTAATATCACACACAAGTAAAATTTTTCTGAAGATCATTCAAAAGGGGCTGAAGCACTACATCGACAGGGAACTGCCAGAAGTTCAAGCTAGATTCAGAAGAGGACGTGGAACTAGGAATATCATTGCTGATGTCAGATGGATCCTCGCTGAAAGCAGAGAATACCAGAAAGATGTTTACCTATGTTTTATTGACTATACAAACGCATTTGACTGTGTGGATCATAAAAAATTATGGATAACATTGCGAAGAGTGAGAATTCCGAAACTCTTAATTGTGCACATGAGGAACCTGTACATAGATCAAGAGGAAGTTGTTCGAACAGAACAAGCGGATACTGCATGGTTTAAAGTCAGGAAAGGTGTGCGTCAGAGTTGTATCTTTTTACCACACTTATTCAATCTGTGTGCTGAGCAAAATAATCCAACAAGCTGGACTATATGAAGAAAACTGGGCACCAAGATTGGAGGAAAACTCATTAACAACCTGCATTATGCAGATGTTACAATCCTGCTTGCTGAAAGTGAAGAGGACTTGAATGCACTTACTGATGAAGATCAAAAACCACAGCCTTCAGTATGGATTACACCTCAACATGAAGAAAACAAAAATCCTCACAACTGGACCAATAGGAAACATCATGATAAACAGGGAAAAGATTGAAGTTGTCAAGGATTTCATTTTACCTGGATCCACAATCAACGCCCATGGAAGCAGCAGTCAAGAAATCAAATGACTCATTGCATTGGACAAATCTGCTGCAAAAGACCTCTTTGAAGTGTTGAGAAGCAAAGATGTCACCTTTAAGACTAAGGTGCGCCTGATCCATGCCATGGTGTTTGCAATCACCTCATATGCATGTGAAAGCTGTACGATGAATAAGGAAGACTGAAGAAAAGTTGATACCTTTGAATTGTGGCGTTGGTGAAGAATATTGAATATACCATGGACTGCCAAAAGAATGAACAAATCTGTCTCAGAAGAAGTACAACCAGGATGCTCCTTAGAAGCGAGGATGGCGAGACTACGTCTCACATACTTTGGACATGTTATCAGGAGGGATCAGTCCCTGGAGAAGGACAGCATACTTGGTAAAGCACAGGGTCAGTGAAAAAGAGGAAGACCCTTAATGAGATGGATTGACAAAGTGGCTGCAACAATGGGCTCAAGCACAACAACAATTGTGAGGATGGTGCTGGGCGCGGCAGTGCTTCGTTCTGTTGTACATATGGTCGCTGGGAGTTGGAAGTGACTCAACAGCACCTAACAATAACAACAATATTTATTTCTGATAGTAGTTATTATCTCAAGCTATGCTTCACATTTCAGAATAATGTGAAGATACATCATGTGAAGATACAAAGGCATTTCACAAGAACTCAAGAAAGGCAATAACCGTGAAAACATCTGATATTGTAAAAACCAAACCAAACTCATTGCTGTGGAGTCAATTCCGACTCATATACCAGCCTCTAAAATAAGTTTTAACTCATTTATAAGGTGAAATAAGTAGTTCTTATGACCCTCAATCATCTGAATATATTTGGAGTGAATGTAAATACTATCTGTAAAAATTATAAAAGGTCTATCCACTGTTATTATTTGATTACTAGATCTACTAATGTGAGTGTATTTTGAATTCCCCTAGCATGTACGGAACAGTTTAAAATATATGTGTAATCGTCATAGGATTTTGGTCATAGTATAAAACTTAATAAAAAAGGTTTATGTTCAACTTTGAGCAAGCAGTAATAAGGTCAAGTTAGCATCAGAAGACACTAATCTCTTCAAATTTAACAAGAGGAAGTATTAAGTGTAATACTAAATATCACCTCCATATGTTGGAGCAAACCACATGTTCAACAGAAGAAATAGCAAGCTACAAAGAACTAAATTAATCGTGCTGGTTTTGCACACGAATTTCTAGTCAGCACAATAAACAAAGGATTGCAATGCTAATATAACTTCTAAGACATAGCATCATTAAAAATCAATGTTAAATTTCTTGGTTTTAAGACAGTTTTATGTAAAATTTCAGTCTTTTCTAAAAAATAAATATTTGAAATTACTACTCCAGACCTAATGATTACTTTGCTAGAAAGCCCTGTGTTCTACATATTTCATATATGTGGAACAAATTATGAAGGCATTGCTGTTAAGATGAGTATAGTGGATGGCAAGCCATTAATGAATGGTGAATCCTCGAGTACTTCTTGGCAACACAACTTGGACTAAATGGAATGCATTATATGTGGTTTTTAAATGTGATTAAAGGTATTATAAGATTTATTCTCTTTCAAGAGGAAAAGTCTCTTTTTATAAGAGAGACAGCTATCTTAGAATGTTGTCTAGGATATGGATTTTTTCCTCTGTTTGCATAACTGAGAAATTATTAAAAACATATGCATACGTCTCTACCTACCTACCTACCTACCTATCTATCTACCCTCTGTTTATATACAAACATACATATACATAAATGCTGCCTATGCAAAACATAGTTTTGGAAGGCAAGAAACTAGTAAAAGTGGTTACCTCTGGGATTAGAATAGTGTGGTTGTGGATAGGGTTGGGAGGGTGTCTTAGTTTGGGTTTCCCCCAAAGCAGATGCTGAATAAAGAAGTTGGGTGCAGATCATTTATGAGGTGATCCCAGGTAGCACAGGTAAAGAAGTGGGAGAGTAAGACAGGAAAGGGAGAAAAATGGAAGCATATGTTAATGAGCATGTTACCACTGTGGGCAAATAGGGCTCAGTCTTTCTGCGGATCCCTTCAAAAACTGTGTGAAACACACTACAAATTTTTCTCTCCAGAAGAAAGAGAGGTTGGGGCATTTGTCAACCTACTTCATTCCCCATTGGTTGAGAGTTGCTCCAAAAGTGTTAACTTTCCCACATTTCCTGGGCAAAGAAGAGAGACTGGGATGCTAGAGGTGAGAAGCTGTCGTCATGCTCTTCAGGGATTCCTTGGGGTGGGGGAACGCTGCTGTTGTTAAGTGCCAGTGAGTAGATTTTCAACTCATAGTGACCCCATGTGACAGAGTAGAACTGCCCCATAGGGTTTTCTAGGCTGTAATCTTTACAGCAGCATATCCCCATGTCTTTTTTCCATGGAGTCCCAGGGTGAGTTCAAACCAGCCACCTTTCAGTTAGCAGCCTAGAGCTTAATTAATTAACCTTCGCACAAGCAGGGCTCCTTAGGGGAATGCTAGGGAGGATGTATTTACATTGCATCCAGTCATCCCTGGCTCTGAGCTCCTGCTTCCATTGTTCTGCGTTGCACTGCTCCATGTTAGACACTACGCTTTCCTTCTTTCCAGTCCCCACCAGGTCCTTTATTCCCACACACACTTCCTGCACTAGGAAATATATTTAGCAAACTTTATTAAAAGGTTCAGGATGACAGAGGAGGTTAAGCCTGGTGAACCTTAAACAATGTGAAACTGATTATTAACATCTCTGTTCTTAAAAGGCCTTTGCTAATTCCTCCCGCTCCCTTCCAACCCCCAGGGATTCTCAGTGGACTCTCTCCATCAGTTTCTCATCACTTGTTTAGCCTTCTCTGTCTCTTCTCCAAAATCGTTTTCTTTACCTGTTTGCCATCCCCAGGACCACAGGCTCCTGAAAGTTCTTATGCAGTTTGTCTCTATGCTGTGCTGCCTCCTTCCAGCTGTTCTCAGGCCTCACCTTCTATACCTACAGTGAGTCACCTTGTTATTTTTCTTTCCAAAGGCAGTTTTCTTCCTAAGAGTAACTTTAGCTCTTACTGTTAACAATTCATTTTTTTTTTCCTGCTACATATGTAAGGTTGTACACAATAAAGTATCAGCAATAGAGTGGCTTCTGATAGCATTCTCTATTAACTGGATTGATTCAGCCTGTGTTCCCTTCTTGGGTCTCCTTTTTGCTCTTAACCTCCCTGCATGGTCTGTGTTGGGATGTCCATCTCTTGTTTGGAAGCCCTGATCACTGATGGTTCTTAGACTTTTGCTCGTTTACATCAGGAATCACTGTGTAATGCTCTGTGCTTTTTTCACTGCCCACCATTTAAGCGGTTGCTAAGTTTTCTCCTCTTGCTTACCTTGGTGAAGGATTTAAGTTCTTATAGGAGAAAGAGATTCTGCTGGTTTGCAGTCCTAGCTGAAAAGAGGTCCTTCTCCCGCATCAATTTAATCTTCCTTCCTACATTTGGGTTGTGCTATGACATTTCCTGTGCCATTAAAAACTCTCCAGGCAGGATGAGAAGGCAGGAAGGGACAGAAACAGGTTGAACGGACACAGGGAACCTGGGGTGGAAAAGGGGAGTGTGCTGTCACATTGTGGGGATTGCAGCTAATGTCACAAAACAATATGTGTATACATTTTTGTATGAGAAAATAACTTGAGTTGTAAACTTTCACCTAGAGTACAATTTAAAAAACAAAAAACTTTCCAGGCCGCAGAAGCTCGGAACATTACGTTTAATCATTTCATGTCCAATGTCATGTGCATTCTAGTGGCACCAATTAACTTCCTTTTATGATTCTCAGAGGTTACATGAGAAATCCCCAAACTGGATTTGTGTTTTAAGCTGCAAGTCTTCTACCTGAGCTGAGGTGAGCAGTCAATTTTGGGTAATCTTTAAGTAAATAAATATGTTATTTATTTGCTTGGGAGGTTCTAATATGGATGTTATCCCTCCTTTACTGTGAGGGAGTTTAACTGATGAGTTGGGCAAGGCTCTAATGGTTGGAAATTAGAGAAGAAAAAAGCAAAGACAAGAATCTCTCCAATATCTGTCAGCTTCCCACCCCAGGCCGATACGCACAATTATCCTCTTGTGAGGGAGATGAGATCTGATGAAAATATAATGTTAAGCAAGTACTAGCCCCAGCTTTCCCTCTTAATATTCTAGTTTATTGGCCACAGTGATTTCCCAAAAGGTTCTTGCAAATTAGAAGTTCAATTTAAAGAAGCAACTTGAGCCAGCTCGCATGATTTCAAGACAGCATAAGATCATCTGCTGAGGATTTTTAAGGGCCTTTGCAGCTAAATTTGCCCATTCAGAGCATCTTCCAAGTTATAATTCTACTGCTACTCTTTTCCAGAGATTTGGCATTCTGCAGACAGCCTGAGAGGTCTGATTCTTTCCTTACCTCTGTGACAACCCCTCAGTTTCTTTCAGAGTTAAATGCAGATAATACTCCCAGGCTGTCTAACATCATTGCAGCGACTTGTAACTAGTGATTCTCATTTCAAAGCACTTTTCAATTAGAAGGACTTTATATAAATGACAGCCCATTTTAGAAAAGAAATAAGCTAGCATATGGAGAATGTTCTACACAATAGTAACATACATACATACCACCTGTTTAGTCTAAAAATGTCTCAAATCAGAAATGAGAATTTAAAACTAGTTAGTGGCCTATTTCCGTATCCTAAAAGAAAGAAAAAAAAACACTGCTGTCGAGTCGATTCCGACTCATAGCAACCATATAGGACAGAGTAGAACTGCCCCAGAGTTTCCAAGGAGCGCTTGGTAGATTTGAACTGCCAACCATTTGGTTAGCAGCTGTAGCTCTTAACCACTGCACCACTAGGGTATCCTAGGAAGTGACGACCTCTTATTGCTTGGGACGACAACAACAATAACAATAACAAAAGCTGCTTAAATCATGACATGGACATACATGATCAGAGAACAAGGAGAAACCGAGAAACAACAAAAACAAAACTTCCCTTTTCTCTTCCTCCCTCCTCATTCTGCCCACCCAGAGTAATTGGTCACAGCTGAAATGTACAGGCTACTTCTGCCAAGTCTATTGGCTCGAGTAAAGAAGATGATGATGTTAATAATACTTGACATTTGTATAGAATCTTATGGCTTCCAAAATTCTTTCACATAGATTGTTTCATTTAGAAAGAAGGGTTGCACATGTGCTTTGTGGATTTGCAACCATTGAACTTGCTAATTTTGATCAAACTGATATAATAGTTTAGACTCCGTTTCATGGATTTTCTCCTACCTTTTGGTTCACAAAGAGATTTTATTATGCTAACGTAAAGTGTCAGTCATTTTCTAATTATTAAAGCTCTTCTTCAAACAAAATCATAGGAAGTTCGAGTTGGAAAGAAGTTTAGATAATTGCATTCTAACCCTTTGATTTGCAGATGAGACACTCAGGTTCAGAGATATTAGTGAATTGCCCAGGGCCACAGTAGGCTTTCTGCTCTGAAGTCTGGAAAACTGGCATTTATTCCCCAGTGCATGTGCTCCTGGCTCTGGGTGTGTGGGAAAACAAAACAAAACAAACAGAATCCATTGCCGTCAAGTCAATTCTGATTCCTAGGGACCCTATAGGACAGAGTAGAACTGCCACATAGGGTTTCCAAGGAGATACTGGTGGATTCAAGCTGCCAACCTTTTGGTTAGTAGCCATAGCTCTTAACCACTGTGTGTGGGAAGGAATAAGAATTCCAGGGAGAAAACTGTGACTGCAACCAAAATTTTAAGCAGCATGGTGTTTTTTTGAAACATTTATTTATTTTTTATCCTTCCTGCATTTTAGGAAAGACAATTTCAAAGGAGACTAAATTCGATATTTAAAGTGGATGACTCCCTTTTTGCCTTGTCCAATATTACTGAGCCCTGACCTCTGGGCACCATTACCAACCCCAACTTGTAAGTGATTTAGGAAATAATATTAGAATCATTTATTCCCTGTCCTTGAGCATAGAGAATGAGACCCAGCTGGAGCTGGGCTCACAGGGACTCACGAGGACACATCAACTGGGCCCTGAGGTATAAAGACAATAGCTAAGATAATCTTGGAAAATATCTTTTAGGGAAACTTTCACATAAAGCCAATCAAACAGAACACAAAAGACTTTCTACTCTTATCTTTTTCTATTAGCATTTAGTGAATAGAAATTTGTTGGACCAATGAAGACCCTCCTGACTCTCGTTACTGAAACCTGTACCAATGATTGTTAAGAAAAACAATTCAAAATGTAGGATCACAGTTTCTAGCCAATCTGAAAAGGCTAAGCTTTTAATGGTTTTGCCCATTTGTAATGTTAATGTATATTGATGGCTCTGTAACCGTTCTTTGGACTTGGGCAGACATGGCTGTGGCAACATGCTTGTCTGTTTTCCCATTCTTGCCTGTTCTGTAATATTCTCCGGACTTGGACAGACATGACTCTAGCAGCATGCTTATCCACTTCCCACTTCTGCCCTTTTTAATATATGCCAAATAAAACTTACTTCTTGCTTCACTAAACTTTACGATGTTCTTCCCTTACAACATAAGTAAAGTAGCATGCGCCACCTCCCCCTCTAAACATTTCTCCAGATGTTTTCTTTTTGGGTAATAGGCCAACTTCCTGCCCAAGAAAAGAAAAACAAGAGGGTGGGGTCTGCAGACCACAGAACCAGTTAAGACCAGATCTGGCCAGCCTGATGTGCACAGAATCATCAACATCGTCCTCTGGGTAACCCCGGAACTTCTCTCCCACTTGTTGGAATCAATCTTCAGCGAACCAAAATTGAGGGAAGACTTTCAGAAGCGAAGGGTCCAAGCCTAAGATCCGGTTTGAGAGGCTCCCCCATCTTTTTTTGGATTGAGCAAGCGCAGATGATGGAACTGCCCTGGGAACGCCTTTTTCCAGGCGAGACCAATCAATGACCTTGCTCCTTCTTGCTAGGACCCTTGCCCTAATAAAGACTGTTTTGGCCAATGTTCAGTGAGCCATCTTGGCCACACGAGTCCCTGTGTGCTTCTTTACTTGGCCAACTAAATAAAGCTGCTTCTTTCGCTTTCATCTGCTTCATGCCTTTATAGCCACGCCAAACAGACCTGGAACAGTCCAGTTACATTACCAGATTTTTTTTATTCTTTTAGTTAAATCTAAGGCCTTTAGATTCCTAATCAGGGCTATCTTCACTCTTTGTTCTTTAGATTCTTACAAGAATCTTGTACAGGAGGCAAGGCAGGTATTATTAGAACTATGTTAGAGTTAAGAAATCTGACATTTAGAAAAGATAAATGAACTATACAAGGTTGCATGGCTAGTTAGTGGATTTCATAAGATTAGAAACCAATTTGTCTGACTTTTAGTCCAGTGTGTTTTTTTGGTTGTTGTTGTGGTTTTAATTTTATTCTGTACATCACTTCTGTTCTTAGAATAGAGTTGAGGATCATCAGTATCTCACCAAGAGAGATTTTTGCCTTTTTCCTAACTGGCTTCAGAAAAGGACAGGGTAATCAATACATACCACTGAATTGGCTACAAATTTAAGTTTGCCGCATGTGCTTGTATTTGTAAAAATGCCTGACGGAAATAGTATGAGTTTATTTTTAATGTATTGGTTCCTATTTCTAGCATCTCCAAAAAGAGGTTGGCTACAAGATTTTTACATAATATGAATACATTAAATTTTAAATAGAAGATTTTACTTTTGAATTAGATATTGAGTCATAAGATGGGAAAAGACTCTGACTGGAAAGTAGGTAACTGGCATTTATTGTGTGTCTACCATAATGCCATATATTACTTTCTCAGTATAAATAACCATATAAAATTTGAGAGGTCATTAATATTATCTCCTTTTTTACAGATAGGGAATACAAGGCTTAGAAAAATGAAGTAACTTACCCAGACTCACAGCTCTGCCTTATTCCAAAGTTCATGCTCTTTTTGTGTTATTTCTCATCTTTTTTAAAAACCACAACTAAAATACAAGGAAGCACATCCTGGAGTCAATTCCGACTCACAGCGACCCTGTAGGACAGAGTGGAACCGCCCCATAGGGTTTCCAAGGAGAGGCTGGTGGATTTAAACTGCCGACCTTTTGGTTTGCGTCCGTAGCTCTTAGCCATTGCATAACCAGGGCTCTCTCTCTCTTGCCCTGGTTGTGCAAAGGTTGATGCACAACCATATATATATATAACTATATATATATATCCATATATATTACTATAATCATTTTAGTCAATTCTGAAGAAAATAAATCTACGTTCCTAATCAATCTCTTTATTTATTTACTTTCCTAATCATTTTTTGCAAACAAAATACAAAATATTCTAATATACGTGGTTAATATTACCTAGTAGCCTCTCTCTATCTAATAAGATTAATCTGTCCCATTCCTTTTTATTAAGTTATAGAGAACATCTTTTCCCTAATGGATAATTTGTTCTTAGTAGCCTATACTTATTATATAATAATAATAATGAATATTCCTATTGTAATACATGAGCCAAATCAGTTGTAATTGAGATTTGACAAAGACATCATAAACTATTTTTTATATATTTGGAGTCTCACCAAGCCTTTTGGCCTTACTTTTAAATGTACAAGTCTTTTAAGAATATTTGACTTGTATTTTGTATTTAATTCATTGTTACTTAAATCATGACAGCAGCCTACTATTCAAAAAAAATTGAATATTTTTATAAATAGCTGAAGAACTAGATTCTCAGGCACAATTTTTTGTTATGAAATCTTGAAGCTTAAGATTATTATTTTCAGTTGTATTTCATATATAGGAAATGCTTTCTTTTAAAAATGCTTCTAAACCTTTAAAAATATGTGTGAAATATACCATAACAACAGAAAAATACATTTAAATATACAGCATAATGAATAATTAAGTGATACAATGATCAAATGAGTCTGGAAATACACACTGATGGCACCCCCCCAAAGCCCATGTGTCCATGTGCTTATTCTTTTGAGCATTTCTTCTTTCATTTAATATTATGTTGGTACATTTCATGCCTGCTATTGGGTGCCACTCTAGTTTGTTCATTTTCATTGCTTTATAACATTCTATTGTATTAATTTTACCACAAGCTAATTTAGCCATTCTGTCCAGCCAAGGTCCAAGGCTGTCAAAAAAGACACAACATACACACAGGCATTGGCTGGAACAATGCTTTAGTCACATACAGAAGAGACAGAGCAAGGTCAACTTCAAGAGTGGGTGTCAGTCCCCCATGATCATGGGTCACTCCCCACAGCAGCCAGTGCAGGGATGATGGCCTGTACATACCCCTCTTATGCTGCAGAAGAGGGAACTTGTTCCCTCTTCACCAGGAAAAGATATATAAATGCAGTTGACCAGGTGTCAAGTGATGCAGAGCAAGGAAATTTTACTGTGTATCCAGAACAGGGAGGGAGTTTCCCCAACAAAGAAGAAAGTGGGACAGAGGAAGGTTCAGTTCCCAGCCTCCATCATTAGGAAATGTTTGAGGCCCAAGCCCTCTGATTTGGTAGTCCAGGTGGAAGTCAGAAGGCCACACAATAGACTGCTTTCCCATTTTCCCCATACACGCTATTATTGATGGATATTTGTGTTACTTACAGTTTGTTACCATTACAAGTCAATGATGATATAAATATTCTTATACAGATCTTCTAGCACATATAATCTCATTTCTCCAGGATATTTATCCAGGAGTAGAATGTCTGAGTTGTGGGTTGTGTGTATGTTTAAATTTAATAGATATGTTGCTAAACAGTTTTTCAAAATAGTTTTACAAATTTATATGCCCGCCAACAGTGAATGAGAACTCCTGTTACTCCAAATCTTTGCAAATACTTCACATATTCAGAGTTTTTAAATTTTGCTAATTTGAGGGATATGTGCAGGTTGGCATCTCATTGTAATTTTGACATATTTTTCAGAGAAATTGATGAGGTTTGACATTTTATCATGTGTTAATTGGTAATTTGGATTTTGTATGTTATGTTATACCTGTTCACAATTTTTTCTCCATTATTCTATTTAATTTTTTCTTATTTAATTCCACAAGCTCTCAATTCAGGATGTCTATCCTTTATGTGTGATAAAAATGTTACATGTGTTGATGATGTTATGTTGCACCAGGCCATGTGGGTTTTATTCCCCAAAGAGACAAGGGTGGTTTAACATTTTTAAAAAATCCATCAATGTAATTCATTCAATTAACAGAAGAAAGGAGAAGAATCATATAATCATCTGACTCAGAAAAACCATTTGATAAAATTCAACATTCATTCAGGATACTCTTAACAAACTAGAAATAGAAGGGAACTTAATTAATTTCATAATGAGAATCTACAAAACAACATAAGTAAACATTAAAATTAATGGTAAAATACCTAGCAATTTTCTCTTGAAATAGGAAATAAGATACCTGCTATGATGATTTCCACTCAACACTGTAATGAAGGTCCTTGCCAGTGCAATAAGGGCCATAAAAATAAATAAAATGTGTAAGGATTAGAGAGGCAGAAATAAAACAGTTATTACTCAAAGATGAAATGTTGGTGTATATAGAAAACCCAAAAATATCTAAAGACAAACTATTAAAATTAATAAATGATTACTAGTCAGTGTCTTAGTTCCCTAGTGCTGCTGTAACAAAAAATACCACAAGTGAGTGGCTTTAAAAAACTGAAATTTATGTTCTCACAGTTCAGGAGGCTTGAAGACAGAATTCAGTCTGCGACTCTAGGGGTGGGGGGCTCCTTCTTTGTCTATTTTAGTTTCTAGTAGCTACCGGCAATTCTTGGAGTTCCTGGGCTTATAAATGCATCTGCTGTGTGTGTCTGTCTTTATATGGCATCTTCTCCTGTGTGTATCTCTGTGTCTATTCTGCTCTTTCTATAACGCAGAATCGATTAGGTTTAGGACCCACTCTACTCTGGTATGGTTTCCTTAACAACAAAAAAAAACCCTATTTCCAAACAGGATCACATCTACAGGTACAAGGACATACATACTGAAAACATATTTCGGGGGGAACACAATTCAATCTATAATAGCCAATATAAAAAAAAAAATCAATTGTATTTCCACATACTAGCAAAAAACAAATGGAAAATAAAATTTCAAAAAATAAAATCACTTATAACCATATCACAAAACAAAGAGTAATAAATTTAAGTTGTGCTAGATTCTAAACTGAAAACTACAAAACATTATTGCTGTTGTTTATTGTTGTTAGTTGTCATCGAGTGGGTTCCAACTCATGGTGACCCAATGTACAGAGCAGAACAGGGTTTTCGCTATAACCTTTCAGAAGCAGATCAGAAGTGCCTCTGGGTGGGTTCAAATCACAAAACTTTAGGTGACAAGTCAAGTGCTTAACCATTTGCACCACTCAGGGACACCTATGTAAAACATTATTGAAATAAAATAAAGAAGATATAATGTAACAGATGGCATAACAAATTTATGGATTGGAAGACTTAAAGTTTTCGAACTGCTAATTCTTCCCAAATTAATCTATAGAAGCAGTGCAATCAAATTCCCAAAATGTTTTATTTGGGGATAACGGTGAGGTGTACAAACTGATTCAAAGATGTATACGTAAATGTAATAGAACAAGAATAAACCAAAAGCCAAACCCATTGCTGTCGAGTCAATTCCAACTCATAGCGACCCTATAGGACAGAGCAGAACTGCTCCATAGGGTTTCCAAGGAGAGGGTGGTAGATTCGAACTGCCGACCTTTTGAGTTAGCAGCCAAGCTCTTCATCACTGTGCCACCAGGGCTCCAATATAAACTTAAGAAGAAAAAAAACAAGACTGGAGGACTTACTCTACCAGACATCAAAACCTATTATAAAACAGCGTGGTATTGGTGCATGGATATACGAAATAGAGCAATGGAACAAAATAGAATCCAGAATAGAACGTGGTGAGAACAACGGTGTCACTGCAGTGCAGAGAGGAAAAAATGACCTTTTCAAAAGTGGTACTGGGTCAACTGGATACACATACAAAAAAAAAAAGAAAGTGTTTTCTCACATCTACCTCATATCCAGAATTGAATAGTCTTGGAGATCCTAACCAGGTTAGTAAGGTATAAAAATAAATAAAACCCATACAGATTGAACAGGAAAATATAAAACTGACTTTTTTTTTCTACATAGAAAATCTACCAAAAAAAAAAAAAAAAAGCTAATAGAGCTAATCAAGGAGTTCAGCAAGGTCACTGGATACAAGGTCAATACACAAAAATCAACTGAGTACTGTTGTGGTTAGGTGCAATTAAGTCAGTTTTGACTCATATCAATCCTGTGTACAACAAAACAAAACACTGTCCAGTCCTGTAACATCCTCACAATCTCTGCTAGGTTTGACCCTATTGCTTCAGCTACTGACTGGGTCAACCCATCTCATTGAGGGTTTTCCTCTTTTTTCCTGACCCTCTTCTTTAACAAGCATGATGTCCTTCTCTAGGGACTGGTCCCTCCTGATAACATGTCCAAAGTACGTGAGAAGAAGTCTTGCTAGTGTCTCTTCTAAGCAGCATTCTGGCTGTACTTCTTCTAAGACAGATTTATTCGTTCTTTTGGCAGTCCATGGTACATTCTATATTCTTCACCAACACCATAATTCAAAGGCATAAATTCTTTGGTCTTCCTTATTCATTGTCCAGCTTTCCCATTTAATTCTAGAGTATAAAATCAAATTTTAAAAATAATGCCATTCACAGTAGCATAAATAATGAAATAATTTGGGATAAATATAACAAAAAAAAGTATAATACCTGTATGTTGAGAGAAATAAAAGAACTAAATAAATGGGGAGATAGCATGGATCAGAAGTGCCTGTATTGTTAGGATGTCAATTCTCCCCAATAAATCCAACACATTCCCATAGAAAATCCTAGCAGGCTTACCTGTCATATTGAAAAGCTAATTCTAAAATGTATATGGGAATGCAAAGCACCTATAATAGTGAAAAAGATCCAAAAATAGAACAAAATTGGAGTACTTATGCTTGCTATCAAGACTTACTATAAAGTAATAATTGTAAGAATAGCATGGGATGGGCTTGTTGTTCTTGTTGGTTGCTTGAGTCTCTTCCGACTCATAGCATATAGATCAATAGAACACAACAGAGAGTCCAGAAATAGACTAACAAATATATGCTCAATTGATTTCTTAGAAAGGTGCCTAGGTAATTAAATATGGGCAATGTTAGTCTTTTAAAAATGAATCTCAAAAGAACATGCTAAGTGAAAGGAGTCAGACACATAAGAAAACATCCTCGTGGTATACTGGTTAAGCATTCAGCTGGTAAGCAAAAGGTCAGCAATTCAGTCGGCTGTTTGAATCCACCAGCTGCTCCTTGGAAACTCTATGGGGCAGTTCTACTCTGTCCTATAGGGTCACTATGAGTTAGGAATTGACTCGATGGCAGCTGGTTTGGATTTTTTTTCTTTTTTTTTTTGGTATATACAATTCTAGAAAAAGCAAAACTATAATGACAAAATAAAATTGCTAGGGACTGAGAAGGTAGGGTGGGAAAATGTATTTATCACAAAGGAGACACAAGGGAAATCTTTGGAGTGATAGAAATATTCTATTATGTCTTGATTTTAACGGTGGTTAAATGACTATATACATTTGTCAACACTCATAACTGTACACTTAAAACTGATAAATTTTAATTTTACCTCAAAAAACTTGTGAAAGTGGAGGTGGAGCCAAAATGGCGCTATAGACAGAAGCACCACACCATGCCTCCACAGCAAAGACCCGAAAAAACTAAGTAAAACAGAGACAAACATCAATCTTGTAATCCTAAGGTTCAAATGAAGAGATAAAGAACTCAGCCAAGCACCAAATGGTATAAGAAACGACAGAGAACAGAGTGAGGAGAGATATGGTGGAGGTCTCCTATCAGCTAAGGCAGCACGGATTTGCCATCTTGGACTCCTGTCAGAGACTGGCTGACAGGGAGTACAGGAAAGCAGCTTCACAGAGTTCCCAGCAGGAAACAGAGCACCCAATAACCAGTGATGCACACTTTCCCACCCTCTACATTTCTTCCTCCTGCTTGGCCTCTGCCACTTCCCAGAGGGTCAAGGTTGTTCTGTGCCTCTGACTCGCCCTGCCCACACTGGCCGGCTCCTTCAGTGCCATTTTTTTTATTGCTGGTGTTGCTTTTTATGGCTTCTTTTGGTTTCTTCCCTGCCTCTCACCTCCTCCCCCTCCTTTCTCTTGAACAGCTGGCTCCATGTGCCATCTTTGCTTCTTCTTGACAGGTTGTGAAGTGCTGCTCAGCTGGGGAACTGCTTCCCTGGTCCATGCCACCACACTGCTGAGATCCCTGGGGATTTTTTAGGTACTTGTTGTTTGTTTTCTTTTTGTTTTTCTTCATTTTTCGGTTTCTCCTCTCTCTCTACTTACATTCTTTTCCTGTCTCCTGAATACCTGACAGGGTGTGCCATCTTTACCTCTTCTAGCCCAGCTGTACTGTGTGCTTGGGAGCCACTTCCCCGGTCTGTGCAGCCACTCCAGCAGGATCGCTAGGGGCCTTTCTTTTTATTTATTTATTCTTTTCTCCTTTTCTTTTTTCCTTTTAGTTTTTCTTCATTTCTCAGTTTCTCATCTTGCTCTACTTCCCTGTCTCCTGAATACCTGGTGCTGTGTGCCGTCTCTGCCCCTTCTAGACAGGCTGTGCCCTGAGGCCTGGGAGCCACTTCCCAAGTTGCCTATGGGATCCCTGGGAGCATTTCTTTTATTTTTCTTTTTTTCTTAGTTTTGTTTATTTATTTTCTCTTCTTTTTTCCTTTTTGATTTTCTTCATTTATCAGCTTTTCCTTTCTCCACTCCAAAGGCAGTCTCCCTCAGCCCTTTTTTTTAGCTCCTGTTTCTCTCTCCTCTCTCTCTTCTTTCCCATACCCATCTTAGCTCCACATATCACAACCTCCCCTATCCCTCCTGCCAACCTGCACCATGCACTGAAAATTGCACCCCTGAGTAGGACAGACACAGCCTACTGGAACCTGCACTGCACTGACCCCAGGCCAGCCATCTTGGCCCCAGTACTTGCCACAAACAGCCCATCCCAGCCCCTCTCCTTCAGCTGAACCTACCCTGCTGCACCATAGCTGAAAGACTGGCCCTGTCCATTGGACAAGGAGGTGAAAAGTATCTTGCCCACAGATAAGCAAACAACAAAGAACACACAGCCTGCGTGCTCAAACATAAACAAATAAAACAAAAAAGCAGGACTAAACAAACAAATCCACAATCAATAAATGAAGAAAATAACTACTGAATGTCCTGAAGACAGCAGAAAATATCAAAACATATTAAAAAAAACAATAAAGGAAGGTTCCAGTAGGCATCCAAAATAAAACAACAGATGACTTTCCAGTAGAGGAAAAGGCACTGGACAGGTAATGAATTCAAACCTCTAATATTCAGAGCTTTCCAAGAGTTGAAGCAAAAAGCAGACACAAATGAGGAAAAAATAGACAAATTCATGGAAAATACAGACAAAACAATGGAAGCATTCAGGAAAATAATACAGGAACAAAAATGCTAAAACAAATTCACAACTAGAAATCATACGAAAACAATAATTATATAGAAATCCAAAAGATAAACAACAAGATTTCAGAAATGGACAGTGTCATAGGAGGTCTGAGGAGAAGGTTTGAAACAATGGAAGATAGGATCAGTGAAAATGAAGACAATTACTTGGATACCACCTTGAGGAACAATCAGAAAACAGAATGAAGAAAAATGAAGAAACCCTGAGAATGATATGGGATATAATGAAAAGTAAATATTTGCGAGTGATCGGAGTTCTAGAACAGGAGGAGAAAACAGAAAACGCGGAGAGGATCGTTGAAGATTTGCTGACAGAAAACTTCCTTATATCATGAAAAACGAAAAGCTGACTATCCAAGAAGCTCAATGAACACTGTATAGGATAGACCACAAAAGAAAATCACCAAAGCATATTATAATCATACTCTCTAAAACCAAAGACAAAGAAAGAATCCTGAGAGCAGCTCAAGAAAAATGAAAAGTCACATACAGAGGGGAAACAATAAGACTAAGCTCTGATTACTTGGCAGAAACGGGCAGGCAAGAAGGCAATTGGATGACATATATAAAACCTTGAAAGGAAAAAAATTGTCAACCAAGAATAATATATCCTGCAAAACTGTCATTCAAATATGATGGCAAAATTAGGACATTTCCAGATAAACAGAAATTAAGGGAATATGTAAGAACTAAATCAAACTTACAAGAATTATTAAAGAGAGTCCTTTGGTTTGAGAACAAACAACATCAGACCACAGCCTGAATCTAGGATGCAAAATCACACCAGCCAGATACTAACCGAGAAAATGAACTCTCAAGGACTATTCAAAACCAAAAGATTTACAACAGGGAACCAGTGATGTTAATCTGTAAATGACATCAATGTCAGAACAATAAAAGAGGGAATAAAAGATGTAGGTATAGAACTTTTAATGGAGAGGAAGGTAAGGTGATCCAAGTAATAAAAGATTCGTTCAAACCTAGGAAGATAAGGGTAAATTTCAAGGTAACCACAAAGAAAGTTAACAAACCTGCCATCAAAATAAGGAAGAAAAACATAAAGTCTCAGTAAAAACAAAATGTACAAAAACAAAAGAAATTTAAAAAACCCACCAACAAAAGGAATTCAGCAAAGAAGAGTAAGAGGAACAAAGAAAATGTCAGCACCAAAAAAAAAAAAAAAAACTACAAAATGACAGTAATAAACTCATGCCTATCAATAATTACACTGAATGTAAATGGCCTAAATGCACCCATAGAGACAGAGAGTGACAGAATGGATTAAAAAAAAGAGGATCTATCAATACGCTGTCTACAAGAGACACATCTTAGAAACAAAAGCATAAATTTATTAAAAATCAAAGGGTGGAAAAAATATATCAAGCAAACAGCTACCAAAAAGAGAAGAGTGCCAATACTAATCCCAGATAAAATAAACTTTAAAACAAAATCCACCATAAGAGACAAAGAAGGGCACTATATAACGATTAAAGGGATGATTCATCAAGAAGACATAACCATAATAAATATTTCTGTACTTGTCATAGATTGAATTATGTCCCCCCAAAAATGTGTTTATAAATTTGACTGGGCCATGATTCCCAGTACTGGATGATTTTCCTATATGTTGCAAATCCTGCCTCTATGATGTTAATGAAGGAGGATGGGCGGCAGTTTTGTTAGTGAGGCAGGACTCAATCTACAAGATTGGATTGTGTCTTAAGGCAGTCTGTTGAGATATGAAAGAGAGAAGTGAGTAGAGAGACAGGGGGAACTCATACCACCAAGAAAGCAGTACTGGGAGCAGAGCACATCCTTTGACCTAGGGTCCCTGCTCAGAAAAGCTCCTATTCCAGGGGAAGATTGATGAGAAGGTCAACAGAGACAGAAAGCCTTCTGCTGGAGCTGACACCCTGAATTTGGACTTTTAACCCACTTTACTGTGAGGAAATAAACTTCTCTTTGTTAAAGCCATCCACTTGTGGTATTTCAATTATAGCAGCACAAGATGATGAAGACAACACCCAATGACAGGGCTCCAAAATACATACAACAAACTCTAACAGCACTGAACAGAGAAACTGACATTTCCACAATAATAGTAAGAGACTTCAACACACCACTCTTGGTAAAGAACAGAACATCTAGAAAGAAACTCAACAAAGATACAAGATCTAATGGACACAATCAGCCAACTTGAACTGATAAACATATATACAACACTCCACCTAACAGCTGCAAAGTATACATTCTTTTCCAACGCACATGGAACATTCTCCAGAACAGACCACATCTTAGGCCACAAAGCAACACTCAACAAAATCCAAAACACTGTGATAAGACAAAGTATCTTCTCTGACCACAACACCATGAAAGTAGAAATTAACAACAGGAAGACAAAGGGAAAAAAAATCAGTTACTTTGAAACTGAATAACACTCTACTTAAAAACTACTGGCTAATAGAAGAAATCAAAGACGGAATCAAAAAATTCCTAGAAGCAAACGAGAATGAAAACACATCATACCAAAACCTTTGGGATACAGCAAAGACAGTGCTCAGAGGTAAATTTATAGCGATAGATACACACATGAAAAAAAGAAGAAAGGGGCAAAATCAAAACTTTAGCTACACAACTCTAACAAATAGAAAGAGAACAGCAAAAGAAGCCCACAGCCACTGGAAGAAAGGAAATAATAAAGATCAGAACAGAAATAAATGAAATAGAGAATAGAAAAACAATTGAAAGAGTTAAGAAGACCAAAAGCTGGTTCTTTGAAAAGATCAACAAAATTGATAAACCATTGGCCAAACTGACAAAAGAAAAACAGGAAAGGAAGCAAAAAACCCAGATAAGAAATGAGATGGGTGATAATCACAAGAGACCCAAATGAAATTAAAAGAATCACAACAGGATACTACAAAAAATTGTACACTAACAAACTTGAAAACCTAGAGGAAATGGAAAAATTTCTAGAAACTCACTACCTACCTAAACAGACACAAACAGAGGTAGAACAGCTAAATAAACCTATAACAAAAGATCAGATTGAAAAGGTAATTAAAAAACTCCCAACAAAAAAAAAGCCCTGGCCTGGACAGTTTCACTGGAGAATTCTACCAAACTTCAGAGAAGAGTTAACATCACTACTACTAAAGGTCTTTCAGAGCATAGAAAATGATGGAATACTCCCAAACTCATTCTCTGCAGCCAGCATAACTCTGCTACCAAAACCAGGTAAAGACACCACAAAAAAAGAAAATTACAGACCACTATTCCTCATGAACATTGATGCAAAAATCCTCAACTAAATCTTAGCCAATAGAATTCAGCAACATATTAAAAAAATAATCCACATGATCAAGTCGGATTTATACCAGGTATGCAGGGATGGTTCAACATTAAAAAAAACAATCAATGTAATCCATCACATTAATAAAACAAAGACAAGAACCACATGATCTTATCAATAGATCCAGAAGAGGCATTTGACAAAGACCAACACCCATACATGATAAAAACTCTCAAAAAAATAGGAATAGAAGGGCCATTCTTCAATATAATTAAGGGCATTTATACAAAACCAACAGCTAACATCATCCTAAATGGAAAGACTTTGAAAGCATCCCCCTTGAGAACGGGAACCAGACAAGGAT
>NW_004444100.1:4111268-4227315 GCF_000243295.1 Trichechus manatus latirostris | reverse complement strand
AGATTTCAGCAAAGTTTCAGGATACAAGATAAACATACAAATATCAGTTGGATTCCTTTACACCAACAAAGAGAACCTCGAAGAGGAAATCACCAAATCAATACCATTTACAATAGCCCCCAAGAAGATAAAATACTTGGGAATAAATCTAACCAGAGATATACAAGCTCTATACAATGAAAACTACAAGACACTACTGCAAGAAACCAAAAGAGACCTGCATAAGTGGAAAAACGTAACTTGCTCATGGATAGGTAGATGCAACATTGTGAAAATGTCAATTCTACCCAAAGCAATCTACAGATACAATGCAATCCCAATCCAAATTTCACCAGCATTTTTTAATGAGCTGGAGAAACAAATCACCAACTTCATATGGAAAGGGAAGAGTCCCCGGAGAAATAAAGCATTACTCAAGAAGAAGAACAAGTTCAAAGGCCTCACACTACCTGATTTTAGAATCTATTATACCACCATGGGAGTCAAAACAGCCTGGTACTGGTACAACAACAGATACGTAGACCAGTGGAACGGAATTAAGAATCCAGACATAAATTCTTCCACCTACGAGCAGCTGATATTTGACAAAGGCCCGAAGTCCATTAATTGGGGAAAAGACAGTCTCTTTAACAAACGGTGCTGGCATAACTGGATATCCATCTGCAAAAAACTGAAACAAGACCCATACCTCACACCATACAAAAAAACTAACTCAAATATAAAATCAAAAACGATAAAGATCATGGAAGAAAAAATAGGGACAACACTAAGAGCCCTAATACATGGCATAAACATAATACAAATCATAAGTAACAATGCACAAGCACCATAAGAGAGACTAGATAAATGGGAACTCCTAAAAATCAAACATTTATGTTCATCAAAAGACTTCATCAAAAGAGTCAAAAGAGAACCTACTGACTGGGAAAAAATTTTTGGCTATAACAAGTCTGATCAGCATCTAATCTCTAAAATCTACAAGATACTGCAAAACCTCAACAACAAAAAGACAAATAACCCAGTTAAAAAACAGGCAAATGATGTGAAAATGTACTTCACCAAAGAAGACATTCAGGTAGCTAACAGACACATGAAGAAATGCTCACAATCATTAGCCATTAGAGAAATGCAGATCAAAACTACAATGAGATACCATTTCACTCCAACAAGGCTAGCATTAATCCAAAAAACACCAAATATTAAATGCTGGAGAGGTTGTGGAGGAACTGGAACACTTATACAGTGCTGGTGGGAATGTAAAATGGTACAACCACTTTGGAAATTGATTTGGCGCTTCCTTAAAAAGCTAGAAATAGAAGTACCATACGATCCAGCTATCCCGCTCCTTGGAATATATCCTAGAGAAATAAGAGCTGTCACACGAATGGATATATATTCATTGCAGCACTGTTCACAATAGCAAAAAGATGGAAACAACCTAGGTGCCCATCAACGGACGAATGGATAAACAAATTACGGTATAGCCACACAATGGAATACTATGCAATGATAAAGAACAACGATGAAGCCGTGAAACATAACATGGAGGAAGCTGGAGGTCTTTATGCTGAGTGAATTTAGTCAGTTACAGAAGGACAAATATTGTATGAAACCACTATTATAAGAACCCAAGAAAAGGTTTAAAGATAGAAGAAAACATTCTTTGATGGTTACAAGAGTGGCGAGGGAGGGGGAGGGTTATTTACTAACTAGATAGTAGATAAGAATTATCTTAGGTGAAGAGAAGGACAGCACATACTACAGGGGAAGTCAGCACAACTGGAATAAACCAAAGCTAAGAAGTTTCCTGAATACAATCAAACACTATGAGGGACAGAGTAGCAGGGATAGGGGTCTGGGGACCATGCTTTCGGTGGACACCTAGGTCAGTTGGCATAACAAAGCTTATTAAGAAAATGTTCTACATCCTACTTTGGTGAGTGGCGTCTGGGGTCTTAAAAGCTTGCAAGCGGCCATCTAAGATGCATCAATTTGTCCCAACCACCTGGAGTAAAGGAGAATGAAGAACACCAAAAAGACAAGGAAAGTATTGCCAAAGAGACAGAAAGGGCCACGTAAACCAGAATCTTCATCATCCTGAGACCAGAAGAACTAGATGGTGTCCAGTTACCACCAAAGAACGCCCTGACAGGGAACACAACAGAGAGTCCCAGATGGAGCAGGAGAAAGATGGGGTGCAGAACTCAAATTTTAGTAAGAAGACCAGACTTAATGGTCTGACTGAGACTGGAGGAACCCTGGAAAGCATGGCCCCTAGATTCTCTGTGAAGCCAGAACTAAAAAAATTCCTGAGGGCAACCTTTCAGATAGGGATTGGACTGGACTGTGGGACATAAAGTGATACTCGTGAGCAGTATGCCTCTTAGCTCAAGTAGATACAAGAGAGTAAACAGGCAGTTTCTGTCCGAAGGTGAGATGGAAGGCAGAGAGGGTTAGGAGGTGGTTGAATGGACATGGGGAATCAGGGGTGGAAAGTAGGAGTGTGCTGTCACAGTATGGGGAGAGCAATTAGAGTCATGTAACCATGTATGTGTAAATTTTTATATAGGAAAGAATAAAAAAAAAGAAGTATTCCATAATGACTTTCATTTTTCTTAAGTATCTTCAACCTTTAAAAATGTGTGTTGAAGAATATAAGTAAATATTTAATTTACAAAAATACATTTAATTCAAATACCCTTATATTTCATTTCATTCATCAATTAATTCTTTTAAACAAAATTTAATTTTAATATTTGTTCTTAAGACCAATTTAAAGCCACCCTATAGAGTTTTATGTTCACCACATTTACTTTTGTCTTCGAACACTATTAGCTTGTAGCTCCATCTGGATTTTAGAGATGAATATAATACTTCTCCTTCCTGAGATTTAACTAGTCAAGCTAACTTTTCTTGAAACCTATCTGCAGCATTGAAGAAGCATTATATTTGTATGAAGTTTGGTCTTCTTATTTATTTGCCTTTGAATTACTGTACCTAATTGCTCCCTTGTGTGTTTCATTTCAACCATTAAGTTCAGTGATTTAGTTTAGCAAATTGTTTATGGAGAGTTAGCATTTTTTCCTAAAATTTCTACATTTACTCTGGTTTGTTTTCTTGTCATTGAGTATAAGTGTGTGTCTGCATCTGTGTGTATATGATATACATGAATGTGTGTGACATGAATGTGTGTGTACTCATAGCTTTAACTTATACATGCACATACATTACTGTATATCAGTATTTCTCAAATGGTCTTTCGTGACTTCTCAAAGAACATATGGAATCACTTTCTTATAACATTGTTTCCAAATACATTGTGATACATGTTTATAAGTGGAGAGCCAATATCACCTTTAATTAAAAAGAATATTCTCAAAATATTACAATAATCCAATAGTGACTGAATATTTCAACAGGCCTAAGCTATTGCTGACATCCCATGACTCCTTCATTACTGACGACGTGTTAGCTTATAACATGAGGTCATTTGATGGTTGTTTCTATGAGAATGGAGTCCATGGATATACTTCATTTGTAATGAGTATTGTGTCTGTTGTTTCTTTTTAGCATTGATAAAGGGAAAGGAAATAAAATATCACCAGACTGTTAACCTGTAAGAATTCTCTGTCTTTCTCTATTTGTGTCTTGCCCAATGTGTCATCCTTAGTTTATAAATCCATGCAATGGTGGGATATTGCTGTCTTTAAAGTAGTTGGACCTACAAAGTCCAGCCACAAGAGTACAATTATTTCCTACTGGTATTTATAACCGTGATTTTGAGAGCTGCCTCCCGATAGAAATAGTACTTTGGATTACAGAACTTGTTGTTGCTGTTAGCTGCTGTGGATCCATCCTGACTCATTGAGACCTCATGTATAACAGAATGAAATATTGCCCAGTCCTGTGCCATCCCTGTGATCATTTGTGGATAGGACCACTGTGCTCAACAACGTTTTCACTGGCTGATTTTCGGAAGTAGATCACCAGTCCTTTGGTCTGTCTTAGTCTGGAAGCTCCACTGAAACCTGTTCAGCATCACAGCAACAGGGAACCATCCACTGACAGACAGGTGGTGGCTGCACACGAAGTGCGTCAGATATAAATCGAACACTGTCTCCTGGATGAAAGTCAGGAGTTCTACAACTGAGCCACCACTTCCCCCAAAGGGCATCTTATTTATTATATATTGTTTCCATATAAATTTTTGAATCATCTTATCAATTTTATAAATGAATATATATGAGATTTCCACTGAAATTGCATCAAACATGTAGATCAATTGGAGATAACTGAAATCTTTATTTTACTAAGTCTCCCAACTCATTAACATGGGGTATCTCCCCATTTATTTATATTTTCTTTAATGTCTTTAAAAGGTTTTTTGTTTAGGAAGATTTGTATAGCTTATGTTAAATTTATTTGTAAGTATTTTATATTTTTGATACTATTATAAGTGACATATTTTTAAAACATCAATATCTAATTCTCAATTGTTGCTGGTATTTAGATATACAATTAATTTTTCTACATTTTTTACATTCAAGAAACTTGGTAAAGTGTGCTATTAATTCTAATAATTTATCTTTTAGAAGTTCCATGTAAACTATCATATCATCAAAAAATAGTGAGCTTTATTTCTTCTTTTCCAACTTTATCCGTTTTGTTTTGTGTTATTTTAGTAGATTACTAATATTATTATATTTTTGCTTTACAACATTGGGTATAACTTCCTTTATAATGTTAAATAAAAGCAATATTTTGAGCAATCTTTTTTTATGATATTTTAAAAAAATGCTTTCAACATTTCACTTTGAGTATGTTTGCAATGTTTTTTGTAAGTAATCTCTATCAAGTTAAAGAAATCCCCTTTTATTCTTAGCTGCAATTACTTTTTATTGTGAATGGATATTGAATTTCATTATAGGCTTTTTTCAATACCTGTAAGATAATGGTTGTCTTCTTAATCAGTTACTGTGGTAAATTATATTAATTGATTTTCTAATTTTAAGCCTAATTTGTATTCCTGGAATAAACTCAACTTGGACATGATATAGTCTCTTTCTTATACATTTTTGGATTCATTTTGCTTATAGTTTAACATTTTTGTTGCAATGCTTATAAGTGAGATTTGTCTGTAATTTTTCTTTTTCTTTTGTCCTTGTCAGGTTTCAGTATCAGTATTAGGCTAGCCTCATTAAATTAGTTGGGGACCATTCCCTCCTTTAGGCAGTGTGAGAAACTTTGTGAAAAATTAAATTTAATTACAGATAATACTCTCATGGCCACTTGGGATAAGTTTTCTTTCTTTCTTTTTTTCTTTTTTTAGAATCTTTAGAGGCCAGGGAATACACCGTGATAGGCAGAATTCTAAAATGACCCCTCCAGATTTTTTGCCCTAGTCCCAGGACTGTGAATAGATGAGATAGCAGACCCATGATGACAAAAGGAATTTTGCAGATGTAATTAAGGTTACTAATCAGTGGTCTTTTAGTTAATCCAAAGGAAAATTATTTTGGTGGGCCCAATATAACCACACACGCCCTTTAAAAGTAGAGAGTTTTCCTCCCTGAGGGACTGAATTGCTGGGCGGAAGACTGTGGGGACCATAGTCTCGGGGAACATCTAGATCAATTGTCGTAACATAATTTATAAAGAAAATGTTCTACATTCTACCTTGATGAGTAGCGTCTGGGGTCTTAAAAGCTTGTGAGCAGCCATCTAACATACTCCACTGGTCTCACCCCTTCAGCAGCAAGGGAGAATGAAGAAAATAAGATACAAGGGAAAGATTAGTCCAAAGGACTAATAGACCATAACTACCATGACCTCCACCAGACTAAGTCCAGTACAACTAGATGGTGCCCAGCTACCACCACTGACTGCTCTAACTGGGATCACAACAGGAGGTCCTGGACAGGGCTGGAGAAAAATGTAGAACAAAATTCTAACTCACAAAAGAAGACCAGACTTACTGGCCTGACAGAGACTGGAGAAACCCTGAGAGTATGGCCCCTGGACAGCCTTTTAGCTCAGTAATGAAGTCACTCCGGAGGTTCACCATTCAGCCAAAGATTAGACAGCCCCATAAAACAAAATGAGACTAATGGGGCACAACAGTCCAGGGACAAGGACTAGAAGGCAGCAGGGGACAGGAAAGCTGGTAACAGGGAACCCCAGGTTGAGAAGGGACAGTGTTGACATGTCATGGGTTTGTTAACCATTGTCATAAAACAATATGTGTACTAACTGTTTAATTAGAAACTATTTGTTCTGTAAACCTTCATCTAAAGTACAATAAAAAATAAAAAATAAAGGTAGAGAGTTTTCTCAGGTAGATACAAAAGTTGAAGTCAGAGAGATTCAAAGCATGAGAAGGATTCAACACATCATTGCTGCTGAAAAGATGAAGAGAGGCATGTGAGAAGGCATGTGGATGGACTCTAGGAGTAGAGAGTGGCTCCTGGCTGACAGCCAACAAGGAAATGGGGACCTCAGACCCACAGCTGCAAAGAACTGGGTTTTGCCAACAACCTGAATGAACGTGGAAGTAATTTCTTCTCCAGAGCCTCCAGATGTGAGTCCAGCCCAGCCAACATCTTGACTTCAGCCTTGTATGATACTGAACAGAGAAACCAGACAGTCCTGCCCAGATTTCAGACATACAGAACTGTGAGATAATATATGGGTATTGTTCTAAGCAACTAAATTTATGAGAATTTGTTACACAGCAATAGAAAACTAATATACTTTTTTTTCTTGCTTTCTAATTAAATTACTTGGTCAGATAACATGACGTTTAAAAACTTTTTGAAATTTGTTTAGATATGTTTTATGGCCCAATGTGTGGTCAGTTTTTATAAAGCCATAGTGTGTTTTCGATAAAAATGTATATACTCTGTAGATGTTAAATGCAGTTACACACACACATATACTCTGATAAAACTTTTTTTTCACGTCTCTTCTATATTCTTACAGTATGCTTATTTGTTTTTGCCTGCTTAATTCAACACTCCTTAAAAATGTGCTTTAAAATCTCCCATTATGATGGTAAGTTTTTCCATTATTAAAACAGCCATTATTAACTTGTGGTCCATTGATGGACTTCAGAGTGTCAGTGAACCCACTGAAATTATATGCATTGTATTTGTACATATGTACATACCATTTTGTAGGAAAGGATTATAGTCCTCATAGGACCCATATAGAGAAGAGAGCCAGAGCTAAAGAAAAGCTCTTCCAGCATTTAAACAAGCAAATAATCAACAAATAAATTTGTCAGTAATATTTTATTTGGTTTTTGTATTTTATTCAGCTGAAAATCTGAGTGAATTAGCCATAAAGTGTGCCTAATATTCCAAAAAACCAAACCAAACCCATTGTCATAGAGTCAATTCTGACTCATAGTGACCTGATAGGACAGAGTAGAACTGCCCCATAGGGTTTCCAAGTAGTGGCTGGTGGATTTGAACTGGCAACATGTTGGTTAGCAGCTGAATGCTTTACTAAGCATAACTAAACAATGAATAGGAAAATGACTAATACTATAGCATGGAAAAGAAGAGCATTAAGAATGTGGAATAGGGGGCCAAGCTGGCGGAGAAGTCAGACGCTTCCAGTGGTCCCTCTTGCAATAAAGAAATGGAAAGGCAAGTGAATAGATTATATATGACCATCTAGGAGCCCTGAACACCAAAGACAAAGTTGAGGAATCAGACTGAGTCATGGGGGAGGGAGACATGGTTCAGAAGCAGTGAGGAGTTGCCAGACCTGACCTGGTGGTAGCCAGAGCCCTTCAGGGAGGATCAGCTCCTGGTATGCTGTGAGGCAAGCAGAAGTGTTCAGGAGGCATTTTCCACATTGGGAGAAACCCAGAGGCAGAGAGTCTACTCGGCCGTCCAGAACCAGTGAGAAGCAGTCCTCAAATGGCAAAAGATATGTACTTGTGTCTGGCCTATTGTGCCAATCAAAAACACCACCCTTTTGGAAAAACCTGTCTCCCATTTATCTCCCCACTGCCTGCTCTGCACTGGGTCTGGGATGGCTTCAGCAATTGCCAAGTCCCCTGGGCCCGAAATAGGACATGTCACATGCCCTGAGCCATTCTTCCCGCCTTGGAGGGTGAACAAATTAACAAACTGGGAAAAAATAATCTGCTGGCTCCCCTAAGCCAGGAACTCAGGGTAGGTACAGCTCCTTTGCCTAGGCACAGGCATAAGAGGTCCATAGACTTTGAGTGCCTTTCCCCCTGCATAGACTTGTGTGGGCCCATTTCAACAGCGTAGGCCCTCATTACCACACTACAACAGGGTATATACCTGAAATCTAATTGCAACTGTTTCGGCTGTGAAGTGGCAGGTTTGTGACATGTGACATCACTGACAAAATAGACTTTAAAGTACAATCCACCACAAAGGATAAGGAAAGACACTATATAATGATTAAAGGGTCAATACACCAGGAGGACATAACTATAATAAATATTTACATACCCAATGACAGGGCTCCAAAATACATAAAACAAACCCTAACAGCATTAAAAAAAGAGATAGACAGCTCCACAATAATAGTAGGATACTTCAACACATCACTTTTGGTAAAGGACAGAACATCCAGAAAGAAGCCCAACAAAGACATGGAAGATCTAAAGGCTACCATCAACCAGCTTGATCTCATAGACATATATAGAACACTCCACCCAACAGCAGCCAAGTATACTTTCTTTTCCAACGCACATGGAACATTCTCCAGAATAGACCACATACTAGGCCATAAAGCAAGCCTTAACAAAATCCAAAGCATCAAAATATTAGAAAGCATTGTTTCTGACCATAAAGCCATAAAAGTAGAAATCAACAACAGAAAAAGAAAGGAAAAAAAAAAAATCAAACACATGGAAATTGAACAACACCTTGCTCAAAAACTACAGGGTTATAGAAGAAATTTAGGACGAAATAAAGAAACTCATAGAATCAAATGAGAATGAAAACACATCCTACCAGAGCTTTTGGGACACAGCAAAAGCAGTTCTCAGAGGTCAGGAAGAAAGGGCCAAAATCAAAACTTTAACCCTTCAACTGGAACAAGTAGAAAGAGAGCAGCAAAACAAGCCCTTAGGTGCCAGAAGAAAAGAAATAAGAATTAGAGTAGAATTAAATGAAATAGAGAATAGAAAAACAATTGAAAGAGTTAACAGGACTAAAAGCTGGTTCTTTGAAAAGATCAGCAAAATTGATAAACCATTGGCCAAACTGACAAAAGAGAAACAGGAGAGGAAGCAAAAAACCCATATAAGAAATGAGATGGGTGATATCACAACAGACTCAACTGACATTAAAAGAATCACAACAGAACGCTATGAAAAATTGTACTCTAACAAATCTGGAAACCTAGAGGAAACAGACACATTTCTAGAAACACATTACCTACCTAAACTGACACAAACAGAGGTAGAACAGCTAAATAAACCTATAACAAAAGAAGAGATTGAAAAGGTAATTAAAAAACTCCCGACAAAAAAAGTCCTGGCCCAGACAGTGTCACTGGAGAATTCTACCAAACTTTCAGAGAAGAGTTAATACCACTACTTCTAAAGGTCCTTCAGAGCATAGAAAATGATGGAATACTCCCAAACTCATTCTATGAAGCCAGCATAACCATGATACCAAAACCAGGCAAAGACACCACAAAAGAAGAAAATTACAGACTAATATCCATCATGAACATGGATACGAAAATCCTCAACAAAATTCTAGCCAATAAAGTTCAGCAACATATCAAAAAAATAATTCACCATGATAAAGTGAGATTTATACCAGGTATGCAGATATGACTCAACATTAGAAAAACAATCTGTGTAATCGATCACATTAATAAAACAAAAAACAAGAACCACATGATCTTATTAATTGATGCAGAAAAGCCGTTTGACAAAGTCCAACACCCATTCATGATAAAAACTCTCAAGAAAATAGGAATAGAAGGGAAATTCCTAAACATAATTAAGGGCATTTATACAAAGTCAACAGCCAACATCATCCTAAATAGAGAAAGTTTGAAAACATTCCCCTTGAGAACAGGAACCAGACAAGGATGCCCTTTATCACCACTCTTATTCAACATTGTGCTGAAGGTCCTAGTCAGAGCAATCTGGCTAGAAAAAGAAACAAAGGGCCTCCAAATTGGTAGGGAAGAAGTCAAAGTATCCCTATTTTCAGATTATATGATCTTATACACAGAAAACACCAAAGAACCCACAAAAAAACTACTGGAACTAATCAAAGATTTCAGAAAATTATTAGGATACAAGATAGACATATAAAAATCAGTTGGATTCCTTTACACCAATAAAGAGAACTTCGAAGAGGAAATCATCAAATCAGTACTGTTTACAATAGCCCCCAAGAAGTTAAAATACTTAGGAATAAATCTAACCAGAGACATAAAAGACCTATACAAAGAAAACTACAAGACACTATTGCAAGAAACCAAAAGAGATCTACGTCAATGAAAAAATATACCTTGCTCATGGATAGGAAGACTCAACATTGTGAAAATGTCAATTCTACCCAAAGCAATCTACAGATACAATGCAATCCCAATCCAAATTCCACTGGCATTTTTTAATGATATGGAGAAACAAATCACCAACTTCATATGGAAAGGGAAGAGGCCCCAGATAAATAAAGTATTATTCAAGAAGAAGAACAAGGTCAAAGGCCTCAAGCTACCTGATTTTAGAACATATTATACCACCACAGTAGTCAAAATAGCCTGGTACTGGTACGACAACAGATACATAGACCAATGGAACAGAATTGAGAATCCAGACATAAATCCATCCACCTATGAGCAGCTGATATTTGACAAAGTCCTAAAATCCATTAGCTGAGGAAAAGAAAGTCTCTTTAACAAACGGTGCTGGCATAACTGGATATCCATCTGCAAAAAACTGAAACATACCTCACACAATGCACCAAAACTAACTCAAAATGGATCAAAGACCTAAATATAAAATTGAAAATGATAAAGATCATGGAAGAAAACGTAGGGACAATGCTAGGAGCGCTAATACATGGCATAAAGAGAATACTAACCATAAGTAACAATGCACAAACACCAGAAGAGAAACTAGATAACTGGGAGCTCCTAAAAACCAAACACTTATCAAAAGACTTCACCAAAAGAGTAAAAAGACAACCTATGGACTGGGAAAAAATTTTTGGCTACGACAAATCCGATCAGCGTCTAATCTCTAAAATCTACAAGATACTGCAAAAACTCAACAACAAAAAGGCAAACAACTCAATTAAAAATGGGCAAAGGATATGAAGAGGCACTTCACCAAAGAAGACATTCGTGTGGCTAACAGACACTTGAAGAAATGCTCATGATCATTAGCTATTGGAGAAATGCAAATCAAAACTACAATGAGATACCATCTCACCTCAACAAGGCTAGCATTAATCTAAAAAACATAAAATAATAAATGTGGAGAGGTACTGGAGAGACCGGAACACTTATACACTGTTGGTGGGAATGTAAAACGGTACAACCACTTTGGAAACCGATTTGGCACTTCCTTAAAAAGCTAGAAATAGAAGTACCACATGATCCAGCAATCCCACTCCCCGGAATATATCCTAGAGAAATAAGAGCCATCACACAAATAGATATATGCATACCCATGTTCATTGCAGCACTGTTCACAATAGCAAAAAGATGGAAACAACCTAGAAGCCCATAAATGGAAAAATGGATAAACAAATTATGGTATATTCACACAATGGAATACTATGCAACTAGAAAGAACAGCAATGAATCCGTGAAACATCTTATAAAGCGGAGGAATCCAGAGGGCATTATGCTGAGTGAATTTCGTCAGTCACGAAAGGACAAATATTGTATGAGACCACTATTATAAGAACTCAAGAAAAGGTTTAAAGACGGAAGAAAACATTCTTTGTTGGTTCCGAGGTTGTGAAGGGAGGGAGAGGGTTACTCACTAACTAGATACGAGACAATAATTATCTTAGGTGAAGGGAAGGACAGCACCCTCTCCAGGGGAAGTCAGCACAACTGGACTAAACCAAAGCTAAGAAGTTTCCTGAATACAACCAAACATTTGAAGGGACAGAGTAGCAGGGGCGGGGGTCTGGGGACCAGGATTTCAGGGAACATCTAGGTCAATTGGCATAAAAAAGATTATTAAGAAAATGTTCTGTATCCTACTTTGGTCAGTGGTGTCTGGGGGTCTTAAAAGCTAGCGAGCAGACAGCTAAGATGCATCAATTGGTCCCAACCACCTGCAGTAAAGGAGGATGAAGAACACCAAAGACACAAGGAAAGTATTAGCCCAAAAGACAGAAAGGGCCACATAAACCAGAGACTTCATCAGCCTGAGACCAGAAGAACTAGATGGTGCCTGGCTGCCACCAATGACCACCCTGATAGGGAACACAGCAGAGAGTCCCTGATGGAATAGGAGAAAAGTGGGGTGCAGAACTCAAATTCTAGCAAAAAGACCAGACTTAATGGCCTGACTGAGACTGGAGGAACCCCAGAAAGCATGGCCCCTGGACACTCTGTCAGCTCAGAACTAAAACAATTCCTGAGGCCATCTCTTCAGATAAAGATTAGACTGGACTATGGGACATAAAAATGATACTCGTGAAGAGTGTGCTTCTTAGCTCAAGTAGATACTTGAGACTAAATTTTGGGCAGCTTCTGTCTGGAGGTGAGATGAGAAGGCAGAGAGTGTCAGAAGCTGGTTGAATGGACACAGGAAAGCAGAGGTGGAAAGGAAGAGTGTGCTGTCACAGTATAGGGAAAGCAATTAGAGTCACATAACAATGTATGTATAAATTTTTGTATGAGAGACTAACTTGCATTGTAAACTTTCACTTAAAGTACAACAATAAAAAATTAAAATTAAAAAAAAATTGTAATAATTTAACCTGGAAGTGAAACCTCACATTAATAATTCTCAAACTTTCATGTTCAGAAGTATATCTGCCTTAATATTCTAATAAATCTGGGTTGAATCCAAAGAATATGAACTTTTGCTAAGCATCTCAAGTGTTTTTGAGAGAGCTAGTTCATGAACAGTTTGAACAACATTGCGGTAAAACCTCTGAAAATTTGTAAAAGCAAGATGGTAACCATCTTAAGCTCTCCTACAACAGACGAATGCATTTATTTCTCTCTTTCTATTTAGTTTGAAAGGACGCTGTTGGACCACATGGCTTTTCAACTTCTTCAGTTTCTGTAAGACTACTTACCCCACAGAGATGGTCATGTTCATGTGCTAATATAATTTAGGTACAATGTACCTAAAAGGACAGGGCTGAATATGTGCATAATAAGAGAATGTATTCATTTTCTAGGGCTATCAAACAAAGTACCACAAACTGGTTGGTTTAACACAATGGAGATTTATTTTCTCACAATTCGGGAGGCTAGAAATCTCATTTCAAGCCATGATGTCTCTGAAGGCTCTAAAGGAATATCCTTCCTTCTCTCTTTCAGCTTTGGGTAACCCCAGGCCTTCCTTGGCTTGTTTCAGCACAACTCCATTCTCTTCCTCGTCTTCACATAGCTGTCTTCCTTCCGTGTCTGTCTGTCATGGTTTGAATTATGTCCCCCAAAAATGTGTGTATCAACTTGGCTGGGCCACGATTCCCAGAATTGTGTGGTTGTCCTCCATTTTGTGATTGTAATTTTATGTTAAAGAGGATTAGGGTGAGATTGTAACACCACCCTTATCCAGGTCACATCCCTGATCCAATGTAAAGGGAGTTTCCCTAGGGTGTGTCCTGCACCACCTTTTATCTTACAAGAGATAAAAGGAAAGGGAAGCAAGCAGAGAAGGGGGACTTCATACCACCAAGAAAGCAGTGCCGGGAGCAGAGGGTGTCCTTTGGACCTGAGGTTCCTGCGCAGAGAAGCTCCCAGACCAAAGGAAGATTGATGACATGGACCTTCCTCCAGAGCCAACGGAGAAAACATTCCCCTGGAGCTGACGCCCTGAATTTGGACTAGTAGCCTACTGGACTGTGAGAGAATAAACTTCTCTCTGCTAAATCCATCCACTTGTGGTATTTCTGTTAGAGCAGCACTAGATGACTAAGACACTGTCTTTGTCTCTCTTCTCCTCTTCTCATAAGGACATCAGTCATATTGAATAATGGCTTACCTTTCTCCAGTATAACCTCATGTTAACTTAATTGACTAATCTGCAAAGACCCTGTTTCCATATAAGGTCACATTCACAGTTACCAGGGGTTAGGATTTCAACCTATCTTTTTGGGGAATATAATTCAACTCATAACAGGGACTTAGTGGTAGTGGGGACCAAATATAGTTTTTGTTGCATGGAAAGAGGTCTTGGCACATAAATGACTCTAAAACCTCATGAAGAAGGAGAGTTAGACCTCAATAAACCCACTTACTAATGATTTCCAAGTCTGCACTAACTTATACATTAACCATAAACATTTCCTCAGTTCAAAATGTCAGTTGACAAAGCCCTAGATTTTCAAATAAAGTATTAACTACATATTAAAAGTAGTTTATTTTGTAAATTATCTCACTTTGTATTCATCAAAGACTTAAAATAAGAATTGCTAATGGATTATTCCTTTCTATATGGGTAAATATACACATTTATGAAGAACCAAGATTTTACAGTGTCCTGAATATCAACAAGCATCTTAGAGAATGTCATTATTATTAACCAGAATGTAATGATGTGGAGAGGCTTTTGATTTTGGAGTTAGAACTTTTGATTTTGAGTCCCAGCTCTACTTGCTTCCTGGATATACGGTCCTGGATTAGTTACTAACCATTTTTGAACCATAGTGTAGTCCTCTGTACAGTGTGTGATACCTTCCTTGCAAGGAAATTATAAAGATTAATGATTTTCATATCATCTAGCTCATAATAAGCATTTTAATATTTATTTTTACTTAGTATTTCTAACTCTGTCCCAGAAATATTAAGGAGCCCTGGTGGCACAATGGTTAAGCACTCAGCTACTAACCTGAAAGGCTGGTGCTTCAAACCCACCCAGCAAGACCTGACAGTCTGCTTCTGTAAAAACTACAGCCTAGAAAACTCTATGAGGTAGTTCTACTCTGTCACACGGGGTTGCCATGAGTCAAAAATCGACTTGTCAACACCTAACAACAACAACCATAAATATTAATGAGAATTTATATTAGATGATGCTTTATAATTTTATTTTAAAAATCTTACATGAAATGATTATTTCATTCTCATACAACCTTGGGAGATATATTTATTTTTGATTTTCCATATTAAGAAACTGATGTGCAGACAGACTAATGACTTTCCTAAGGTCATACAGCCAAGATCATGCAGCCGTGCTTGGTACTCAAATATTTTGACTCTATGTGTGTGATCACTAAGGTTACATGTCAACTTAGCTGAGCCATGATTCTCAGAGGTTTGGCAGTTATGATGTAGTCTGGCAGCCTTACAATGCTGCGATCACCTCCATGATGAGATTTGATATAATGTGATCACCTCCGTGATAGGATCAGCTGTGAGTAGCCAATCAGTTATAAGGGAGTTTCCGTGGGGGTGTGGCCTGCATCCAATATAGGTGGACTTTCTGGCAAGGCTTGTGGGCTTTTGCTTGCACTGGATCCTGCAGCCGGCTCCTGTCATCTGACCTGCAGTTCTTGGGACTTGAGCTAGCAGGTTACCTGTCTGCTGATCTTGAGATTTGTCAGTCCTTGCAGCCTGTGAGCAAGAGCCCTGCTGTCTGACTTGCCAGTTTTGGGTTCGCCAGCCCCTGCGGTTACGTGAGTCAGGAGAAGCCTCCAGCCTGACCTACGGACTTGGGATGTTCCAGCCTCTACAACTGTGTGAGCCATTTCCTTATTATAAATCTCTCTCTACATGTATTTATACGCTTTACTGGTTTTGCTTCCCTAGAGAACACAGCCTAAGACATAGTGCAAAATTCTCTTCACTAGATGAGACTAATTTTCTTTGAAATAAATATTAATACATTATTTTTAACCGAATATAGTTAATATTTAGTCTTTCCTATATTCATAAATTCTACAACATTAAGGCAATGTTGTAGGTGAAATATGATCCCTATTTAGTAATTTGTTCCATAAATAAGCAGAGATGTTTCTGTTCATTATATTTACCAAAGTAACACATTACAGATTATTGTTCAAAGTACAGTTTTATAATTACAACATACGATTGATATACTCACCATTTCTTGCGTGTGTGTGTGTTCATCTTTGTATAGCAATTGGGTGAGGTTTGTTGTTTCTACCCTGGCAATGTTTAAATTAATCTGGATCTAATTTGTCTTGATTTCATATTTATCACCATCTTTACATTAACTTAATTCTCACTATTTCTCAGTGACAGCTCAAAGAAAAAATACTTACCAGAAATTAATATGCACTTATATAGACTAAGAAGATTTGTATTATATATTCTTGATATCTCTGAATTAATTTGAGCAGAAAGTTAGTAGTGTTCACATGCCACATGAATGTTACTGAATGAATATGTCCCTGTTAAGACTGTGACCAATTAAGTACACCGAAACAGCAAACTGAAAGTAAAAAAATTGAGTCAATCAAAGGATTTGGGTTCATTCCCCATTTAATTGACCGGTTGTTGTGGTGTCATATAAACAGAGTCTTAGTTTATTCCTTTGTGCTGATGGGGTTGACATGAGTAAAACTTAATTTAAAAACTTCAGAAAGGCTAGGAGTTTCTTTGACAGTTACTGGAACTTTTTCAACTCCTCCTCTCTTTCTGGGCTGCTGCATCAGTGACTTCTTGTGGTTTGACTCACTGACAAGTGGAAGAAATTTGAGAAGAAATTCTGCAGGCTGTAGTTTCTTCTCCACTGGAGCTAATCTTTGTCTGACTGTCTGGCAATATCATTTGTCTTAAGACTGTGGTGAGGCTTAAAATGAGTATTATTTATTCCCATACTTCCTAACACTATTGCTTTGAGATTGTTGTTGGGAAAAGTAGGTAGATTCTATTGAAGTTAGAGTTGTGCCTCTTAACAGAAATGTTTTCTGATTCTTTTTAATGGTAAGAAACATTAGGAGCTTCAAGGGGAATTGATGTCTAATCAGAGATTCTGACTCAAAATCTTTTGCTATTATAAAAAAGGAAGATTTTTCTCTGCCACTTAAAAAAAAACGTTTTTTCTCTTATATATTGTAGCCTGCTTTATTGCCAAGAACTTTTTAAAACTTTATCTTTAAAAGTGTAGTACCATAAATGCATCCCACGCACTGGCCCTAAACAATGTCTTAGATGTAACTGTTTTTCTTTCTTGACTAAAAAAGTAACATAACTATTAAAAGGTGACAATTACTTGATCACTGGCATTAGAAGATCCCAGGTTGGCTGGTGAATTCATAGGAACAACAGGTTGTGATGAGCTTCTTGAAGGTGCCTTGTGGAACAGCACTGGTTGGTGAGTTCTTTGGAGACTGGATGAAAGAACATTTAACCCTTAGTCCTGGCTAACCTTGCTCAGGCTGAGTTTTTTACTTAAGACCAATTCATCCATTCATGTTAATTGCGTGACTGCCTCACAAATGCAGAATGAAAAATAAAATGGCTCCATTACCTCTGACTTGATGAATTCTTTCAAGTTTTAACATAGTTTTAAACTTTTTGTGTTTAATGGGTTACGAAAATCTAATTCACCCACTTAGTGTTGAAGAAATAGACAGGGAGGTTGTGACTTGCTCAAGATCACATAACTAGAGACAGAACCAAGATTAAAACCCAAATCTGCACAAGTGCTCTTTTTTTCTAAGCAACATTCTCAATGCCAAGGGTTGTTCATCATTAGAGAGTGAGGCAGAAAAGTGAGGTCTCTTTCCAAAGTGAATCCTTTCCCTTTTCTGATTGTGATCTGAGATATCAGACATACAGCATATTTTATTACCGATCCTGAATCACCCATATGCAATGCTAGAGTTGACAGTCACACTATAATTCATTGAGAACTTACAATAGATAAGGTATTTACTGGAAAGAAAAATCATTCTCTGTCCAGCTCCTAAATGAATCCATTTATCTATAACACGGAATATCGTATCTGTCCAACTTATTTCTTTATATTAACTGAAACTAAAGCTAAACGACATTGGAAAGCTTTAAAATAATGTCAGCTAAACTAACAAGACTAATGGCTGACGTAAGCAGCTGAATGGCATGGTTAAATTGTCATGATGTAAACCATACATATCAAATTGCCTAGCACCATACTTTTTTTGGAGTCATCCATATCCAAAGAAGGAAGCCTTGAAAGAACATAGAACTAAAAAGAATGACTGACAGAGTGTTTAAATGAGAAAGAATGTTGACCCTCTACCTTGGAAAGCAGAAAGAGATGGGTAGGGGCAGATTACTCCAATAAAAGAATCAGGTGTTTCACTAGGGATCTGCATTTTGTACTTTGATGGAGTTTGAAAGGTAGATACCCAGGGGATCCTGCCTAGTAGTGGGACTTGAGGCAGCTTTCATCATCCGGTTTGAGGAGATTGCCCAACCCTCTGAGGGAATCTCTACAACAGTCCTATGGCCAGCACAAAGTTAGCTTCATTCCAAATGCAGTAAGAACAGCCAAACAAAAACATTTGATACTGAAAACAATTTTAAGAACCCAGAGAGAGAGAGAGAGCTCAATATGTGGAATTTGTCAACCTCAAAAATTAAAGCCTCAAATCTGATGACCTTGACTCTTAAAACTCTATCTGCAACCTGTTTGAAACTACTTTTTAAAAATACAAATAACTTGTTCTTTTAAAAAAAAAAAAAAAAACAGAAGGCTATATAACCGAAAAAATCTCCATCCAGCAATCTTCCATGATTAGGTATTCTGTGTTGAAGCGAATTGCAGAGTTTAATAATATAATCCCTTATCAAAGCAAAGTCAGGAACTATCACCCAACCTCTCAGCTTTCTGATATTGTGACAGGTTAGAAGAATGCTCTTTTTAAAAACCACTGCATTAAATTTGCTAAATTGTTCAGGCATGTAGTCAATAACAAAGCAAGCAGAAAGAAGCAACATTGCTTACAAGAGACTATTAATTCTTCCTTGATTAAGGAAATGAGGTAGACTAATCAACTCCAGCTTGCTGTGTTCTCTATTTAAAAGGCTACCATGTAACAGAAAACTGACTTGGCAAACTGATCAGGACACCGTTCTGGGTTCAATCATTTTGTGGGTCAGTTAGTTTCGTTGTGTTCTAAAACCTGGCTAACCATTTCCCCCATGCATATTGTTGGTTGGCGACAGAAAGTGGAATAATATGTAAAAAATCAAATCCATCCCTACTACTAGAAAAGCAAATAAATGCCCTCAAAATATATATCCTACACTGGTTGATGGTTCATTGGTGGCATTGTATTTTTGTACAAAGGTTAACCAAAAATAAAATGACCTGTCAAAAAAATCTCAGAAATTGACATCAACATTTATCTAGATTATTGTTTTCTTAAGGAGCACTGGTGGAGCAGTGGTTACGTGCTCAGCTGCTAACTGAAAGGCAGATGGTTAGAACGCACAAGCCATTCCAAAGGAGAAAGATGTGACGGTCTGCTTCTGTAAAGATTACAGCCTCAGAAATCCTATGGCGCAGTCCTACCCTGTCCTATAGGGTTGCTATGAGTCGGAATTGACTTGACAGCACAATGGGTTTGGTTTTTCGGTTTTATTGTTTTCTTAAATCCAACATACATTCAGATTATATGTATCACAGCTTGTTGAAGAACTCACAGGAGAATATGTTAGATTCAGTTCAACACGTTTTTGAATGTTGTCACATGAGCAAAAGAAGATAATATTTATAGCTTCTCTTTGGGTGGTAGAGTGTTATAAATTGATTTCAATCAAGCAAACCACCATCAAAATTCTTTTTTTTTTTTTTTTTTTAGGACTAAGACTTCTTAAATGCATATATACATGGCTTTAATTTAAATTCAAAATAGGTTCTTGGATGAAAAATGTTATACATTTTTATATAATTGTGTAAGTAACATTTAGCCAAAGATAGAATGTAAAACTTTTTAAAAGTGAAACAAACAGATATCCAGGTATAGTTCTCCTTCTAGAACTGTAGTTAACTACCACATTTGCTTCCCTAAGGCGTTACTAAGCATATTGAGTTACCAGTCTATGACGCATTTGCCCTAAATGGTCAAAGTATATGAAACCTCTTAGGTCTGTGTTGAAATACGTATGAAATTACAGCACTTTGAAAATGTTGTGATTGATCCACAGCTTAATGGAACAGTGAGAGAGTCACAATCAGAATGAATAATGTAGGATGATCCCCCAGGGCAGCCATCTTCTCTGTTCTCCTATAAAATCAAGTAAAGCAAATCAAAACCACTCTGTTTCCCAAGGTTCAGATCTAACAAGCAACATAGCTTTCTATCCTGCTGTGCAACTGTGCATATTTCTGTATGATTCCTGACTTAATCTGATACGTGTATCCAGTGGAAGTGCCGAGCCCTTTACAAGGAAAGAGAGAGACATTTGAAACTGGAAATACTGAGCCCTGAAAATTTTCAGATGGATGTTGGCATGAGGTTTATCCAGGAGGGAAAGACGATCTTCAGCCTCAACAGAATGTACTGTTTGCAGGTCAATTGCTAAGCCATTGATTGAATAACTCAATATCAAATTAAGTTTTGTTGCTGTAACAACCAAACTAACTGGCCCATAAAGGGTCGATCTGGTCAGTAATCCAATCTGTTGTCCCTAGCATGACTGTTATAACTGTCCCACCAGGAGACTGAATTGGTGCCTTAAGACGTCAGAATGTTGAGCAAGGGCATGCTGAGGTCCTTAGTTTCTCCCCTAGGTTTAGGATGGCACAAAAGCAAAACAATTTATAGAGTTATTTGTTTTCTATTTCTGATCTCCAGTCATGACATTTGGCATTTTGGGGACACTTCAAAAGTAGAATGAATACTTTTGGTTAGATTTAAAACAAGCAAAGAAAAACCAACAATAAAGGGACTTTATTTGTTCTTGTCACACTTCAAAAGGTTACATTTATTTACAAATATCAGAGCTACAAGAGGAAGCATAAAAATAAACATATAAGGAAGAATGCATAAACTTTCTGGTAATCAGAGATACACAAACTAAAACAATATTAGGGATAATGTGAGACTGGGCCAGAGGATCAAGCAGTTGTCAAAGTTGCCAGGAGACTGGTAATATAAATCTGTATAGTCATTTTGAAAAACAACTTGTCAATAAATTTTAAGAGCCAGAAAATATTATCCTACCTCTGGAAATGCTTATCCTAAGGAAACAATTCACAAGAAGAAAAAGAAAATTATATTTACAAAAATGTTATGACAGTGAGGTTGGTTCAGTGTGGGAATGTCTGAAATGTTCAACCATAGAGAAATGGATGAATAAGATCATAGTGCTTGATAGAATAATACTAAGCAGCCACAAAAATCATAAATATAGTAACTATGGAGCAACATGAAAAATGTTAAGTGGAAAAAGTACACAAAATCTTTACATACTTTCTCATTATAATATGTGGTATATGTTTATAAACAGACAAGAAATGGAGTGGAACAGAAAAATAAAAATAGTTGTGTTTGAGTGCAGAAAATTTTGGGTAACACAGATTAAGAGCCACAAATGCATACATAAGAAAATGTAACTTTTTAAATTGCTATGTATAATATTGTAATGCAGTTATAATACTAAATGAATAAAAAATGTTCTTTTCCAAACTTTTGAGCATTTTGCATTTGGGACTTGGGGAATAGTGAGAAACATAAACCCTAAAATGTTCCTTAGAACCACACTTTAGCTTTAAATTTCATTTTTTACTGCAATATCAACATATACTAATTACAAAAAAGATACACACAAAACAGCCAAAAAATTAATCAACAAACCACCCACCCACAGTGTCTCTCCCTTTGTCCTAAGTTTCCTTTTTTCATTTTTTTCTTTTACAAAAAACGAGATCTTACCATGAAAGCTATCTGTTAACTTTACACAAAGTACTGTGACTATTTTAAAAGATCGTCTATTGTTAGACAGATTCTTTTCTTTTTCCACGACCTACCCTCAGCTGGTAGCAGCTACCATCTATTGACTGCTCGCAACCGCTCCTTACCGTATACTATGAGTTGTACGGTAATACCAAGAAGCTGTAAGAGAAGTATCTTAGCCTCACTCTTATAAACGAGAGAGCTAAGACTCAGGGAGGTAATTTGCTCAAGATCACATAGCTAGTGACCGAGCTGGGAATCCAAAGCAGTTCTCTCTGCAGAAAACGTGCACTGTAACTCTAAAATGTTTTTTTACAAGCAGTACCGCCCTTACACAGGGCGAGAGTGGAGTGGCAAGGATCAAACCTCAGCTCCTCCCTCCTACCCCTGCCTCTTCACTCACATTGCAGATCCCCCTGTAGTGTCTGGCAGAGTCATCCAGAAAGGGCATCCGAGCCTAGACCTCGTCCACATGTGCTCCTGTTTCCTTTTTTTCCCAGTTTGGCACACTTCCCATCCTCTACCAGTGGTGGGAGGTTAGCCCAGATGCCCGGAAGAGTTGGGAGACTTGAGGTTATCCCTCAAGTGGTCCTAGGTTGCAGTAGAGTGGAGCCCTGCAGATCACTTCTGCTGGCCAGAGGGCTATTGCTTTCATTGGATTGCAGGAGTTTGAGTCTCTAGAATGGTGCTGACCCGTTGATTTGGGGTAATTCTCATTCATGCTGGTACAAAGACTGGTTCATAGCTTTGGGATACTGAATAGCCCCCACTGACCCTTGGGCTTGAGCTGCAGGTGTGGAACCATACGTCTACTTCTCCCCTGTCCTTGTTAAAACAAGGATGGTGAGGATGGCAAGGGGGCCGCGGTACTTGTACGTTTTACTCTCTGCGACAGGCTGCGGGCACCCAGAGGGCTCACCCCAGACCCCCAACAGGCTCCGTGGCCTGTGAGAGACATTCCGGGGAATGGCAAGTGGCCACACCCACTTCTCTGAGAGCTCTGCAAACTAGCTGCATAGCAATGCCAATGGCCTTTCTGATCAGCTTCCTCTTTTATCTCCTGTCGGTCTTTAAGAAGTGCTTAGTCCATACTAAAAAACTATATAAAACTGTAGTGTTGCTATGAGTCGGAATCGACTCGATGGCAAGGGGTTTGGTTTTGGGTTTAATCCATACTGGACTAATCCACACCAGACAAGGGACAGGGATTCCTTGCTTGCATGAACCGCCTTTCCTGCTCTGCCTAAGGGCCCTTCATCTATGCTCTCCACAGCTGGAGATCTGTGGGAGGCAGGGGTGCGGCTAATATCGAAAGTAATCACATTCTAGGAATTCAGTGATTATATCTTAAAGAATTCAAGAGAAAACACATAGTTGGAAAATATGCTATTCTACCTTTACGCATTCCTAACAGTAAATTTAACACGGCCAAAAACAAAAAATGATTGATTGTTCACATTTTCCTGTATACTCTGGTAAAACACCTTTTTGGTCATCAAGAAAGCCCAGCGACAGTCTTTGAGTCATTGGAAGTCAGTAGCACAATGATACTAAAAAAAAAATTGCCATGGAGTAATTCTGATTCATGACAACGCCGTGTGCGTCAGAGTAGATCTGCACTCCATAAGGGTTCTAATAGCTGTGATCTTCTGGAAGTAGATCTCCAGGTCTTTCTTTCATGGCACAGTGATATACCTACCTTTAAAAATGCTATTAAAAAACTGTTCTTACAAGAAGACCTACATTTTTCCACGTAAACAGATTCTGAAGTGCCATGGTGTAAGTATTAACAATGTTGCTAACTTCTTTTATTGCAGCATTAGGAAATGTAGCATTAGTCACAAACCGCACATTGGACAATAAAAATAAAGTGTTGGTACCTGAACTTGAATGGGAGACTTGGAGCCTCAAACTCAGAAAAATATTCATGTGCACTGATTGAACAAAAACAAATATGCCTTGCATGGATCTGTGGATTTTGTAATGCATTTTTAAATCAAATTTGTTTATACAGACAGTGATACCTGTTGCCGTCGAGTCGATTCCAATTCATAGCGACCCTATACAGACAGTAGCCTCACTAAAAAATATTTGCCTACTCCTGGCACACCCAAGGAGCAGCCCTGATTACAAGTAATGTCTGTGTTGCATATACTTGTAGAATAGCCTTTGCACACATCTACTGTTATTACCTTAAGATAAACTCTTAGAATTGGAATTGCTGCGTTGAAGAATGTTGTTGTTGCTGTGTACCGTGGAGCTGATCTTGATTGATAGCGACCCCGTATGAGAAAGTAAAACTGTCCCATCGGATTTCCTAGGCTGTAGTTTTCACTTGAGCAGATCTTCCAGGTCTTTTCTCCCGAGGAGCCACTGGTGAGTTCGAACCACTCACTTTTCAGTTAGCAGCCAATGACTTAACCAGGATATACATATGATGAAGACATTTGGCATACTGCTAAAATGTTTTCTAGGGCTAAAAGTTGGAGTAAATTACATTCTTCTCAGCAGTGTCTGAGAGTGATATTTATGCCTTTACCAACAATGACTATTAATGTATCATTGTTTAATTTTCATTTCTTTCATTATATGTGGGGTTGAATTTTTCACATGTGCATATGCCATTTGTATTTCTTTATAAACTTCATTTTCCTGTACATGAGGTTTTTTTTTCTCTATTGCAATATTAATTTTCTTCAGAAGTTTTTTTTTCTTTTAGTGAAAGATAGTAAACCATTGTGATATATTATAAATATGTTACACACTTTGCTGTTTGACTTTCTGCTTTATTTATGGTATTTATATTTTTATGTGATTGATCTTTTGCAACATTTGCTTTTGGTATCCTGCCCAGAAAGGCCTTCTTTACTTTTAAGCTATATAAATGTTCACCTATATTTTCTTGTACTTTTACATCTCATCATTATATTTTAACCCATCTGAATTTTATTTTGGAGTATAGTGTAAAAAATTAACATGTTTTATTTCATTAATCAGTTATTCTTGTAGTGTATATTGAAAAATTTACTCTTTCCTTATGGACTTGAGACGTCAGCTTCACAATATAGTTAATTGCTTCACATAGTTGGTCCTGCTCCTGAACTATTTATTATTTTCTGCTGTTGTTGTTAACTGTTGTTAAGTGCTGTCGAGTCGGTTCCAACTCATAGCAACCCTATGTACAACAGAACAGAACACAGCCTAGTCCTGCACCATCCTCATGGTCGTTATGCTTGAGCCCATTGTTGCAGCCACCGTGTCAATCCATCTCGTTAAGGGTCTTCCTCTTTTTTGCTGACCCTCTACTTTACCAAGCATGGTGTCCTTCTCTAGGGACTGGTCCCTACTCGTGATAACATGTCCAAAGTATGTGAGATGAAGTCTTGCCGTCCTCACTTCTAAGGAGAATTCTGGTTGTACTTCTTCCAAGACAGATTTGTTCATTCTTCTGGCAGCCCATGGTATAGTCAATATTCTTCACCAACGCCATAATTCTAAGGCATCAGTTCTCTTCAGTCTTCCTTATTCTTTGCCCAGTTTTTGCATGCGTATGAGGCGATTGAAAACACCATGGCTTGGGTCGGGCACACTTTAGTCTTCAAGGTGACATCTTTGCTTTTTAACACTTTAAAAAGGTCTTTTGTGGCAAATTTGCCCAATGCAATGGGTCTTTTGATTTCTTGACTGCTGCTTCCATGGGTGTTGACTGTGGATCCAAGTAAAATGAAATCCTTGACAACTTCAGTCTTTTCTGTGTTTATCATGATGTTGCTTATTGGTCCAGTTGTGAGGATTTTTGTTTTTCTTTATGTTAACGTGTAATCCATACTGAGGACTATAGTCTTCATCAGTAAGTGCTTCAAGTCTTCTTCACTTTCAGTAAGCAAGGTTGTGTCTTTGTTAACGAGCCTTCCTCCAATCCTGATGCCCCGTTCTTCTTCATATAGTCTAGCTTCTGGGGTTATTTACTCAATATACGGATTGAACAAGTATGGTGAAAGGATACAGCCTTGTTCCACACCTTTCCTGATTTTAAATCACACAGTATCCCCTTGTTCTGTTTGAATGACTGCTTCTTGATCTATGTACAGGTTACTCATGACACAGGTGTTCTAGAATTCTCATTCTTTACAATGTTATCCATAATTTGTTATGATCCACACAGCCGAATGACTTTGCATAGTCAATAAAACACAGGAACACAGGTAAACATCTTTCTGGTAGTTTCTCCTTTCAGCCAGGATCCACGTGACATCAACAATGATGTCCCTGGTTCCACGTCCTCTTCTGAATCTGGCTTGAGTTTCTGGCAGTTCCCTGTCGATGTCCTGCTGCAACTGCTTTTGAATGATCTTTAGCAAAATTTTACTTGAATGTGATATTAATGATAAAACCAAAACAAACAAACGAACAAACAAACCTGTATGCCATTGAGTGGATTCTGACTCAATATTGTTTGACAATTTCTGCATTCTGTTGGATCACCTTTCTTGTGAATAGGCATAAATATGGATCTCTTCTAGTCGATTGGACAGGTAGCTGTCTTCCCAATTTCTTGACATAGATGAGTGAGCACTTCCAGCACTGCATCTGTTTGTTGAAACATCTCAAATGGTATTCCGTCAATTCCTCGAGCCTTGTTTTTCACCAAAGTCTTCAGTGCAGCTTGGACTTCTTCCTTCAGTACAATCGGTTCTTGATCATATGCTACCTCCTGAAATGCTTGAACATCGACTACTTCTTTTTTGGAACAGTGACTCTATGTATTCCTTCCATTTTCTTTTGATACTTCCTACGTAGTTCAGTATTTTGCCCGTAGAATCCTTCAAAATGGCAACTCAAGGCTTGAGTTTTTTCTTCAGTTCTTTCAGCTTGAGAAATGCCAAGCGTGTTCTCTTTTGGTTTTCTAACGCCAGGTCTTTGCACATGTCATTATAATACTTTACTTTGTCTTCTTGAGCTGCCCTTTGAAGTCTTCTGTTCAGCTCTTTTATTTCATCATTTCTTCCTTCCACTTTAGCTATTTGATGTTCAAGAGCAAGTTTCAGAGTCTCTTCTGACACCCATTTTGGTCTTTTCTTTCTTTCCTGTTTTTTTAATGATCTCTTGCTTTCTTCATGTATGATGTCCTTGATGTCATTCCACAACTCTTCTGATCTTTGGTCATTAGTGCTCAATGGGTTAAATCTATCCTTGAGGTGGTGTCTAAATTCAGGTGGGATATACTCAAGGTTGTACTTTGGCTCTCGTGTTCTAATTTTCTTCAGCTTCAACTTGAACTTGTATATGAGCAACTGGTCGTTTCTATTAGCCTATTATTTTCCATTAATCTGTAGCAGTTTTATAATGTATTGATAAATGTAGTTTAACTGTAAACCCAATCTTTTTATGAGTTGTTAATGCCTTAATTATTCTCACGCTTTTATTCTACTAGATAAACATTAAATTCCTTTCATAGCATGTAATTAAAACAAATTATTCAAACACAAGGTATATGTATTGGGTATATACGGTTAAAGATAACGCTAATATAAAACATCCATGTACCCATGACCCAACTTAAAAAATTGAGCATTACTGGTGGCTTTGAAATCCTGTGTAACATTTCCTAATTAATCAGTTTCCTCTTGCAGAATTAATTATTATCCAAAATTTTGTAATAATAATTTCCTTCTTGTTTTTGTTTCTTGTTAAAATATATACAACAAAATCTTTGTCAATTCAACAATTTTTACCTGTACAATTCAAAGGCATTGATTCGTTCATTATGTGCAATACCTTGGTTTTCATAGTTTTAGCACACGTGTATACATTCCTAAAAATATTTCTTTGATTTCCTTTATATAGATGAAATTGTACTGAATACTTTTCTTTGTCACTCACTTATTTTATTTGTTTTAGTTCTGTGTTTTTAGCATTCATCCATGTTAATGTGTAGAGATCTAGTTCATTCATTTTTACTGCTATGTGGTATTCCATAATTCTGACTGTTACACAAGTTTGTAAATCAATTCCACAACTGATGGATATCTAAGTTGTTTCCAGTTTTTTTGCTGTTAAAAATAGTGCTGCTAGGTACACTCTAGAATATAATTCAAGTGCACATAAGCAATATTTTCTCTACAATGTAAGCAAAGGAGTGGAATTGCTAGGTAATAAGTTAAGTACAAGATCAAATTTACTAGTTAAATTGTTTTTCAAAGTATTTGCATCAATTTACACTTTCACCAGCAGTGTCTGGGAATTTCTATTATTCCAACAAATCTTTTCTAATACTTTGTATTTTTAGACCTTTAAATTTTTGTCAGTCATTGTGGTCTCAATTTAAATTTTTCCAGATTAATAATGAGGAGAAACATCTTTTCATTTGTTTATTGACAATGTGCATCTTCTTTTCTGTTAAACGCATGTTTTTAATCTTTCCCATTTTTCCATTGGAGTGTTTATATTCTCTTTATTGATTCATGGGATCTCTTTATATATTCTGGATACTAACCTGTTGTAAATGAAATGTGGCACAGATATCTTCTCTCAGTTTGTGGCTTGTTCATTTTATTCTTTGCATAGTGCTACTCATAAACAAATTAATTTTATTCTTGGTACAGTCTTTTAATTCATGTGCTTTTTGTGTCTTACAAAACATTTCTTCAACACATGATAACAATATTATCCTGTATTGTTTTTTAAAATGTTCAAAGTTTTAATATTAAAATTTAAGCTCTTAAGCTATTTGGTGGGTATTTTTATGTATGGTGTGATGCCAGGATATAATTTCATTTTGTTTCAGTTTGGATAAAATAATTATTGAATAAGCCACTCTCTCCCCACTTATCTTCCTTCCCAGATCTGTCATATATCAAGTATCCACAAATCTGTGAGTCTATTTCTGGGTTCTTTGTCCTATTGCACTGGTTTGTTTGCCTATTCTTATGTCAGTACCACATTGCTTTAATTACCATAACTTTACAATAAATCTTCATATTTATTAGGATAAGTATCTCCTGTTTTTTTTTCCAAAAAATGCCTTGGTTATTCTTAATCCTTTGTACTCCCATGTAATTTTAAAATAAGCTTATTAGTGCTTACAAAAGAGCCTTATTGGAATTTGATTTAAAAAAACACATTTAATCTATAAATCAATATAAGGATAGTCAATATTATACGATATTGATTTTCCTATACATGAATATGGCATACCTTTATATTTTTATCTTCTATAATGTTTTCCATAATATTTTATAAATTTATAAATAAAGGTTTTATACATTTTGCAGTCCTACTTTCCTTATTTTTTTGTTGCAACTGCAAGTAGTATTTTTAAGTTATATATTTTCTTTACTTTGTGTATAGAAATACAATTGCCTTTTTTAGATTGCCTTACACCAATTAATCTTACTAAATCTCTTGTTTTTTTCTAATTTTCTCTAGAATTCTTTAGATTTTCTACATATTACATACTATGATTGATAACAATTTCCTATTTTATTAATTTCTGCACTTTCTTTTTCTAATAAGTTTGGGATACTTTGTTCTTTTTTCTAACTTCCTAGTTTGTACACTTATCCAATTAATTTTCACATTTTCTTCTTTTCTATTATTAGTATTCATGAATTAAAATACCACTAATACCACTAAGGAACTCTGGTGGCACAATGGTTAAGCACTCAGCTGCTAACCAAAAGGTCCGCAGTTCGAACCCACCAGCAGCTCTGAGGGAGAAAGGACCTGATGATCTTCTCGCATAAAGATTTCAGCCTATGGGACAGTTTTCTTCTGTCATATAGCTTTGTTAGGAATCAAAATCAACTCCATGGCAGACAACAATAACAGCAGTAACGCTCTTGCTGGGTCCTGTTGTTGTTAGCTGCTGTTGAGTCGGCCCACAATTCATGGTGACTCCATGCATAACAGAACAAAATGCTGCCCTGTCCTGCACCATCCCCATGATCAGTTGGGGATCATATCCCATCGTGATCCATTGGGTTTTCATTGGCTGATTTTCAGAAGCAATTTGCCAGGTCTTTCTTCTAGTCTGTCTCAGTCTGGAAGATCCACTGAAATCTGTTTAGCATCATAGCAACAAGCAAGTCTCCACTGACAGGTTGATGGTGGCTAACCATGAAGTGCATTGGCCAGGAATCAAACCCAGGTTGCCTTCACAGAAGGCAAGAATTTTACCACTGAAAACTTTGATGATGGGTAAGACAGTACACATTACTGAGGAAGTCAGCACAACTTGACCAAGGCAAGGTCATGAAAGCTTCATAGACACATCCAAACTCCCTGAGGGACTGAATTACTGGTCTGAAGGCTGGAGACTTGGTCTTGGGGGACATTTAGCTTAACTGGCATAATATAGTTTATAAATAAAATGTTCTACATCCTGCTTTGATGAGTAGTGTCTGGGGTCTTAAAAGCTTGTGAGCAGCCACCTAAGATACTTCACCAATCCTACTCCATCTGGAGCAAGGGAGAATGAAGAAAACCAAAGACACAAGGGAAAGATTAGTCCAAAGAACTAATGGACCACAACTTCCACATCCTCCACCAGACTGAGTCCAGCACAACTAGACGGTGCCCAGCTACCACCACCAACTGTTCTGACAGGGATCACAATAGAGGGTCCCATACAGAGCTGGAGAAAAATGCAGAACAGAATTCTAACTCACAAAAAAAGAGCAGACTTACTGGTCTGACAGAGACTGGAGAAACTTCAGAGTATGGCCCCCAGACACCCTTTTAACTCAGTACTGAAGTCACTCCTGAGGTTCACCCTTCAGCCAAAGATTAAAAAGGCCCATAAAAGAAAACAAGTCTAAATGGGAACACCAGCCCAGTAGCAAGGACAAGAAGGCAGGAGGGGACAGAAAAGCTGGTAATGGAGAAGCCAAGGTGGAGAAGGGGTGAGTGTTGACATGTAGTGGGGTTGGCAACCAATGTCACAAAACAATATTTGTATTAATTGTTTAATGATAAACTAATTTGCTCTGTAAACCTTCATCTAAATCACAATTTAAAACAATGAAAAAAAAAAAAAAAGAATTTTACCACTGAACCACCATTGCCCCTTACTTGCATCCTTCAATTTTGTCATATGTAGTTTTAGCACTATCATTTTAATTTTGGTATGTTTCTGGTTTTTATTATGATTTATTTTTTGATCCATAGGTTATTTTGCAGTGTGCTTTTAAATTCCCAAATGATTGCATTTTTAGTTGTCTTTTTTGAATTCTAACTTAATTGCATTTTGATCTGAGAATGTGGTCTCTAGGATACTAGTCTTTGAAATTTAGTGAGGCATATTACGGGCCAGTAAATGATCAGTTTTGGAAAATATTCAGTGTTGAGCTTGAAAAAGATGTGTTGTTGCTAGGTGCAGTACTCCAGGTATGTCCATTAGCTCAAGTTTTACAAATGGTATTGTTTTAACCAACTTTTTCAAGTAGCCCAAAATCCTTAGAATCTTTACTAAAATGTGGTTAATATACAAATTAATTTGAAGAGAATCAGCATCTAAATGTTAAATCTTTCTTCATTCAAGTTTTCTTTTGTGTCCTGCAATAATATTTTCAACTTTCTTCATTTATATCTCACTCATTTTTACTTATTCCTAATTTTTATAGCTACCTTATCTTTGTGCTTCTGGCTCTAACACTTGCTTTTCTAACAGTAACACTGGGATGTTAGCTTCTGTTTCTCTTGAAAGCTGTTCTGATTCTAAGATTTACCCTTTTTTTTTTTTAATCACAGCAGGGTCAATCTGACCACATTACATTAATTTTAAAGAACTCCATTATCACATCATCTAAGATATGAAATGAATATTTATTAAAAAATATCTAATAATAAAAGTATTATTCTTTTTAACATCCTAACAGACACCTGGTATGCCTTGACCCAAACTTCTCCAAAAGAGACCACTCCTTCCATTATCCTCTCCCTTCCCCTGCCATCCAAAAAAAGATCAGTCTGCTGTTTTCCTCTAACTCAGGCAGGCCTGGGAATTAGGTTAGAATTAAGATTCTAACCAATCCCTGGAGAAGGACATCTTGCTTGGTAAAGTAGCTGAAAATAAATACCCAATGCCGTCGAGTTGATTCCAACTCATAGCGACACTATAGGACAGAGAAGAGCTGCCCCATAGGGTTTCCAAGGAGTGGCTGGTGGATTTGAACTGCTGACCTTTTAGTTAACAGCCATAGCAGTAAAGTACAGGGTCAACAAAGAAGAAGACGACCGTCAATGAGATGGATTGACATAGTGGCTGCAACAATAGGCTCAAACATACCTACTATTATGAGGATGGCACAAGGACCAGACAACGTTTTGTTTTGTTACACATAGGGTCAATACCAATTCAATGGCACCTAACAACAACAACAACTGTTTTCTTCTAGCTCAGGCAAGCCTGGGTTAGAATCCTATTTCTGTTCCATAGCAGTCATACCAGTCCCATACCAACTCTCAGTTTCCTTGTCTATAAAATGAATGCAACGACAGTTATCTCATAGGGTTTATAAAAATTAATCCTTTAACACATTGCCTGGCACACGTAAGTGCTTGCAAAATGATAGATATACATACAAGCTTCATTTACTTTTCCACCTGAACAGAAGCCAATGTTTGGCCATTCTCAATCCAGCCCTCTCTATATCCTAGAATTCCTAGCTTTCTATATTCTCTGCCTGACTCACAATGTGCATACTTAACCTTGAGTAACTTCTGCCATTTGCTTTCCATGTTCCCACTCCAATACTGCTAATTACAGTATTACGCTGTCAGTTAGTAATACATGCTACGTAATCTGTGCTCTGACCTTACTCTGCTGGGTCCTTGCTGCAATGTTTTATTTCTCTCCAACTAGACTGAATTCCCCATAGTAACTCCCCAAACTTTCCATACTTTAAAAGATCCCAATTGCATGTCCACCTTCCTTACTCTCAACAGATGATCTGACCTCCTGTTACAAAGATCACCAGAAGACCATGGCAATACAAATAGTAATCTCTCTAAAGCACTCCCTATAGAATTCATTGCCCTCCTGAAAACCTTTCCATTTCTATCCCCACATGCAAAGCAAGATTATTATCACAGATCTACTTTAGTTTTATTTCCCCTTTATGAGCTCTACATTTCAACCAATCTGAACAGCAACGTGAAATGCCTTCCTATTCCACCTTTGCACCTAAACTATGACATTTCTTTTCCTAGAATATCATTCCCCCATCTTTTCTATGTATCAAAATTCTGCCTATCCTTCAGCATTCCAGTTATAATTTTATATGCTCCAAAAACCTATGATTATTCTAGCCAGAAGTGCTCACTCAATTTTAAAACATATGACTCTCTGTTCCACACTTGCGATGCATTCTGCCTTTTATCATGACAATTTTCTACATTTTTTCCCTCCTCAGAGATTAGAAACTCTTTAAGAGAACGGGATGGTTCCTGGGTGGCACAAAGAGTTTGTGCTCTACTACTAACCTAAAGGTTGGCTCTCCAAACCTACCCAGTGGCACTACAGAAGAAAGGCCTGGCAATCCACTTCTATAAAGATTACAGCCCAGAAGACTCTATTGAGAAGTTCTGCTCTGTAACACACGGGCCGTCATGAGTTGGAATTGACTCAAGGGCAACGGATTTGTTTTGTTTTGATTAGGAGAATAGGACCAGCAATTACACACAGTTATAGACTTTTAGGAAATTGTTGTTTAAGAAGTTCATAGCCAACGAAGAGGGTAGGTTTAGAGGACCACTGTCTGCTCTTTTCCCTCTCTCTGCCTTTGAAAAGAAAGGAAACTCCACCAAGACAAAGGCTCGCCAGGGAGACAGGTCAAATGAGGATCAGGTCCTGTGTGCTCCAGTAGGACTCTTTAGAACTGAGGAGACAAAGCAGAGAGGAAAGAACACACACCTTACATGTGGTCCAGAGGGCTTTGCTGTCTCCTATTGCTAAACAGTGTCAATGACCGTGTAAATTTCTCTGAGGCTGGGAAGTCACTTCAGTCCAAATCTTCTGGTTTTGCAGATTATAACTTTGGCAGAAAAGGTTTCTTTTGTCTGGAACACAGTTATCTCAGCTTGAATGCTTTTACAAGATGGGAAATATAAATACTAGCCAATTTATACTCATGTCATGCCCTTTCCCTTACTGAGCTTGCATCAAGCACAGAATAGAGGGCCAGAAAGGAGTCCTAGACTACTAACAGAAAGGTTGGCAGTTTGAACCCACCCACAGGCACCTAGGAAGAAAGGTCCAGCCATCTGCTTCTGAAGGGTCACAGCTTTGAAAACACTATAGAGCAACTCTACTCTGCACGCATGGTGTTGCCATGAGTCAAAACTGACTCAAGGGCAACTGGTTTGGTTTTTTTTGTGTGTGTGTATGTATATGCATATATATCCTCAATACCAGCAGCAGTATCTAGGGAAAAGGAATTTTTGCTTTCTCATTAGATCTCATATTATGCATGGCAACCCTCTGAAACTAGTATGATCTTCCATTACAAAGATGGACTAAATTTTCCAACAAAAACAAACCCTTTGAATTTTTTAAGCAAAATGCTATAAAATGCCAGGTCCCTTATTGCATGCTTCTTAGATATAACTTACATTCTAAATGTTTTTAGAAAATTCTCTGCAAGTAAAATGGAGGGAGATCTGAATACATCTTTTTTTAATATTTGCAACCAGAAAGCTGCCCCTTTACTCCTCTTTCTATGAAACAGTGACATCTACCATTTAGTGGGCCTAATTCTGGGGGATGCTCCAAGACTGGAACAATCAGTTTTTCTACTACTTAGACTTCAATGCCAGAGGCAGAGCCACAGTCCCAATCTTTCCTGCCTCCGCTTCATGCTGAGATTCCTCGACGGCATTGTCATAGTTGAACTTCTCCATAAATTGGATTCTCTTCTTTCTGAATTAGTTATTTCTCTACGACAATTCTATTAGAAAATCCTTCCTCATATTGAGCCCAAACTTATTTCTTTTTCTCTCGTAATTTTCTCCTAGCTCTATTGTTTGAGTCGTATGGAACAAGCCAATATCAGCCGAGCGCCTCTAAAGCTCCCTAGACCAGACACAGACCTTCCAAATTTCCATTCCTCGCCTCATAAATGATTGGTAGAACTGCTTGTTTCCATTGATCAATCCGAACAAAATGATCGTTAAGCAAATTTTGTTTACGCTTCTCTCCTTCCCCAGGTCCAGAAATTTTGGTCCACCCACAGCCTTAGTCATAACAACCCCTTCTGAGACCAGGCTGGCCTCAGAGTAAAACATTCTCTGATCTACTATTCTATCATGCCACCTTTTCATCCCACTTCCCCCTGTGTTTAAGCTCTGATGGCTCAATGGTTCAGTGGTAGGCTGCTAACCGAAAGATCAGTGGCTCATAACCCCCCAGTGGCTCTGCGAAAGAAAAAGCCTGGCATTCTGCTCCTGTAAAGACTATAGTCTAGGAAAGTCTACGGGGGCAGTTCTACTCTGTCCTATAGGATCGCTATGAGTCGAAATCTACTCAACTCAACGGCATGAAGCATCAACAGTAAAAGAAAGAACCTTTTTGCTTAACCCTTGAAAGGCTTGCAAATCTCTTGGTCAGAGCATTCTCCCTATTGAAATAGTTCCCCTCCCTCTTCCTCCAATGCAATAGTCCCTTTACAATAATCCTTTTGAATAAAATCTCTCCTTACAAAGTGCTGATTTGTTTTTTTATTTGACACATCTCACAGGTTTGCTCTGAGGCTTAAATAAAATTCAACAAGGTGTTGTGTGAACAGCACTGAGCACAGTCCTCGCTATTCAGCAAGTACTTAAAAAATGGAAGCCTTCTTGTTATTAACCAGGTGCTGTGGGGCTCTGGAAACAAATATGAGAGAAGTCAAAGAGTACAATGAGAAGTGAGAAGAGATAGAAATAGAGGAACACATAACATGTTTTATATTAACTGCATAATAAAAGTTTCTTAAAGTCTGGGCCTATCATTATGCATATCTCTATGTGCTGTAGCCTGCAACTAGTATCCAGAATATAAAAGATTATCAAGTGTTTGCTGGATGAATGAACTCAATATAGATCAAAACATACTATGCAACAGTGGAGGAAAATACCACCAATTTGGCATTATAGTGAAATTTCCTGTATGAAACATGATACAATATAAAAAGCCCGAATATAGCAGATGTTGAGCCCTGCATAGATTGCATGGTATATTTAATAACCTGAAAGAAGCTATTCAGTAATTTTTCTCTCATTCAGAAACTGTTGGTTCCCTTTATATGCATACATTAAACCCTTTATACATAAATATCACCAGCAACTATTTATTTTCAGTGACCACTTATGTTTAAGCATAGGTGACAAGGATATAAAGTATAAACTATAGCATCTTCCCTTGAGGAATTTACAACATATTTGAGAAAGCAATTAAGGCACATAAAATGATTAGTAAAAAATATGAAGAGTAAGAGAATGGCACAACCAATGGAATCAGATCATTCTAGCAGATGCCTATCATTAAAGCTGATTAACAATGGAACCATTTTATGATATTATGTGATGAAAGTCTGCCAACTTTCAAGGTTGATTATTCTCACCCTAAGTCAGGCAAAGTGCCTAAAGAAGATAAGGAAAAGAGGGAAAGCTGAATGTATTTGAATGAACTTTCAGAGACTTCATAGTGTAATTTCTGAACAGATGGTGCTCAGAGAAGAAAGTTCGTCAGTGGTCATGGGAAAGGAGGCTGGGTACGGGAGTGAGCTAGAGATTCTGGTTAAAAGAACTGCATTTTCCTGTTGACTATGTTTCAGTGTAGCTTCTCTTTGTTTGGGTTCCTCATTTGCATAATGATCAGAGCAATAACTGTGCTGTCTAAATAACAGAATTGTCATGAGAATAATATGAAATAATAGAGATAAAGGCCTTTGAAAATCTTTCTATGTGAACGCAAAGTAATATTATCACTATTGTTAGGGGAAGCACATTCTCCTGCCTATCCAAAAAGGTGATGCTTAATCAGGTTTGTGTCATGCAGCTCTTTTATGAGTCATCTTAACAAAAAATCCATAAACCTTAAAAAAAAAAAAAAAAGCCTTAAATAAAGACATATGGGATGGATCTGTACACCAAAAATAAATGTCCAGTGTAACAATTTGTTTGGGCAGTCTTAAAAATGACATGGATTCTGATACAATCAATTGGGCTGCAGTAATCAATATTGATTGGGAACATGGCTAAAATGAAGAATTTGGACAAGACTGAGGCAGGTTAATTTTGTAGTGTCACACACTGTGAGTTTAAAATGGTCAGTGTACTTACAAACTCAGAGAAGCTGTTATTAACTATAATGCATTCTATATCCAACTATCCAAGTATAAACTAGAGTACCTTCCCTTGAGGAATTTACAACATATTTGAGAAAGTAATCCAACATTCCTTCATCTGTGGGAACAAATGAGATAATCAATATGAAAATTCCTTTGGCTTACTACCCCCAGCTGTTGATACATGACTTCTACCCCTTCTCTTTAGTCTCCCCAGTTATTCTGGGTAGCTCCAGAAATGCCTCACATGAAGGTCACTCACTTTCTTCCACTCTGACATATTCATGGTCTGTTATCTACAAACTCCCTGGGGGAGGCCCTCAGTCATGACCAAGGCTGCACTGCACAGAGCACGGGTCTGCTGGGGCTACCTAGACATCCTCAGGTGCCAACCATGCACTGTGGCCAGTGATAGAAGTGAGAATGGCTCAGCCTTTACTGAAGAAACCAGACCAGTGCTGCTTGTGCCAGAGTCTTTCATGAAAGAGTTCATTTCTGTCTCCAACCATGTATAGGCACACTGTATCGTAGGATAATGAGGCACTGGTGGTTCGGTGGTAGAATTCTTGCCTTCCGTGTGAGACACTCAAATCTACCTCATGTGCAGCCACCACCAGTCTGTCAGCGAAGGCTTGTGTGTTGCTATGACGCTGAACAAGTTTCAGTGGAGCTTCCAGAGTAAGAAAGACTAGGAAGAAAGGCCTAGCAGTTTACTTCAGCCAATGAAAACCCTATGGATCACAATGGTGCAATCTGTTTTGTTCCATTGTGCATGAGGTCAACACGAGTCTTGGGCCAACTCAATGGCAGCTAACAACGACAACATATCCTAGGGCACATTAAGATAGAAGCCAGACTCTTTCCACTGTATTTATAGTCTCTCATGTTTCATCCCATGGACAACACAAAACTTCATCTTCCTTCAGACCCAAACAAAAGTTTCTCTACACACCAGCTCTTGCAGCTAGATGTTTAGCAGGGTCACTATTTCAGCAAAGAAGCCAAACCTTAAATCTCAGTTTGAAATCACCAAGAAAACCCTGTTAAAGGCATTGCTTACAAAATGTTAGCAAGATTACTGAAAGAACATTATCTGCAAAGTACAGCTTGTTTTCCATTTTTTAATACAAAATCTGAATTCCCTTATTATTAAAAAAAAAAGTTAACAAAGTTAAATTTTTTTTTTTTTTTTTTGGTAAAGAGATCATGCTTGTCATGGCCAAATTCATGGTTGCTGGTGGCTCTATTATGTCAGAGGTTTCGCTATGGATGGCGGAATGATCCTCACCCAGAGTTTGCTTTTCCTTTAGAGCATGCAGTTTTGGTAGGGCTTTGGGACTCCTGCCTACTGGCAGCCACTGTTGTCACCCATCCTCTCTCATTCTTGAACAGAGGAAGTTCCTCAAAGTTTGGGAGAGTTCACACTTAAAATTTTCAGAATTAGCAGGCTCCATTCTTCCTTTTATTTAGGTATTTTCAATGACTTACAAATCTAGACATTAACATGGTTATTTTCTCCCAATAGGTGCTCCTACTAAACAATAAAATATATTTCCACTTAAAATTCCATAAGTTCAAAGCTGGTTGTGTGTGATAAATTACTAACCAATTTAGATAAGTATTTAAAAGAAACAAACCGTTCTAATAGCCTAAGGCATTGTTTCTCTGTGCATCTTTAGCACTAAATTTCTATTTCTTTCAAAGGCACATATCACCCATCCTGTGTTGTAATTATCACCTAATTCCCCACCATCTTAAGCACTTGGGTCCAATGGTTGCTTAATTCTTTGTTGTGTCCACACTGCCAATTACAATGCATGGTGTTATGGATTGAATTGTGGCCTTCAAAAATGTGTATCAATTTGGCTAGGCCATGATTCCCAGTATTGTGTGATTGTCCATCATTTCGTCATCTGATATAATTTTCCTATATGTTGTAAATCTTATCTCTATGATGTTAATGGTGGCTCAGTGGTTAAGTGATAGAGCTGCTAATCAAAAGATCGGCAGTTCAAATCTATCAACCACTCCTTGGAAACCCTATGGGGCAGTTCTAATCTGTCTTCTAGGGTCACTATGAGTTGGAATGGACTCCTGACAGCAATGGGTTAGGTTTTTTTTGTTGTTGTTGTTATGATGTTAATGAGCTGGGACTAGCAGCAGTTATGTTAATGAGGCAAGACTCAATCTACAAGATTAGATTGTGTCTTAAATCAATCTCTTTTGAGATGTAAAAGACAGAAGGGAGCAGAGAGACATGAGGACCTCCTGCCACCAAGAATGCAGAACCAGGAGTGGAGCGCATCCTTTGGACTCGGGGTCCCTGCACTGAGAAGCTTCTAAATCAGGGGAAGATTGATGACAAGGACCTTCCCTCAGAGCTGACAGAGGAAGAAAGCCTTCCCCTGGAGCTGTCACCATGAAATTGAACTTCTAGCCTCCTAAACTGTGAGAGAATAAATTTCTCTTTGTTAAAGCCATTCACTTGTGGTATTTCTATTATAGCAGCACTAGATAACTAAGTCACACGGTATGTAGGAAGTCCTCAATAAAATATTTTGGATTGAAGGTATGTGTGAATGAATGAAGTCTGATTGCATAGTTAAGCAAAAGTTATCACAAGATGAAATCTTATGTTATTTAATGTGATCTATAATCTCACTTTCAACACCCTGGCCTTACTTTTCCATAAAGCAGAAGATACTGGAGTAGAGAGAGAGTTGTTTTTTTTTAAAAATGGCATGGAATTTACGCTATATGCAACAACAAAAGTTTTGTACGTCAATTAAAAAAACTCCATATTTTCAGTGTTCTTCACCTGATGATGTCAATGAATACATTATAGACTGTGTGCTTTCAATCGTATTGGTGTGTGGAGGATTTAATCCTAAGAAATTGCTCACTTAGGTAAATAGGTTGATCAAGTCAAACACACAGAATTAGACAAAAATCTCATTTCCCAAAAAAAAAGAGACGACTTGGTCATTTGTCTTTTCTCCTCTTCTGCTTTTTCAAAATCTTTCACATGGTATAGACACACTAATCACAATTAAAATTATGAATTAAAAAAATGTATGCTACAGTTTATTTCAGCATCTCTTTGCTTGAAGGAAAGACGATTATTCGTACAGGGAGACAAAAAAAGTGAAATAGAGATTAGCCTAATCACTCCATTTTAATCAAATGACCTAGATAAATTATTGGACAAGTAACAGTAGCACATGGATTTTAGATAAATTGGATCCCTCTGGGGATCTTGAATTTGGGGATCCCACTTCCCTAGTTATAGCAGTAATTAGACTTGTTTACCTTAAAAAATTCTATACTGAGTTTCAAAGAGTGAACTGAACTTTCAAGAATTAGCTAAGCATTAGTTGAAAAGATCTCATTATATGTCCATGAAATCGTTTTGGCCAAAACGAACATGAATATTTTTCAAATTTGCTAAGAGTCTTTAACTTCTTTGATGAATTCCAAGTCATATGTATTTAACATCAATATTATTCAAAGAAAATTGATTTAATCTGAAGGAAACTTAGAAAGACTTTTATGATACATTAATATAGACATAAACACTAAAACAATAATAAATGTATTAGTAAAAGAAGAGAAGTAATAACTCCTGAGGATTTTGGAAGGAAAAATATGCAGGGCTTCTTCTAAGTCAATCTTCAGAAAGGGAAATGTTAGATTCCTGGGAATTAGCAAACACCTTGTCATCATAGCTGTTGCCACAAAACAGCTAAAGAAGCATTTGATGCAAATTGAAAATATGCATATCAGCAATTCCAGATAACATGATCCCTAAGATTAACTATTGGCCAAGAGAATAATAATGATGGGCCAAAACAAGCTAAATGAAATGTCTAACAGTTGTTGTTGCTTTAAAAGGCAAAAGAACAGAGGAAACGGAGAAAATAGTTTCCAGAAAAGAATCAATGTTTCAAAATGGCATATGTGTACTATTGGAATTATAGGCAGATAAAAAAGATTTCATCCTTCTTTGAACAAAATGGAAAAGAAGCAATAATTGCCCAAGGATCTTTGTTACGTTCAGCTATGTAACTTGCAAATAAAGGACCTTAATTTTATGATTAATGCTGCCCACATATTAAAGCACATAAAAATAATATTGGTAATATGGCTGATTTATTAGAGTATACAAAGATTGAGCATTAGAAATTGATCACATCAAAGATCCATGAAGAAAATTGAAAAGGAGCCTTTCTTTTTGATTCTTAAGGGAAAAAAATATATATGTTTTACCCTTTGAAGTCCACATGGGAAATAAGCAAGACAGCTATTTAAAGGATGTTATTCTAGGGAATTATAAATGCATTTCTTTGAGAAATGGTTTAGCTGTCATACAAATGGAGATAATTCAACCTTTTTTTAAACTTATTTTGTAATTACTCAGTCTTTGAAATTAGGCAGGTAAGGTTACTTGCTGTACATTATAGTATTATAGTACAAGCTGTACAAGTAACTTAACCTTTATAAAGCCTCAATTTCCTCGTTCATAAAATGGGAATGATAATAGCATTTACTTTACAGTTTCTATCAGGAAACAATATAGTTAGAGTGCCTAACTCAGTGTCTATTTAGTAACATGCACTGGGGGAAACAAATTACATAAAGAGCTTGAAGTTACGATTTTAAAACAAACACTTTGGAGTCCTAAATCATTTAACTGAGACTATTCTAATAGCAATGGGTGTAAGAAAAGTTATGGAATCTGGCCAAGAAGTTATAAAGGAACGCTTTACCCTTTGGAAAGGCTGCATTCAACATAGAGTAGTTGGGGAAAGTTACTAGAATAAAGAAACTCAGTTAACCATAACATCCCAATGAACTGAAACTCTTCAGTCAACTGGTTACAATTATATGTATTTAATATATACTCTAAATAATAATTCTAAAGTTATGTAGAAGGTCCTTGGGTGGCACAAAGAGTTAAAGTGCTCAGCTGCTAACCAAAAGGTTGGTGGTTTGAACCCACCCACTGGTGTCATGGAACAAAGTCCTGGTGATCTGCTTCCATAAAGATCGCAGCCAAGAAAACCATATGAAGCAGTTTTACTCTGTAACACACGGGGTCTCCAAGAGTTGGAATCATCTTGATGGCAACAGGCTTTTTGATTTGGAAAGCTTTGCAGTATCCCAGAGGTTAAGACTTTTGAAAAATGGAGCTAGTCTCATGGGAGAATAAAACAGCCATAAAAATCAAAGCCATTGCCATCGAGTCAATTCTGACTCATAGCGACCCTATAGGACAGAGTAGAATTGCCCCATAGGGTTTCCAAGGAGCGGCTGGTGAATTTGAACTGCCAACCTTTTGGTTAACAAAAAACATAAGCCATTCTCATAAAGGGCACATTCCTAATTCATTGCAAGTGTTTCTGCTATTGAAGGACAGGTGCTTGGTTTTTTCATCTACTGTATTGCATTAATGACAGGTGGGTATTATTCTATAATCATCTTGATAAATTATGAATAATCATCAAGTGCAAAAATTATTTTCACTGAAAGGAAAGGAACTCAAATTATGAAGAGAATGGTACTATTACAGTGTTCATTTTCTCTTGAATGTAAGAACCAAAATGATAATAACATCAAAAAAAAATTTGGTGGGGCCAAGATGGCAAAGTGGTCAGATGCTTCTGGTGGTTCCTATTACAACAAAGACCTGAAAAAAACAATTGAATCAATTATATATGACAATCTAGGGTCCCTGAACATCAAAGGCAAAGTTGAGGAATTGGACTGAATGGCAGGGGGAGGGAAAAATGGATCAGAAGCAGCAAGGAATTGCCAGACCTGACTCAGCAAGAGCTGGCGCCCTGTGGGCCGGATCAGCAGGTGTGTGTGGTGAGATGGGCAGTGGCGTCTGGGACTCATTTTCCACATCGGGAGAGACCGAGTGGAGAAGAGTCTGCTCAGGCCTCCAGAGCCGGTGAAAAGCGGTGCTCAATTAGCAGAAGATAAGTACATGCATTTAACCTACTGTGTGGATCAAAAAACAACCCACTGGGGAAGAACCTCTGTCCCATTTACCTGCTAACTTCCTGCTCTGCACTAGTTCCCGGGCCAGCTTCAGCAATTGCTGTGTCCCCTGGGCTGGAAGTAGGACCTATCATGTGCCCAGGACCATTCTCCCAGCCTTGGAGAGGGAACAAATTAACAAACAAGGAAAAAATATTCTGCCAGCTCCCCTAAGCCAGGAACTCAGGGCAGGTATAGCTTCTTTGCCTAGGCACAGGCATAAGAGGTCCACAGACTTTGAATGCCTTTCACCCCTGCATAGACCTCTGTGGGCCCATTTCAACGGCGTAGGCCCTCATTAACACAATACAACAGGGTATATACTTGAAGCCTAACTTCACTGTATCAGTTATATGGTGGAGTGGTAGGTTTGTGACATTTGACACCACTCTATGCATTAAGCAGGGTCCTCACCTACCCACATCAGGGGCCTGAGGACTAGTGGCTCTACCCATACCACCTACCCACCTGCAACAGGGGTCCAAGAATAAGTGGTGCCTCCCAGGCTCTATGGCCAACAGCATTGGGTGCCCAGAGTCGAGTTGGAAAACCCGCCCACCTATGCACTCTAGGGAACAGGGACACACTTTCCTCCCAGATACTCAGGGGCAGCTGCAAGTCCCCTGCGTTGCTCAGTGCATGACCCCCTACTGCAGCCAGATACATGAGCCTACTCCAATCATCCCTGCCAGTCTAGGACTGTAGGTGAGAGCCTATACCACACACTTGGTGCCCAACTATCTGGACACCTGACTGAATCCACACAAGAAAAGCAAACAGCCTCCTGGGCTCACATACCTAGTAACAGATCTAACCACCTGGTAGCAGGATGTTAGAGCTTCAAAGGCACCAATAATCAAACTAGCTCACAAAAGCAGCCTATTTGGGCATATCAAAACAAAATAGAACAAAAAGCTATGAAACAGTAAGCAAACATAAAGTAAATAAATATAATAACTAATGGATGGCTCAGAGAAAACGGTCAACACAGCCAATAACAAATCACATAAGGAAGCTGACCATGATGGCTTCAGCAAGCTCCTAAAACAAAGAATCAAGAAATCTTCCGGAGGAAAAGAATTTCTTGGAATTACTAGCAGTAGAATACAAAAGATTAATATACAGAACTCTTCAAGAGATCAGGAAGGAGTTCATGCAAAATGCAGAAAAAGCCAAGGAACACACAGACAAAGAAATAGAGGAACTTAAGAAGATTATAGAGGAGCACAATGACAAATTTAACAAACTACAAGAATCCATAGAGAGAAAGCAAACAGAAAACCGGAAGATTAACAATAAAATTTTACAATTATGCAACTCAATAGAAAGTCATAGGAGTAGAATTGAGGCAATGGAAGTCAAAATTAGAAAGATTGAAGATAAAAGACTTAACACCAACTTATTTGAGGAAAAGCAGATAAAAGAACTCAAAAAGATGAAGAAACCCTAAGAATTATTTGGGACTCTATCAAGAGGAATAACATACGAGTGATTGGAGTACCAGAACGGGGTGGGTTAACAGAAAATACAGAGAGAATTGTTGAAGATTTGTTGGTAGAAAACTTCCCTGATCTCATGAAAGATGAGAAGATACCTATCGAAGATTCTTATCAAATCCACAAAAGGCAGCTCCCAAAAGAAAGTCACTAAGAGTTATTAAAATCAAACTTGCCAAAACAAAAGATAAAGAGAGAATTTTAAGAGCTGCTAGGGATAAATGAAAAATCATCTACAAAGGAGAATCAATAAGACTAAGCTCAGACTACTCAGCAGAAACCATGTATGCAAGAAGGCAATGGGATGGCATATATAAAGCCTTGAAGGAAAAAATTGCCATCCAAGAATTATATATTCAGCAAAACTGTCTCTCAAGTACGATGGCAATATTAGGGCATTTCGAGATAAACAGAAGTTTAGGGAATTTGCAAAAACAAAAACAAAATTACAAGACATACCAATGGGAGTCCACCGGTTAGAAAATCAATAACATTAGATAACAACCCAAGACTAGATAGAACACAGGACAGAGCAACCAGATATCAATCCAGATGGGGAAGTCACAAAAATAAATCAAAGCTAAAAAATTGAAAATAGGGAATCAGAGATGTCAATATGTAAAAGATGACAACATTAAAACAAGACGGAGGAACTAAAAAATATAGACATAGATTTTTTCATATGGAGAGAAACTCAAGGTGATATAAAGAAATAAAAGACTGGTTTAAACTTAGAAAAATGGGGATAAAAACTAAGGTAACCACAAAGACTAACAATCCAACAGATCAAAATTAAAAAAAAGAAAAATATAAAGACTCAGCAAATACAAAATGAACAACAATGAAAAAGATGAAAAGAAAATACATTAAGAAAAATGACTCAGCACAGAAAATTAACGGGAACAAAGAAACTGTCAACAACACACACAAAAATATACATCAAAATGACAGCACTAAAAGTATACTTATCAATAATTTCACTGAATGTAAACAAACTAAATGCACTAATAAAGAGATAGAGAGTGGCAGAATGAATAAAAAAAACACAATCCATCTATATGCTGCCTACAAGAGACACACCTTAGACTAAAAGACACAAACAAACTAAAACTCACAGGACGGAAAAAATATATCAAGCAAACAACACTCAAAAAAGAGCAGGAGTGGCAATATTAATCTCTGACAAAATAGACTTTAAAGTAAAAGCCACCACAAAGGATAAGGCAGAACTCTATATAATGATTAAAGTGTCAATACACCAGGAGGACATAACTATAATAACTATTTACATACCCAATGACAGGCTGCAAAATACATAAAACAAACTCTAACAGCACTGAAAAGAGAGATAGACAGCTCCACAATAATAGTAGGAGATTTCAACACACCACTTTTGGTGAAGGACAGAACATCAAGAAAGAAGCTCAACAAAGACACAGAAGATCTAAATGCCACAATAAACCAACTTGATCTCATAGACATATACAGAACCCTCCACCCCATGGCAACCAACTATACTTTTTTTTCCAAGGCACACGGAAAATTCTCCAGAATAGACCACATATTAGGCCATAAAGCAAGCCTTAACAGAATCCAAAGCATCGAAATATTACAAAGCATCTTTTCTGACCATAAAGCCATAAAAGTAGAAATCAATAACAGAAAAAGCAAGGAGAAAAATGAAACCCATGGAGACTGAACAACATCTTGCTCAAAAACTACTGGGTTATAGAAGAAATTAAGGATGGAATAAAGAAATTCATAGAATCAAACGAGAATAAAAACACATCCTACCAGAACCTTTGGGACACAGCAAAAGCAATGCTCAGAGGTCAGTTTATACCAATAAATGCACACATCCAAAATGAAGAAAGGGCCATAATCAAAACATTAACCCTACAACTGGAACAAGTAGAAAGAGAGCAGCAAAAGAATCCCTCAGGCTCCAGAGGAAAGGAAATAATAAGAATTAGAGCAGAATTAAATGAAATAGAGAATAGAAAAACAATTGAAAGAGTTCACAAGACCTAAGCCTGGTTCTCTGAAAAGATCAACAAAATTGAAAAACCATTGGCCAAACTGACGAAAGAAAAACAGGAGAGGAAACAAATAACCCAAATAAGAAATGAGATGCGTGATATCACAACAGACTCAACTGAAATTAAAAGAATCGTAACAGAATACTATGAAAAAATTATACTCTAACAAATCTGAAAACCTAGAGGAAATGGACAAATTTCCAGAAACACGTTACCTACCTAAACTAACACAATCAGAGGTAGAACAACTAAATAAACCTATAACAAAAGAACAGATTGAAAGGCTAATTAAAAATCTCCCAATAGAAAAAAAAAACTCTGGCCTGGACGGTTTCACTAGAGAATTCTACCAAATTTTCAAAGAAGAGTTAACACCACTACTACTAAAGGTATTTCAGGGCATAGAAAAGGATGGAATACTCCCAAACTCATTCTATGATGCCAGCATAACCCTGATACCAAAACCAAGTAAAGATACCACAAAAATAGAAAATTACAGATTAAGATCCCTCATGAACATAGATGCAAAAATCCTCAACAAAATTCTAGCCAATAGAATTCAACAGCATAACAAAAAAATAATTGACCATGACCAAGTTGGTATGAATCCCAATTACACAGGGATGGTTCAGCAGTATAAAAACAATCAATGTAATCCATCACATAAATAAAACAAAAGACAAGAACAACATGATCTTATCAATAGATCCAGAAAAGGCATTTGACAAAGTCCCATACTCATTTATGATAAAAACTCTCAACAAAGTAGGAATAGAAGGGAAATTCCTCAACATAATTAAGGGCATTTATACAAAGTCAACAGCCAACATCATCCTAAATGGAGAGAGTCTGAAAGCATTCCTCTTGAGAACGGGAACCAGACAAGGATGCCCTTTATCACCACTATTATTTAACATTGTGCTGGAGGTCCTAGTCAGAGCAATCTGGCTAGAAAAAGAAACAAAGGGCCTCCAAATTGGTAGGAAAGAAGTCAAAGTATCCCTATTTGCAGATGATATGATCTTATACACAGAAAACACCAAAGAATCCACAAAAAAACTACTGGAACTAATCGAAGATTTCAGAAAAGTATTAGGATACAAGATAAACATATAAAAATCAGTTGGATTCCTCTACACCAACAATGAGAACTTCAAAGAGGAAATCACCAAATCAATACCATTTACAATAGCCCCCAAGAAAATAAAATACTTAGGAATAAATCTGACCAGAGATGTAAAAGACCTATACAATGAAAACTACAGGACGCTACTGGAAGAAACCAAAACAGACCTGCATAAGTGGAAAAACATACCTTGCTCATGGATAGGAAGACTCAACATTGTGAAAATATCAATTCTACCTAAAGCGATCTAAGGATACACTGCAAACCCGATTAAAATTCCAATGACATTTTTTAATGAGATGGAGAAACAAATCACCAACTTCATATGGAAAGGGAAGAGACCCCAGATAAGTAATGCATTACTGAAGAAGAAGAACAAAGTGGGAGGCCTCGCACTACCTAATTTTAGAAACTACTATACTGCCACGGTAGTCAAAACAGCCCGGTACTGGTACAACAACAGGTACATAGACCAGTGGAACTGAATTGAGAATCCAGAAGTAAATTCGTCTACCTATGAGCGGCTGATATTTGACAAAGGCCCAAAGTCCATTAATTGGGGAAAAGACCATCTCTTTAACAAATGGTGCTGGCATAACTGGATATCCATATGCAAAACAATGAAACAAGACCTATACCTCCCACTATGCACCAATACTAACTCAAAATGGATCAAAGACATAAATATAAAATCTAAAACGATAAAGATCATGGAAGAAAAAATAGGGACAATGCTAGGAGCTCTAATACATGGCATAAACAGAATACAAATATTACTAACAATGCACAAGCAGCAGAAGAGAAACTAGATAACTGGGAGCTCCTAAAAATCAAACACTTATGCTCATCAAAAGACTTCACCAAAAGAGTCAGAAGACAGCCTACAGACTTGGAAAAAAAATTTTGGCTATGACAAATATGATCAAGGTCTAATCTCTAAAATCTACAAGATACTGCAAAACCTCAACAACAAAAAGACAAATAACTCAATTAAAAAATGGGCAAAGAATATGAACAGGCACTTCACCAAAGAAGACATTCAGGCAGCTACAGATACATGAGGAAATGCTCATGATCATTAGCCATTAGAGAAATGCAAATTAAAACTCTAATGAGATACCATCTCACCCCAACAAGGCTAGCATCGATCCAAAAAACACCAAATAATAAATGTTGGAGAGGTTGTGTAGAGACTGGAATGCTTATACGTTGTTGGTGGGAATGTAAAATGGTACAACCACTTTGGAAATTGATTTGCCACTTCCTTACAAAGCTAGAAATAGAAGTACAATACGATCCAGCAATCCTACATCTTGGAATATATGCTAGAGAAATAAGAGCTGTCACACAAGTAGATATATGCACACCCATGTTCATTGCGGCACTGTTCACAATAGCAAAAAGATAGAAACAACCTATATGCCCATCAATGGATGAATGGATAAACAAATAATGGTATATTCACACAATGGAATACTACAAAATGATAAAGAACAATGATGAATCTGTGAAACTTCTCATAACATGGATGAATTTGGAAGGCATTATGCTGAGTAAAGTTAGTCAGTCACAAAAGGACAAATATTGTATGAGACCACTATTATAAGAACTCAAGAAAAGGTTCAAACACAGAAGAAAACATTCATTGATGGTTACCAGGGTGAGAAGGGCAGGAAACGGGTATTCACTAACTTGATAGCAGATAAGAATTATCTTAGGTGAAGGGAAGGACAACACACACTACAGGGGAAGTCAGCACAACTGGAATAAACCAAAAGCTAAGAAGTTTCCTAAATACAACCAAACACTTCAATGAACAGAATAGCAGAGGCAGAGGGTCTGGGGACCATGGTTTCAGGGGACATCTAGGTCAATTTGCACAACAAAGTTTATTAAGAAAATGTTCTGCATCCTACTTTGGTGAGTGGTGTCTGGGGTCTTAAGAGCTAGCAAGCGGCCATCTAACATACATCACTTTGTCCTAACTCACCTGGAGCAAAGGGGAATCAAGAACACCAAAGACACAAGGAAAATATTAGCCCAAGAGACAGAAAGGGCCACATAAACCAGAGACAGCATTAGCCTGAGACCAGAAGAACTGGATGGTGCCTGACTACCTCCAATGACCACCGTAACAGGGAACACAACAGAGAGTCCCTGACGGAGCAGGAAAAAAGTGGGATGGAGAGCTCAAATTCTAGTAAAAAGACTGAACTTGATGGCCTGACTGAGACTGGAGGAACCCTGGAAGACATGGCCTCTGGACTCTTTGTTAGCCCAGAGCCGAAGCTATTCCTGAAGCCAGCTCTTCAGACCTTGATTAGACTAGACTGTGGGGCATAAAATGATACCCGTGAGGAGAGTGCTTCTTAGCTTAAGTAGATACATGAGACTAAATTTGCGGTTCCTGTGTGGAGGTGAGTTGAGAAGGCGAAAAGGGACAACAGCTGGTTGAATGGACACGGGAAATCCAGGGTGGAAAGGATGAGTGCGCTCTCACATTGTGGGGAGAGCAGCTAGGGTCACATAGCAATGTGTGTAGAAATTTTTGTATGAGAGACTGACTTGAGATGTAAAGTTTCACTTAAAGCACAATTAAAAAAACAACAACAAAAAACCAAGGCACCAACGTACCTAATAGATGCTATGTCCGTTCACCACAAAAAAACTGTGTGTTGAGTTTTAGAGGATTGTAAGTTCAGAAAAAAGATGGCAGTGACTCTCTGGTGCATTGTCATGTGTGCAGCACTCAGAAATCTGACAGCAATAGGCTTCTTCCATCTACTCTCAGTCATCTAGTCTATAAAATCTGGTGCTAGTCCATTTAAACATGTAGTAGTACAGAGTACCACTGTATAATGCCCTCCAAAGGATGAGTTCAGTAAGTAAACTGTCTTCCAGTGAATCCATGAAAGACTACTATATTCATCTGACAAACATTTCTTAAGTGTCTACTATGTGCCTGTTAAGTGTTCAACACATCAGTGAACGAAACGAAAACCCCTGCCCTCACTGAGTCTACATTCTAGCAATTCTACTTAGTTCCACTTTTAATTAAGTTTCAAATCACCAAAGAATGATTAGCTTACTTACAAAGTAAGTGACTTAGAGATTTAATAATAGAGGTATAGGTTTAGTATTAGGAATAATTTTTTTTTAATTGTACTTCAGGTGAAGGCTTACAGAACAAATAGTTTCTCATGAAACAGTAGTACACATATTGTTTTATGACATTGGTTAACACCCCACAACATGTCAACCCTCTCCCTTCTCGACCTTTTTTTTTTTTTTGTGAAAATAGACACAGCCAAAGATACATCATTTCAAAAATTTCTACATGCACAGTTCAGTGACATCAACTATGCTCTTCCAATTGTGCTGCTATTCTCACTTTAGATGAAGGCTTACAGAACAAAATAGTTTCTCATTTAACAGTTAGTACACATGTTGCCCTATGACAATGGTTAACAACCTCACAACACATCAACACTATCCTTACTCAGACTTGGGTTCCCTATCACCAGCTTTCCTGTCCCCTTCTACCTTCTGGCCCTTGTCCCTGGACTGCTGTGCCTCATTAGTCCCATTTGGTTTTATGGGGCTGTCCACTCCCCGGCTGAACGGTGAACCTCAGAAATGACTTCACCACTGAGCTAAAAGGGTGGCTGGAGGCCATTAGGAATATTTTTAAAGTTGTTCTTACTACTCGTAAAAAAGAAAACTGTGAATGCAACTAGAATTTTTCTTTTCATATGCCCCTGTTATTTAAGAAGCCTTGCTTAAAGAATCTCATAGACTAGTTTCCCTAAGTATAGAAAATATTGGGGAACAATAAAATAACTTGACCTTCATGGGAGAGCAATAATACATAATTACATCGCAATGTAACAAGAATAAAAAAGCTTAAAAGGGAAAAAATTGATGTTATATATTGCTGTTGCAGAGAGAATTCTTCGAAAACTCTGTCTTTATACCATTTAGTCAACAGCATTGTCAGAGTACTGCACAGCGAATTCTATGGAACACAGAAACAAGTAAATGGCAGTAACTTGCTGTCCCATCATTTAAGACTCCCACTGTTATCAATTGTTGTTTCTCCCTTTCTTACTACAGTTGAGGAATATCTCTCAAGCAGTGATCCCGCCAAAACTGCAGTCCTAATAATATCCAGCCCAAACAGCTCTATTTAAGCTCTGAAGAATAAACAACCTATTGAATCCAGACACCAAGGACCTTCTGCAAGAAAAACTAATGAAAATAAAGTGTTGACTATCCTTTTAGTATTAAGTCAATATCTCCAGTCATCTGTTTACAAAGAACATTGGTTGGTGGATGATGTCTTTTAGGCAAAAGTTTACCAAAATGAGAGTGTTAGGTAGTATCGTTTCGTATGATTTTAATGGTTTGTCTTGGCCTGCTCTGGTTGGACTCAAATCAAGGAAAATTGGTAGTTCAGGTTATCATCTTGGTCATCCACTGGAAACAGATTATAATATAATTTACTGCTAATAGTATGTGTCATCTTAGGGCAATTTCATGGACTCAAATCAAATTCTTAATCTTTGCCAAAAAAATAGGAAGGGATCAGGTACAGAACAGAAAGGTAGCCTTCCTGGAGATCCTAAAGCTGGGATCAACCCATAATCAACCAGAGTTCTCAGAGCTGATCTGGAAAAGATAAGATCCTCATGGGTAGATAATTGTGTTAAGCATCTAGGAATAGGTGATAAGGAAACATTTGATGTCACATGAACTCATGAGTCTAAAATCTAGAATCCACTAAAGTGGAATAGAATCAAGCACGTGGTATGCATTACCTGGTAAAGCATTCCGGAGTGAAGTCTGGTATAGACAATGAAGAGAACAGATGCCCTTTAGTGAAAAAGATAGCAATAGCTACCTGTTGGGAACTGAGTTGTGTCTCCCAAAAATGTATGTCAACTTGGCTAGGCCATGATTCCCAGTATTGTGTGGTTGTCTTCCATTTTGTGATTTGATGTAATTTGCCTGTGTTGTAAATCCTGACCTCTATGATGTTAATGAGGCAAGATTAGAGGCAGTTCTGTTAATGAGGCAGGACATAATCTACAGGAATAGGTTGTATCTTGAGTCAATCTCTTTTGAGATATAAAAGAGAGAACTGAGCAGAGAGGAAAGGGATCTCATGCCACTCAACAAATATTCGTTGATTTATTACAGTATGTCTACCTTTGTGCTACATAGTGGCAATGCAAAGATACCACCTTTGCATAATGTCTATTCTTTTTTTTTTTTTACTTTAAACGATTTATTAATTCACTTAAAAGTAACAAAAATAAACCTATATTTTTTATGGAAAATACATTTTTCAATACAAAAATAATAGTGAGTAGCATTGTTTTACATTTTTGTAATTCTCTTCAATGCCTGACTTGATAGAAGAGAGTTGGGTTCTCATATCTATTTCTGCATTTAAACATATTGTTGCAATATGTTGTTTTGATTGAAGCATTTGAAGAAAATCCAGCTTCACACAGCTATGTAGCTCGAAAAAGAAATACTTTAATTGTGTGTATTTTTCTTTGATACTACATCAAAACTTGAGACAAGTGGTAGTTTCTTGAGTTGCAATGTAGAATCTGAAACCATATCATGCATAATGTCTATTCTAAAGCACTTATAGTCAGGAATGATAAAGTCTTTGATGTACCTGATTATGGTGAATTATCCCAAGTACTGAAAAACGTTATGACATAAGAGATGTAAAAAAAGATCTCTGGAGTAAGTCACTCTGTGGGACAGAGAGAAATTTAACCAAATAATCTCTGGTATTTAAGCTCTTAAAATTCCATGGTTTTGTCATACATCTACAAATGACCTGTAAAACTGCCCTAAGGGGCCATTTAAAATTATTAAGGTCATTTGTTCTGGTTTGTTAATCATTAAAAAAAAACCCTGAAAACTCTACTTATATGGTAATTAGTTTTGTAGCCTCTTTCTCTATCAACATCAGAAAGCTAACACTTTGTAAAAGTACTACCCAATATTTTGTTGTAAAGTTTGATGTTTGTGTATTATCATTTTTAATTTCAGTATGCAGCTGTGTTGTTCAGTGCTGTTGAGTCAACTTTGACTCATAACATTTTAAATTTAATTTGTTTCTTTTGGTTTTTAATTTTGCTATAAACTTGATGCTTGTATTATTATCATTTCTAAAACTGATCTGTCAACTTTAAAACTAAAATTGCAGAAGGCTTAGAAATAATTATCTGCCAGGATTAATCAGGCTTTTGGGGGGATGGTGGCTGCATTAGAGGACTCTATCATTTCATTTCACTTGAGATCACATCTATTCTGGGCACTATAATAGGGCTTGGTGTACAATGATGAACAAGAAAGACAATCATTTTGAAGAGCTAAGATATCAGCGTGTCTATTAAATCATCCTTAAAGACTATCTATTCTATGGAGATTCTTGGCTCTAAGGTAAATCATTACATATAGGCACATATGTAAATAGATGAATGGTACAACACAACCACACACTCTGTTGAGAACCTACTATGTGCCAGGTGACTGTTCCACTGTGAGCCCTCAGATCAAGCGCCCACGTAAACAAACTGCCAAGAGTGATGAGACAGTCTATCATGGGATTTTCAGCTGCCTCCAGAATTTACCCAAACTGACATCCATTTGCCTGTTCTGTCCTGCAGCTCTTTGCACTCATCTACCTAGTTCTCAGATTACTCCTTGGCACCAGATCTTGGCTTCCAGTACTTGGCCCAAGATCCCTAGTTGCTTTAAGACAAAATCTCCTGGTCATTCACCCTCACAGATGATTCTGGTATTTGCCCTTGTGACTGCCAGCAATAAAAGTGGTGGATAAGAGACACTACTGCCATCTGCTGCTGCCCCAGAATACACGTCACAGGAATCGCAGGAATCTGCCCCCCTTCCGCCACCCCCACCGCCCCAGAAAGCTAGACACCATATCTCACTTTTATCTCAATGCATACAAGGCCTTTCATAACTGGATCCCTGTCATCTTCCTATCGCCATTCCCCTACTCAGAAAATCGTGATTTACAATGGTTCTCATCTGTGACCCCACATTAGTTAATCCGTGCTTTAGTAATTGCTTCACTTTCTCATCTGTTTTCCAAATACACTAGGAGCTCTATAGAGTCTTAGGCAGCCTGTTGTTCATCTCTACATCCAGGAAAGAGCCTGGAATGAAGTCTGTGTTTCATTAAGCGTAGATCAAATAGGTGAATACATTTGTAACAATGTCTACCTGACTGTTACTTGTTGCACTCTTGCAACTGTTCATGGGTTGGTATCAGGTTCAGAAATAGCTTCATCTTTTCCCTTTATATCGTATTCTCCTACTGCTGTCTGCTTTTCTCAAGTTTCCATTAAGAATAGCTATTTGAATTCTTTTCCCCCCTGTGGTGCTTGGGGATGTTTCTTTGTTATAAATACTTGCCTTAGCATTTGCCTCTTGTAGTGGGATATGAGCAATCATTCCATCAACTCATTTTTATGTGTGGAAAAGGTTGTACAAAGCTCCTCAAGTACTCAACCTTGATTGTTTAATTTCCCATTTATTAAGAAAATACCTTCTTTCTGTCACCTCACTTCATCACATCTTACATTGGAGCCCTTTAAACTCTACATAATCCTTCACTGCTGGAAATTTATAGTCGAGTCCTGAAAATTAGCCATCCTCATACATTAGGCTAGGGTTACTCGAATTTGTTCAAGTGGCAAAATGTCAGCAAGAATAATGCATGCTGATGGACTGCACTCAAACTTAAAGTAGAGTCAATTTTACTAACAGAAAAGATGGCTATACTATACCTATGTCATATAAAAATCACATCAAATGCACATATCTTTGGAAAATAAGAAAGTTGGTCAATGAAACATAATTACAGAGGTCATTTATTTCCTGTTTCTATTTGTTATGAAAAATTAAATAGAAATATTCTACACTAAAAAAAAAATCCTATGTGAAGACTCAGTTCTTATGGTGAGCCAGCGTTTCTCTCTGGATATAAGATAGTTCGTATAATTCAGAGTATGTAATTACATTATGTCCTATAAAGTGGTTTTCAAACTATGTTTCTGTTGAACACATATATTTCTCCACTAAATTGAATAACAGCATTTTTTTTTCTAATTTATAGGTAAAGTAATGAATACTATTTAGTCCATTTTATGCTCTTCTCTTATGATTTTTCTTTACTCTTTAATTCTTTCTATGTCACCTGCTAATAGATGGCAAAATGGATTTACAAGTAGTGAATGAGTATTAATGAAAACCCCAGAATAATAATAGTAATAATAACAATAATCACAACAACAACCATCTTTAATCATCTATTCAAAATGTACCAAGCGCTATTAAGAGCTTTACATACATTGCGTAGTTTAATTCTCCCAGTAATACTAGACCAAAAAAAAAAAAGTTTCTGGTGAGTCAGTTCTGACTCATGGTGACCCAAAAACACTAGCTGATTTTATTTCAGTTTTACAGATGAGAAAAATGAGGTTACAGAGGATAAATGACTTGCCTAATGCCTCCTGAATTTTCTGCTTCTCCTTCACCATTCTCTCACCTAGCTTAGCTTTTCAGGTATTCTCAGGGAAGGTTAGGTAGACAGAGGGGAATATTCTAATTAATCTTCTTTGTGATATTTGTGTGATGAGAAAAGATTAACCCAGAACTTGTTAGGCTGTGTTCCATAAAGCTTTTATTGTGTTTCTAGTTTGGGTGTTGCCGAGGGGGCTTTATTCTTTTCCTTTGTTTTTTTTTCAAGGTAGCAGGACATGAATCGAACTTGACTTCCTGTAACAATGATCTGTTGCAGCGTGGGTTCTGTAGCATTAACAAGGTCTTCCCAGTTAATTGTGAGTGGAGCTACCTTCTTTCAAGCTCTATATCCACCACTGATAGGATACTAACTTGAGTGATTTTGTAGTAATCGACAAGTTTTGAGTGAAATGCAGGTTGCCATCAAAGATATAAGAATTGGGACCCAATTCGTGGAATAATGTGTTTTCCTTATTACAAAGAGAAACAAAGTTCTCTGAATTTATTGCCACCAGGGAACTTTATCGACACATGAAATTCTGAACACCATTTAGAAGAATCACTGAGTTTTGCCAAGACCCATCACATGGTTTGTGATGCTTTGCAGTGCCTCTGGGTCCAAAAATCAATGAATTGATTGTGCCTATCAACATATGTCATTCTTCATCTGTGACAGGCAGAGTATGGGAAATAGATTCATGTTAATTTTTAATGAAATTCACAAATAGCATCCCTTTGGGGGATAGAATAGAATACAGCTATGCAGAGAGTTTAAGATACATTAAAAACCTACATCAAATATACATCAAAGCACGTATCAAAGTACTCTCAGGTATAGTCCAAACAGCCGTACACAAGAGCATCAATTTGCTTAAAATGTGTCTCGCGGAGGGAGTGCCTGCCGTGCACAGCTCACCATCTGTGGCTTTCCATTAACACTCAGCTGGTATGGCTCCTTTGGTAAGTACACCTTCCCAGGCCTGCTCTCTGCTTTCTCAGCATGACTGGGAAGGTCAGAGTTGTGAACAAATGCTCCAGAAAAGCATCCTACCTCTTCTCCATTCTGTGATGCATTATGCTTTAGTGCACCCTTAGTGGCTTAAGACAGGCTCATATCATTTTAAAAAAGCTGTTTATGAGAAATAGGTTCTAAATGTGTGATGGTAAGATATAACGCAGAGGAGCACTGCTAAAACACTAGTATTGCGGAACCAAGTAACACTTGCCTGCTGGTGTTGGACCTCTTATTGTTGACCTCTCATGCCTTTCAATGCTATCTAGGTCTTGATTCATTGCCATCAAGTCGTTTCTGACTTATGGTGACTTTGTGTGTCTCAGAGAAGAATTGTACATAGGGTTTTCAACAGCTGGTACCTTTCAGAAGTAGATTAACAGGTCTTTCTTTTCAGACGCCTCTGGGTGAAGTTGAAATTGAACAACCAACCTTTCAGTTAGTAGCCAAGTGCTTAGTCATGTTTGCCACCCAAGGTCTTGACACTGTCCTATATTTCTTCATACCTTTGTGATAGGCAAATTCTCCCTCATCTTCCCTCTCCTTTTTAATATCAATGTTCCTCAGACTTCAGTCTGTAGTCCATTGCTCTCTTTCCTTCACACACTGCTAATGGACTATTTGACTCATTCTCATGTCTTTATCTTCCACCTATATGCTTTTGCCTTCAGTTCTAACCCCTACCCTATGATTAGACATACAATCTAAATATAGGCTGGACATTTGCACTTGATAATACCTCAAAATCAGTATATCAGAAACAGGGCTCAATATCTCTACACCCTCCACTCTGCTTCTCCCAGTTGGTGATCCAGTCTTATCCAGGAAACTAAAAGTCATTCTTGACTCCTCTCACCTACATATACCTCATTCAATCTTTCACCAAGTCATGACAATTTTATCTTCTCAAATTTCTGGAATATACCCCCTTCTTCTTCTTCTCCATACTTACTTCCCCTGAGCAATTTAAGGCCCTCACCATCATCTGCCTATACTATTTCAATAGTGTGCTGACTATTTTCTCTTACTCCAGTCTTGCTTCAACCCATTAATAAATCCTCCACATGACAACCAAAGCAGCCTCTCTACAATGCATACCTAACTATATAATTCTAGTCCTTAAAACTCTTAGAGATTCCTCATTAACAACAGAATGAAGTTCAAGTTCCTTAGGGGAGCTTAAGGTAGATCTTTATAACCTGACATGGTCTATCTCTGCATATAATTTTTCCTCACTCTCAATCTCGTATTTTATACTCTGATAAATATATACCATATTCTTCCAAAGTTTTGCGTCATCACTCACTGTAATCCCTCTAAGAGGGATACTCCTTTTTCTTTGCTTGGCTAACCCTTACTTATCCTTGAAGGTGTCATTTTCTTCTAGAAATGTACATTAACCCAAGGTCGAATTAAGGAATCCTCTGTGCTCTTAAAATGACCAATGTATGTCCAATTTACCCTTATTACTTACCATATATATCATGCATTGGTCTTACCCACTAATATAAGCTCCTGGAGAGCTGCCTCCCGGTTTTATTCCATTCTTCTACTCCTAGTGCCTCGCACAGTGCCTGGCACAGAGTAAGTGCTCAGTAAATGTTTGCTGATCTGAATTGAGAGATGTTTTGTACATCACTGTGAATATAGAGGACATGACTTAATTTTGAACCTCCTCATAATTACATTTTATTATTTAATTCAAAGAGTAATTAACTGAAATCATCCTTATGCATGCAGGATAGGGATACAGTAGGAGTGTAAGATATGGTTCTTAATTTCAAGGAATTTACCAATGTAATAAGGCATGTAAGATATTTTCCAATCAATATTTAATTACATATATGTTACATAAAACATATGTATATACAGTGTAAAATTGTATGCATTAACATTACCTACAGCATACTTTTAGAAGACATTTATGAGTACCTGTGATATTCTAAACATTATGACAAGCACTAAGGATTTGACAAGTACGACATAATCCCTGCCCAAAAGTAATTTATAGTCTAGTTTGGAAGTAAGCTCACGAGCTTTTAGTAAGCTGTGTGATGAGTTCTCTATGTGCCAGGAAATGTACTAGGCACCAGAAATTTCCTTGAGAAGCTCACACAATGACTGACACAAAGGATGATAATTGTAGTTCAGGCCAAAAAAGTCAAGGAAGGGAGAGGTAAGTTTGAGTTGAGCAGTGGATAAAGGCTTCATGCAGGATATAAGAACTGAATTTGACATTAAGGGATAGGTTAAATGGCTATAAACTGACATGTGACATAAGAGGAATAATCTCTCAGAATAGATACAATTGTAATTAAATTAGAATATACTTTTCACTTTTCTCCCCTTTATCTAGAAGGAAAAAAAAAACTTGTTGTGTTAGCCTTTTCCTTTCATTCACAGTCAAGTTTTCTAAAAGAAATGTATCTATGAAAATTATTAATAATATTAAGAAGGTAGTTGAAACAGTATGAAAAACTAGATATTGGGAAGAAATATAATCTGTCTCTGGCAAATTTTATGCTGAGATATTTCTGTTTACCTGAGTTTCAGGAAGAGAATACTTTTATAGCTTCTTCTTTGGCAATAAATCTGGGATAGGATGACGGAAGAAAGAGAATACCCAAAACACCAATGATAGAATACAAGCATTCACTTGTGTTTCTTCTTCTCATTTGGACTTTCACAAGACTGTAGGTCTCCTTGGTGAAACTTCACACCAGAAAATCTCAAAGCACTGTAGGACGTTAGATCATTTTAGGCATCTTGCATCTAATCAACGGGGACAGCATCACAGTGACTATGAACTAACAAAGCATTGAGGATATTAACTCCAGTTTTAAGGATATGTATTCTTTAAAAAATTGGACTAAAATTATTAATTTAAGTATCAAAATGGAAAATGGTCTTTTCACTCATTTAACAAGTTAGTAAACCATAACCCAATAGAAAAATTTCAACAGAAATATTCTTTAAATAACATTTGATATAAACATGAGCAAATACTTGATTGTGGAGCATTGCTAAATGACCTGCAGTTAGACACATCACATTGCCAGTGGCTCCCAATGGTCAGGCACAATAACTTTAAGAGTGAACTGAGGCTACTTTTGATGTAAAAAGATTATGCTAGTTTGAAAAATCCTTCTTTTCTAAGAGTGAGGTTACATTAGCTACATTTTTGTTGATACATATCTTTTTGCTTACTTGAGCTCTTGGTGACAAGCAACACACATATTTGTGAAATATCTCATTAAGGTAAGTGTGGTGCCTGTTGCGATACGAGGAGAGAGTAATAAACTGGCCACCACAGAGGGGAGTGCAAGGCATCAATTAATCATGTTTTGATCCTTCAAAAGAGAAAGCAAAACCTCCAGCACATTCTCCAGGCATGAAATTTCATTGTACTTTTTTATTAAAGCAAGAATGGTAAAATTATCATGGTAATATAGTTTCTTATTGACCTTCCCATCTCCCAAATAAACAATTACAGGCATCCATTCCAGACTTGGAAAAAGTCTCTTGCCACTTTAGGCCAAGCAGAAATAAGAGACTATTAAGTGAGCAGAGGGCAATAATTATCTGTATTTACTTTCACAGATATGTTCTATGCTTTTAAAGAGCTCTTGGGAACAATCCAAAAAGAAAAATTGTTTTGGGTGGAGCCAAGATGGCAGACTAGTCAGATGCACTAAGCCATCCCTCTGGAACAAAGGTTCAAAAAAACCAAGTAGAACAGATACAGATGTCAATCCTGGAACTCTGAATCTTAAATGAAGGTATAAAGTATTGGATTAGAAGCAACTAGGAGAAGAAACTGATAAAAAACAGCAAACAAGTAGAGACACGGAGTGGAGGTTCCCTACCAACTGGCACAGCACAGTGTGGCCATCTTGGGATAATGTCAACAACCCTGAATGAGGAGTGCAGAGAGGCACCTTCATGGAATTCCCAACAGGAGACAGAGGAACGGCATGGACACACCTAGAGCAAAGTAAGATTTCATTTGCTGACTGCAGCTCAAGGGAGTTCCCAGGCACTCTCACACAGTAACTAAAGGAGCAAGCTCCTAAGCCCCCACACTTCTGGTGAATAGCAGCACAAACTGCCCCATCCCAGCAGCTCTGACTTCCGGGGACCACAGTATGAATCCCCCTTATTGCAATTCCCCCATCTAGCCCCATCTTTCCCTCCCTCCTATCTCTCTCATGTGCCACCACACCACGGCCCCAAGCAGAAGCAGCCCCACTACACCACCCCTCACTGGCTCCGCCCTGCAGTACCACAGACAAATGACCCTTCCCCACCCCCTACCTCTGCCAGACTTGCTCCACTGCATCATAGCTGAGGGACTGGCTGTGCCCATCCAGAAAAGTTGGTGAGAACTATTGTGCCCACAGACAAGCAAGCAACAGAGCATGCCTGGCCTGCCGTCCAAGACATAACCAAACAAAACAGAAAAGCAGGTCAAAACAAACAAACCTACAACCAGTAAATAAAGAAAAGTAATAACTGAATGTTTTGGAGACAGTGGACAATGTCAAAACATATAAAAAAGGAGGACAAGATGGCTTCAGAAAGTGACTAAAATAGAGCACTAGATGACCTTTTGGTATAAGAAAAGGCACTGGAACTACCTGATGTGGAATTCAAAAGTCTAATATTCAGGGCTCTCCAAGAGATTAGGAAAGAGATCAAGGAAAACACAGACAAAACTAAGGAAAAAATAAACAAAATAATGGAAAACACAGACAAAATAACTCCTATTTAACATTTTGATGGAAATCCTAGCTAGGGCAATAAGACAGAAAAAGAAAAAGAAATAAAGCATGTCTAAATTGGAAAGGAAGAGGTAAAACTATCCCTATTTGCAGATGATATGATACTGTACATAAAGAACCCTAAAGATTCCACAAAAAAACTACTGGAACTAATAGAAATATTTAGCAGAGTAGCAGGATATAAGGTAAACATACAAAAATAGGTTGGATTTCTATACCCCAAGAGAGAGAACTATGAAAAAGAAATCAGGAAAAAAAATACCATTTATAATAGCCCCTAAAAAGATAAAATACTTAGGAATAAATCTAACCAGGGATGTAAAAGACCTATACAAAGAAAACTGCAAAACCCTACTGCAAGAAACCTACATAAATGGAAAAACATGCCATACTCATGCTGTTGTTAGGTGCCATCAAGTTGGTTCCAACTCATAGTGACCCTATGTGCAAAAGAACTAAACATGCCCAGTCCTGCGCCATCCTCACAATCGTTGTTATGCTTGAGCCCATTGTTGCAGCCACTGTGCCAATCCATCTCGTTGAGGGTGTTCCTCTTTCTCACTGACCCTCTACTTTACCAAGCATGACGTCCTTCTCTAGGAACTGAGCCCTCCTCATAACATGTCCAAAGTATGTGAGACAAAGTCTCATCATCCTTGCTTCTAAGAAGCATTCTGATTGTACTTCTTCCAAGACAAATTTGTTCATTCTTCTGGTAGTCCATGATATATTCAATATTCTTCACCAACACCACAGTTCAAAGGCTTCAATTCTCCTTATTCATCTTCCAACTTTCGCATGCATATGAGGCGATTGAAAACACCATGGCTTGGGTTAGGCGCACGTTAGTCTTCAAGGTGACATGTTTGCTTTTCAATACTTTAAAGAAGTCTTTTGCAACAAATTTGCCCAATGCAATGTGTCTTTTGATTTCTTGACTGCTGGTTCCATGGGTGTTGATTGTGGATCCAAATAAAATGAAATCCTTGACAACTTAATCTTTTCTCCCTTTATCATGATGTTGCTTATTGGTCCAGTTGTGAGGATTTTTTTTCTTTATGTTGAGGTGTAATTCATACTGAAGGCTGTAGTCTTTGATCCTCATCAGTAAGTGCTTCAAGTCCTCTTCACTTTCAGCAAGGAAGGTTGTGTCATCTGCATAACACAGGTTGTTAACGAGTCTTCCTCTAATCTTGATATCCCATTCTTCTTCACAGAGTCCAGCTTCTTGGATTATTTGCTCAGCATACAGATTGAATAGGTATAGTGAAAGAATACAGCCCTGACACACACGTTTCCTGATTTTAAACCACACAGTATTCCCTTGTTCTGTACAAATGACTGCCTCTTGATCTATGTACAGTTTCCTCATGAGGACAATTAAGTGGTTCTGGAATTCCCATTCTTTGCAATGTTATCCATAATTTGTTATGATCCACACAGTCGAATGCCTTTGCATAGTCAATAAAACACAGGGAAACATCCTTCTAGTATTCTCTGCTTTCAGCCAAGATCCATCTGACATCAGCAATGGTATCCCCTGTTCCACGTCCTCTTCTGAATCTGGCTTGAATTTCTGGCAGTTCCCTATTGATATACTGCTGCAGCTGCTTTTGAATGATCTTTAGCAAAATTTTACTTGCATGTGATATTTGATATTGTTCAATAATTTCTGCATTTGTATGGATCACCGTTCTTGAGAATAGGCGTGAATATGGATCTCTTCCAGCCAGTTGGCCAGGTAGCTGTCTTCCTAATTTTTTTGCATAGACGAGTGAGCACTTCCAGCACTGCATCTGTGTGTTGTAACATCTCAATTGATATTCCATCAATTCCTGGAGCCTTGTTTTTTGTCAATAACTTCAGTGCAGCTTGGACTTCATCGGTTCCTGATTATATGCTATCTCCTGAAACGGTTGAACGTCAACCGATTTTTTCTTTTTTTTGTAGAGTGACTCTGTGTATTCCTTCCATCTCCTTCTGATGCTTGCTGCATCATTTAATATTTTCCGTGTAGAATCTTTCAGTATTGCAACTTGAGGCTTGAATTTTTTCTTCAGTTCTTTCAGCTTGAGAAATACGGACTGTATTCTTCCCTTTTGGTTTTCTATCTCCAGGTCTGTGCACAAGTCATTATAATACTTTACTTTGTCTTCTCAAGCTACCCTTTGAAATCTTCTGTTCAGCTCTTTTACTTCATTATTTCTTCCTTTTGCTTTAGCTACTCAACTTTCAAGAGCAAGTTTCAGAGTCTCTTCTGACATTCATTTTGCTTTTTCTTTCTTTCCTGTCTTTTTAATGACCTATTGCTTTCCTCATGTATGATGTGCTTCCACAGCTTATCTGGTCTTAGGTCATTAGTGTCCAACCTGTCAAGTCTATTCTTGAGACGGTCTCTAAATTCAGGTGGAATATACTCAAGGTCGTACTTTGGCTCTTGTGGACTTGTTCTAATTTTCTTCAGTTTCAGCTTGAACTTGCATATGAGCAATTGATGGTCTGTTCTGCAGTCGGCCCACGGCATTGTTCTGACTTCTGATATTGAGCTTCTCCATCCTGTCTTTCCAAAGATATAGTTGATTTGTTTCCTGTGTGTTCCATCTGGTGAGGTCCACGTGTATAGTCACCATTTATGTTGGTGAAAAAAAGATATTTGCAATGAAGAAGTAGTTGGTCTAGCAAAATTCTATCATGTGATCTCCAGCATCGTTTCTAACACCAAGGCCATGTTTCCCAAATACCAATCCTTTTTCTTTGTTTCCAACTTTTGCATACCAATCACCAGTAATTATCAATGCTTCCTGATTGCATGTTCAGTCAATTTTGGACTGCAGAAGTTGGTAAAAATCTTCAATTTCTTCATCTTTGGCCTTTGTGGTTGGTGTGCAAATTTGAATAATAGTCGTATTAACTGGTCTTCCTTATAGGTGTGTGGATATCATCCTATCACTGACAGCATTGTACTTCAGGATAGATCTTGAAATGTTGGTTTTGATGATGAATGCTATGTCATTCCTCTTCAAGTTGTCATTCCTGGCATAGTAGTCCATATGATTGTCCAATTTAAAATGGCCAATACCAGTCCATTTCAGCTCACTAATGCCTAGGATATTGACGTTTATGTGTTCCATTTCATTTTTGACGATTTCTAATTTTCCTAGATTCATACGTCATACATTCCATGTTCTGATTATTAATGGATGTTTGCAGCTGTTTCTTCTCATTTTGAGTTGTGCCACATCAGCAAATGAAGATCCTGAAAGCTTGACTCCATCTGCATCATTGAAGACGACTCTACTTTGAGGAGGCAGCTCTTCCCCAGTTGTATTTTGAGTGCCTTCCAACATGGGGGGGGGGCTCATCTTCCGGTACTATATCAGACAATGTTCCACTGCTATTCATAAGGTTTTCACTGGATAGTTCTTTTCAGAAGTAGACTGTTGGGTCCTTCTTCCTAGTCTATCTTAGTCCGGAAGCTCAGCTGAAACCTGTCCACCATGGGTGACCCTGCTGGTATTTGAATACTGGTGGCATAGCTTTCAGCATCACAGCAACACGAAAGCCCCCACAGTATAACAAACTGACAGACACGTGGAGGACCGTACTCATACATAGGAAAATTCAACATTGTGAAAATGTCTATCCCATCCAAAGCAATCTACAGATATAATGCAATCCCGATCCAAATACCAACAGCATTCTTTAAAGGAGATGAAAAAACTAATCATTAACTTTACAAGAGAAGGAAAGAAGTCCCAGATAAGTAAAGCTTATTGAAGAAGAACAAAGTAAGAAGCTTCACATTACCTTACCTCAGGACCTACTATATAGCTACGGTAGTCAAAACAGTCTGATACCGGTACAATGAAAGACGTATTTGACCAATGGACAAGAATCGAGAACCCAAACATAAATTCATCCACCTATGGTGAGCAGATCTTTGACAAAGTTCCAAAGTCCATTAAACGGACTCGCAAAACTGGATATCCGTCAGTAAAAAACAAAACAGGACCCATATCTCACATCATACACAAATCTAATTCAAAAATGGATCAAAGACCTAAATATGAAACCAAAAACTATACAGATGATGGAAGAAAAAATAGGGTCAATGCTAAGGGCCTTCATATATGGCATAAATAGTATACAAACTATAATTAACAGTGCACAAACTCCAGAAGATAAACAAAATAACTGGGATCTTCTAAAAATTAAACACTAATGCTCATCAAAAGACTTCATCAAAAGATTAAAAAGAGAACCTACAGACTGGGAAAAAATTTTTGGCCATGACATATCTGTCAAAGGTCTAATCTCTAAAATCTATAAGACACTCCAACACCTCAGCAATAAAAAGACAAATAACCCAATTAAAAAATGGACAAGTATATGAATAGACACTTCACCAAAGAAGACATTCAGGCAGCTAACAAACACATGAGGAAATGCTCCTGATCATTAGCCATTAGAGAAGTGCAACTCAAAACTACAGTGAGATATCATCTCACCCCAACATTACTGGCATGAATCAAAAAAAAAAAAAAAACAGAGAATAACAAATGTTGGAGAGGTTTTGGAGAGACTGGAACTCTTATGCACTGCTGGTGGGAACATAAAATGGTACTACCACTTTGGAAAATGATATGGCACTTCCTTTTTAAAGCTAAAAATAAAAATGCCTTATGATCCAGCAATCCCACTCCTAGGAAAATATCCTAGAGAAATAAGAGCCATCACACGAATAGACATATGCACACTCATGTTCATTGCAGCATTATTCACAATAGCAAAAAAATGGAAACAAACTAAGTGCCCATCGGCAGAGGAATGGATAAACAAATTATGGTACATACACACAATGGAATACTACAAAACAATAAAGAATAATGATGAATCCACAAAACATCTCACAACATGAATGAATCTGGAAGGCATTATATTGAGTGAAAAAGTCAATAACAAAAGGACAACTATTGTATGAGACCACTACTAAAAAACCCAAGAGAAGATTTAAACACAGAAAAAAATAATCTTTGATGGTTAGAAGGTAGGGGAGGAGTGGGAACTGGAAATCATTAACTAGGTAGTAGATAAGTGGTAACTTTGGTGACGGGAAAGATAGTACACAATTTGACGAAGGCAAAGTCATAGAAACTTCAAAGACACATCCAAACTCCCTGAGGTACTGAGTTACTGGGCTGAGGCTTGGGGATCATGGTTTCGGGGGACATCTAGGTCCATTGGCATAACATAGTTTATAAAGAAAATATTCTACATCTGACTGTAGCAACTGGGGTCTTAAAAGCCTGTGAGTGGCCATCTAAGATATACTTATTGATCCCATTCAGTCCAGAGCGAAGAAGAATGAAGAAAGCCAAAGACACAAAGGAAATATTGTCTGAAGGACGAATGAACCATAACTACCACAGCCTCCACCAGCCTGAGCCCAGAACAAATAGATCATGCCTGGCTACCACCACCAACCACTCTGACAGGGATCATAATACAGGGTCCCAGAAAGAGCTGTAGAAAAACATAGAACAAAATTCAAATTTCACTAAAAAAACACCAGAGTTACTGGTCTGACAGAGACTGGAGAAACCCTGAGATTATGGCCCCTAGACACCCTGCTAACTTAGAACTGAAGCCACTCCCGAAGTTCATCTTTCAACTAAAGATTAGACTGGTCTATAAAACAAACAATAATATAGGTGATGAACGTGTTTCATAGTTCAGTCATGTACACAAGACTAAATGGGCACATCTACCCAAAAGCAAAGACGAGAAGGCAGGAAGGGACAGGAAAATCGGACAAATGGAAATGGGAAATCTGGGGTGGAGAAGGGGAAAGAGTTGACACATCATGGGGTTGGCAACCAATGTCACAGAAAAATTTGTGTATCAATTGTTGAATGAGAAACTAATTTTCTCTGTAAACTTTCTCCTAAAGCACAATTAAAAAAAGAAAATACTAAAAGAAAAATGTCTCTGATTTAGCTTACTGACACTGAGTGACTTATGCCTAATTTCATGCTGGTGCTTATGTAACAGTGCCCTACTGATTGATATATATTGTTGTTGTTAGGTGCAATGGAGCCAGTTCTGACTCATAGCGGTCCTATGTACGACAGAACAAAACACTGCCTGGTCCTATGCCATCGTCACAATTGTTATGCTTGAGTCCTTTGTTACAGCCAGTTTGTCAATCCATCTCCTTGAGGGTCTTCCTCTTTTTCGCTGATCCTCTGTTTTACCAAAGATGATATCCTTCTCCAGGGAATGGTCCCTCCTAATAACATGTCCGAAGTATGTGAGAGGAAGTCTCACCATCCTTGCTTCTAAGGAGCATTTTGGCTGTACTTCTTCCAAGACAGATTCGTTCGTTCTTCTGGCAGACCGTGGTATAGTCAATATTCCTCGCCAACACGATAATTCAAAGGCATCAATTTTTCCTCTGTCTTCGTTATTCATTGTCCAGCTTTCACATGCTTATGAGGAGATTGAAAACACCATGGCTTGGGTCAAGTGCACCTTACCCCTTAAAGTTATACCTGTGCTTTTTAGCACTTTAAAGAGCTCTTTTGCAGCAGGTTAGCCCAATGCAATGTCATTTGATTTCTTGACCGCTGCTTCCATGAGCGTTGATTGGGGATCCAAGTAAAATGAAATCCTTGACAACTTCAATATTTCCTCCGTTTATCGTTATGTTGCTTATTGGTCCAGTTGTGAGGATTTTTGTTTTGTTTCTGCAGTTTTGTTTTGTTTTGTTCCTTTTTTGTTTTGTTTTTGCAGTCCTTCTAACGGAACAAAAGGATACTTTGTGGTTTAAAATCAAGAAAGGTGTGGGTCAGGGTTATAGTCTTTCACCATATTTATTCAATCTGTATGCTAAGCAAATAATCCGAGAAGCTGGACTATATGAAGAAGAAGGGGGCATCAGGATTGGAGGAAGACTCATTAACAACCTGCGTTATACAGATAACACAACTTTGCTTGCTGAAAGTGGAGAGGACTTGAAGCACTTACTGATGAAGATCAAAGACCACAGTCTTCAGTATGGATTGCACTTCAGCATAAAGAAACTGATATCCGAGCAGTAGTAAATTATGGTGATCTTAGTTGCATCTGCTATACACGTTTGTAAAGCAGCATATAAATAAAGATAAATATTCCTGTTTTTTTGTGATAATAGGGTTTTCAGTAAAATTTATAAACAGGAGCATTGCCAAGTGGTACCAAGCGACAACGGCTGTTATGCCAAATATATATATTACTACTTTTTCAGAGTGATCCAAAATGAAGAGCAATATAATAATGAAGGAAAAGACACAGTTCTCCTTCTGACACTAATGTATATGAAGAACATTCTTGAGGAATACATAACAAGTCTAGAACAAATCAGTGAATTTAGGAAGGCCACAGTCTTCTCTCAAAGCTTTGAGGTCAGGGAAGATCTCAGTCACAGAACTGAATACTGACAGCATGCCAAGAAAGGCCCCAACAAAAACCCTATCTTTCTGGAAAATGAACTGTGAAAAGAGGTTTTTGCAGCTTGAAGAGTATAGAGAGAATCATTTTTCTTTTTTTTTTTTCTCCTATTTTTGTTCCTTTTCATTTCCCCTAAGGGTGCTCCAGTTGGATGTAAGACAACAGGACAGGCCACTAAAATTTGAAAAGAAACTCCGTTTATAGCCAGAAGACCATGAAAAGAGGCCTTTGCAGGCCAGAGAGTACGGGGAGAATCTCCAGAGAAGACAGCAATGGAGAACGTTGTTGTTGCTGTTAGGTGTCATCAGTTTGGTTCCATCTCATAGCTACCCTATGCACAACAGAACAAAACACTGCCAGGTCCTGCGCCATCCTCATAATCATTGTAATGCTGGGGCCCATTGTAGCAGCCACTGTGTCAAAACATCTTGTTAAAGGTCTTCCTCTTTTTCGCTGACCCTCTACTTTACCAAACATGATGTCCTTCCCCAGAGACTGGTCTCTCCTGATAACATGTCCAAAGTATGTGAGACAAAGTCTTGTCATCCTCGCTTCTAACGAGCATTCTGGCTGTACTTCTTCCAAGGCAGATTTGTTGGTTCTTTTGGCAGTCCATTCAATATTCTTCACCAACACCACAGCTCAAGGGTGTCAGTTCTTCTTGGGTCTTCCTTATTCATTGTTCAGCTTTTGCATGCATATGAGGCAATTGAAAACACCATGGCTTGGGTCAGGTACACCTTAGTCCTCAAAGTGACATCTTTGCTTTTTAATACTTTAAAGAAGTCTTTTGCAGCAGATTTGAGGAATGGGTCACTCTAATTCTATGTATGAGTCTCAAAAAGGTTCCTGCTGACACCTGAGCTACACATAAGAGGGTAAGTCAAAAAGTATTGCTTCTAGCGTTCCAGTTCATACATGAATGGGTTAATTCCAAACAAAACGTGTTTAAACATGTCTCTGCAATTGGTGGATGGCTGTAGACAAGTTCTGTCAGTAATACACTTGTCTTAGTCTCATTAGGGTACCTTCAAAAGAACAAAAGGATAGTTTTTGTGCCATGGGAAAAAATGATTTTGAGGTCAGGGCTAATATCAAATTTTTAACAAAACTCAAACGGACATATTCCCACATTATTGAAGTTTTACAATAATTTATGGGAACGCTACCCCACATAAAACAACAGTTTTTAGATGGATCAAGTGTTTCAAGGAAGGTCGAGAGGATCTCAAAGATGAGCCAAGAGAGGGAAGACCAGAAGAACTAGATAGTGCCCAGTTACCACCAATGACTGCCCTGACAGGGAACACAACAGAGAGTCCCTGATGGATCAGGAGAAAAGTAGGGTGCAGAACTCAAATTCTAGTAGAAATACTAGACTTAATGGTCTGACCGAGAGTGGAGGAATCCTGGAAAGCATGGCCCCCAGGCTCTCTGTCAACCCAGAACTAAAACCATTCCCGAGACCAACACTTCAGACAAAGATTAGACTAGCCTATGGGATATAAAATGATACTCGGGAAGAGTGTGCTTCTTAGCTCAAGTAGATACATGAGACTAAATGGGAACTCCTGTCCGGAGGTGATAGGAGAAGGCAGAGAGGATCAGAAGTTGGTTGAATCAACATGGCAGTATAGGGAGAGCAATTAGAGTCACATAACAATGTATGTATAAATTTTTGTATGAGAGACTAACTTGAATTGCAAACTTTCACCTAAAGTACAAAAATAAAATAAAATTAAAAAAAAGGAAAGCCTTCAAAAACTAAACTGACTAACACAAGAAGATGAAGTAGAATTTGTAGTCTTAACCAGGTCTACTATTAACTGAATGTTGCTCAGAGGATTTTAATAGAATCCAGAGACTTAAGAATACAGCATTTGAAATGTCCAGGATAAAATCTGAAATTACTAGACATACAAACTAATAGGAAAATTTGACCAATTCTTAAGTGAAAAATATCATTAATATATGCATTCAGATGTTAGAATTACCAGACATAGACTTGAAAACAGCTACTATTTTCCCTGTGGTAAAATTAAAAACACTTGAAATGAATAGGTAAATGTTGTGCCTGTTCTCAGCCAAGAAACAGAAACTCTAAAAAAAGAATTAAAAGAAAATTAGAATTGAAACAATAATAATATTCGTAATAAAGCGTCACTGGATAAATTCAACAGCAGATTAGAGATGGTAAAAGAGTCAGTGAACTTGACAATAGAATGATAGATACTATCCAGTATGAAGAACAGAGAGAAAAGAGAAAAACATGAGCAGAGTCTCAGGAAATATAGGACAATATCAAAATTCTAACATCTATGTCATTGGCATCCTAAAAGAAGAGAAGAAAGAGATCAGTACAGAAAATATATATGAATAAATAATGACAAAGTCTTTCTCAAATTTAGTGAAAACCCTAAATTTAGAGATTTGAGAAGCTCACTACCCCAAACAGGATACACTCAAAAAAACTTTTAAGACGTATCATAAAATATTAAAAATCAGAAGTAAAGAGAAAAATCTTGAAAAAAACAGCTAGAAATGAAATGGCACATTACACAGATGAGAACAACGATTTGAACGACTGTGGCTTTCTCATCAGAAAACAGTGCAACAACATCTTTAAAGTGTTAAAAGAAAGGAACTGTCAACTCAGGATTCTAAATCAAGCCAAAATTTCCTTCATGAATGAAGGAGACATAAAGCCATTCTCAAATGAATTAAAACTAAGAATTGACAGCAGATCTGTGCTAAAAGAAATGCTCAAGGAAGTTTTTTGTACTAAAAAAAGATGGTATCAGAGGGAAATATGGAACATTAAGAATGAAGGTAGAACAAGATTACTTTATATTTGGGTAAATATAAAAGATTATTTTTTTCTGATGAAGACCTTCAAAATATGTATGATTGTTGAAAGCAAAAAATTATAACATTGAATGATGAGTTTCTGATGTATGTAGATGTAATACATATGAGAAGTATAACAAAGAAGGGAGGCTCAAGGAACCTATAAAAGAGCGAAATAGAAACTCTAAGTAGACTATGAAAGTGGTATATGTATATTTCACTCCCCAGAGAAACCACTTAAAGAAATGTTATAAAGAGAAAATGTCAAACAGCCAAGAGACAAATTAAAATGGAATACTAAAAAATATTCAAAAAATTCAGAAGAAGGCAGCAAAGGCGGCACAGAGGAATGTAGCAGAAGAGACAAACAAAAAACAACTAAGAGAATGGTAGACCTAAATCTAACCATATTAATAATTATATTAAATGTAAATGGCCTAAACAAACCAATCAAATCATAGAGATTGTAAGACTGTATTCAAAACGAGAAAAAAAAAAATACCCAGCTATATGCCATCTAGGAGAAGCTCATGTTACATATAAAGGCAGAGATACATCAAAAGATAGACCATGCAAATGCTAATCAGAAGAGAGCTGGAGTAGCTATATTCATATTAGCAAAATAGACTTCAAAACAAGGAATATTTCAAGGGATAAGAAAAACACCACATAATGATAAAGGAGACAATTCACTAAGAAGGTACGTATAATAATCCTATATGTGTATATTCTTAACAAGAAAATACATGAAGCAAAAATTGATTGAACTGAAAGAGAAATCTACAAATCTCCTTGGAGAATTCTACACTCATCCCTCAAAAATCAAAAGAAAAAGTAGACAAAAAAATCAGTAAGAGTATAGAAGACTGGAACAACACTGTGAACTAACTTGACTCAAGTGACATGTATACAACCCTCTACCCAACACAGAATGCACATTTTTCTACGGGTACAAGGAAAATTCTCCAAGATAAACAATATCCTGGGTCATAAAGCAGTCTTTAACAAATTTAAAAGAATTTAAATCATGTAGAATATGCTTTCAGACCATAATGGAGTTAAATTAGAAATTGATAACTCAAAAATATCTGGAAAATCCCCAAATGTTTAGAAATTAAACAACATACTTCTAAATTACCTATGAGTCGAAGAGAAAATTATGTGAGAAATTAATTTGAATTGAAAGAAAACAAAAGTTTAAAAAGCAAAATTTGTGGGAAATAGCTAAAGTAGTGACTGTAAGAAAATTTATAGCATTAAATGTTTATATTAAAAAAAGAAGAAAGGTCACAAGTCAAAGATCTATACTTCCACCTTAAGAAACTAGAAAAAAAAAAGAGTAAATTATATCTAAAGCAAGCAGAAGAAAGAAAATAATGGACAAAATCTGAAATCTATGAAATTGAATACAAAAAGAATTGAGAAAATCCATGAAATCAAAATGCTGTTCTGTGAAAAAGATCAATATCATTAATTAACCCCTATCCAGACTGACTAATAAATGTGACTACATGAAAATTAAGAACTATTCATCAAAACACACCATAAAGGAGAAAAGAAAAATCATGCAATGACAGAAGATTTTTGCAGCATAAATAAAAATCAGATTCCTAGTACTTAGGTTCTAGAACATATGGAGAACTTCTAAAATATCAGTTAAAAAAAAGAAAACAGTCCACAAAGAGAATTAACACAAAGGACTTAAAAACGCAATTCACACAACAGAAAACAAATGACCATTAAATTTTTTTAAAAAAAATGCTCTTATTACTACTTAAAAAACACAAATTTTACGAACAAGATATCATTTTATATGTATTGATTTGGCAAAGAAATTAGGAAGTCTAATACTTATTTGTGGATGAAACTATAGAAAAATTGATACTCATACATTGATGCTGAGAATGAAAATTCATACCAACGCAATAGAGAGCAATTTAGCACTTTAAGGTTAAGATAAAGATGGCTATGGCCTATGTGTAACCTAGAGAAACTATGGTAAATATACTGGAAAACATGGAAGATGTATTAAAATCAGATATACTGTTTGTAATAGCAAAAAAAAAACCCAAAAAAGTGAAAATAATTTAGCTGTCTGGGATATAATGCCAGTTCAGTAAATTTTAAAATGAAAAATTACTGCACACTGTTTAAGGATACCTATGATGAAGTTTAAACACATAACAGGAATAATAAACTCTAAAATCGCAATAGTCATTACATTTGAGGAGAAAAAGAATAGGGCTGTAACTGTAGCTGTATCATTAAGGTTTTTCTTTCTTTTTTTAAATAAAAATACCTGAATCAAGTGGGGGAAAATATTTTTAAAAAGAAAGGAAATGCCACACTTACTTATAACTTCTATTTATATAATTAATTTTACGGTCCTTTTCACCTAATGGTATTTTTGTGATTAAGGTTAGTCAATTGACTTATACATGGATAATGAAAAATGGGAAAAAAGATTTCTCATCTATGCCCTACTTTTAGTCATCATTCTTATAATATGGAGGAACTTGGTTAGAATGAACACATTTACGTTTTTCCTGATTTGCTAGGGGCTGAGGTCTGACTCAGAATCCCTAATGACCCATTCTTGACACATGATTTTGATACTTAGCATTTCTTCTTTTAATGGGGTGATGGCTTCATTGGCACTAAATTAGAAATGCCATGCAAAAATATTATAACTTTCGTTCTCCACTACATGTTGTCAAATGTTTTGGAGGGTAAGAGAGTGTCATTTGAATGCCTTTCCTCGGTTGCTTACTAGCAGCTCACAGTAATTGAGGAATAAAAAGTCAAGGACAGAATGCTAAAATGCAATGTTACAGTGAAAAATACGGTTGAGAACAATCTTAAATGCCAATGAAAATATGTTTCCAAAATACTATTAAGTAAAAAAAAACAAAAAAAGTTTCCAAATCCATAGTATGATTCTACCGGTATAAAATATTGCTAAAATTAACAATAACTATGTTTAATTCGGAAACCCTGGTGGCGTAGTGGTTAAGTGCTAGGGCTGCTGACCAAAAGGTTGGCAGTTCAAATCCACCAGGCCCTCTTTGGAAACTCTATGGGGCAGTTCTACTCTGTCCTATAGGGTCGCTATGAGTGGGAATGGACTCGACGGCAATGTTTTTTTTTTTTTTTTTTTTTTTTTAATTTAATGCACTGGAGCCCTGTTGGTGTAGTGGTTAAGCGCTGGGCTGCTACCAGAAAGGTTGGCAGAAACCAGCCGCTCCGCGGGAGAAAGATGTGATAGTCTGCTTTCTGTAAAGATTACAGCCTTGGAAACCCTGTAGGGCAGTTCTGCTCTGTCCTATATGGTTGCTGTAAATTGGAATCGGCTGGAGGGCAAAGGGTTTGATTTTATATATATATATACATATGTTTAACGCATACATAGAACCGTATATACTCAGAGTCGGGTGTACCAAAACTAGGCATACGAAAAATTAAGCATGTTTAGCACCAGCTGATAGAGTCCATGAACACATTTTCTTTTCTTTTTTTCTGTATGGTCTATTGTGCCATTGACATTTTTAGTTTTGTAATTTAGAAATGTTCAACTTCAGATTGAAGAAAATTAATTCACATGAAGGAAAACTTCATATGCATCCTGCCTGTTTTTACCCATTTCCTAGAAACAGGTAAACTTATATCCTATGTAATTATGCTTATGGATGATTCAAAAATAGTTTATTTTACATAAAAAATATGAAATGAAGATGGATTCTGAGTTGTTATGTCAATCGTGTAGCTATAGTTTCTGAGTTCTGTTAACAACTTTGTTATCCTCCCAGTTGAATTGTTGTAATGTTATTATTTGAATTCACGTGCAACTTGAATTAATGAAAATATCTGGTGGAGAATTATGCATTCAATCTGATCTGGTATTTGGTCAGATAGATTTCTTTTAATATGTTTTATATATTTAAAGGTATGCTGGGAATTGTTTCTGATACAGTTTGGTTTTCCAGACTGGTTAAGATATCTATGGATTCACAAGGGCCTTTGCTTTGGCTGTTCCCTCTGTCTGAAAAGTTCTTCACTAACTCCTTCATCAACCTCAAGTCTCTGCTCAAAGCTCATCTTTTCCGCGTGGTTTATCTTAAAGACCCTATTTGATTCTGCAAACTCGCTGCGCTCACATTCTGCCCCCCCTCTTACTCTGTTCTACTTTTTCTTTTCCCTGTAGTACTTACTGACTTCTACTATGCTATATAATTTACTAATTTCTTATATTCATTATTAATCATATATTTCTTCCTCCTAGAATGTAAGTTCCATGAGGGCAGGAATCTTTGTCTATTTTTTTCAGTAATATATCCCAAGTACTTGAAACACTGCCTGGCTCATCACAAACCAGAAAAAAAAATCAGTTGCCATCAAGTCAGTTTGGACTCATGGAGCCACCATTTGTGTCAGAGGAGAACTGTGCTCCGTAAGGTTTTCAGTAGCTGGTTTTTCAGAAGTAGATTGCCAGGCCTTTCTTCTGAGTAGCCTCTGGTAGATTTGAACCTTCAACCTTTTGGTTAGCAGCTGAGCACGTTAAGCATTTGCACCACCCACGGACTCCAGGCTCATCATAATTACACAATATGTATTTGTTTAATTTCTGAAATCAAATGGTATACCAGTGAAATGTCAGCAGATTATTCTATAGCTGTTTGCATGTATGTGAGATAGCATATTCCATTGCAACTTGACTTCATGTAACATTTCCTGGTATACTTACTGAACAAGACACTAGAGTAGCCCCGTTTGCATGGATTTTGATGAATGAGTCAAAATTTTGACCATAAACAGATGACTGCTTAGTTGTTTGGGTATATCAGTGATCATATAGTAATGAGTGGAAATTTTTAGTAAGATTTCTTGTAACTCTCTTTTCCATGTTGCAGAGGTACAGGTCTTTCACAAAAGAGTATTTTATTCTAAAAATGCTTCCCAACCCCAAACAAAAGACTTTTCTCTATCATGGAGTAGCTGCATGGTGCAAATGGTTATGAGCTCGGTGGTTTGAACCCAGAGGCATCTCAGAAGGAAAGCCTGGTGATTTGCTTCCAAAAGCTCACAACTGTGAAAACCATATAGAACATAGTTCATCTCTGAAACACATAGGGTCACCATGAGTTGGAATCGACTTGACAGCAACCCATTTACTGGTTGTCTATTGTGGACATAGAGCTAGCTGCAAGAGTGAGAGAATGAAGGAAGTATAAGAAAGAGAATAGCATTGAACTATGACTTTTAGTTTCAAAACGTGAGCAGTCAGTGAGAGGGGCATGAAGACCTGCCTGTATTTGGAGATATTCTTTTAAATCATTTTAGACTCGTGGAAACTGGGTAACTGAAAAGGAGTGGGATTAAATGATCTAATCAATCCATAGTTACTTACCCAGGATATTCTGGGTGTCCCAGGCTGTTGGGTGAACAAGTTGTTCCAAAGTTACCCCATTCAAGGAAACCCAAAAGAATGACCAAGCATTGTAGAGAATTTACTTAATTGCCCCCAAGTAGCTATTCTAACCCATAACAGAGGGTTCTCACTTCTGTGTGCTGCTCAGGATGATGGATGGTAAGTGCAGCCTGATTACTGTCTTGGGATGAGCAGAGAGCTAATGCAGGAGAGTCGGCGGTTTGTAAATCTATTACCAACATCTTGGATGAATCTGACCTTTACAGCACCAGAGTAGATGACAGTACAATACGTCAGCACCAAGGACTAGCTCCAAGGAAATTTCGCATTTCATTTTGAATAAAGTTTTAATGATGAACCAATAGCAAAGTCTATAGATATCCAAAGTCTTTCTGTCTCTGACATTTTGTATTTTACTAGGACAGCATGATCCACATATGTATAGGAAAATATATATCTGCCTTCTTTGGAGATATATAATTTATCTTTCCTAGAATCATACTGTTGGCATTTTGTGTGTATGTGTCAAACACTTCAAACAAATAAACCTTAACAAAACTAGAACTAAAAAATACTATAAAGTGTAATTGTTGTTATATATCTTGAAGTCTGTTCTGGGATAAAAATATTACATTTTCCAGTAAAGTCTCAAAGTAAGTCTTGTCATTAAGCAGGGAGGCAGCACTGAATAGTTGTTAACAGCAGAGTGCTAGGACTCAACAGCCCTGAGTTCTAATCCTAGTTTCACTGCTTACCGGCTGGATGACCGTGGAAAAGTTACTATCCTCATTTGAGCTTCAGTTTCCTCCTCTGTCAATAAAGGAAAATAATACCTCACAGAGCTTGTGTGAGAGTTCAGTGTGATAATATATATTGTGTAAATTTTCGGATTGTCTTCCCCCATTTTTTGTGCCCTTTGCAATTTTACTATTTTCCTCACTGTATGTTTATGCAGAAGGGTAGATTGTTCTTCTTTGTTATGCTTTGGATGATTATAAAAAGAACTAATAGTGAATTAGCATACCTGAACACAATATCTTTATTCACGAATTTCCAATTCATCCTTTTCATTATGAGACATTTCACTCTGAATATAGCTTAATTCAAATCAATACTTTGTAAAATTAAAGTGTTCTTCCTTTATCCCTCTTATTCATAGATATCACTCAGATAAAAGGAAACCAGCTCCGGGATTAATAAAGTGACTCTGTAAAGGATGGTGGGAGTCCTTGGATGGTGCAAACGTTTAACGCACTGGCTGCTGAGAGGTTGGTGATTCGAGTCCACCCAGAGTTGCCTTGAATGAAAGGCCTTAAGATCTACTGCTGAAAAATTAGCCACTGAAAACCCTGTGGAGCACAGTTCTACTCTGATACACATGAGGTCACCATGAGTCGGAGCTGACTCCACAGCAACTGGTTTTGGAAAGGATGATGCAGGACAAGCACATTTCAAATCTCAATAAGACGTTGACAATTTTTACATTTTGTTTCCACACAAGTTCAGAAGTTCTTTGAATCCATTTGCAAAGTCATTTCTCTTCCACTGCCTCACACAATCCCCTTGCCTTTCTCTTCATGTAGTTAGAACCTACTTACCCAGCTAGACTCAGCTCATTTCCTGTTCTCCACTGTCTTAGTCATCTGGTGTTGCTATAACAGAAATACCACAGGTGGATGGCTTTAACAAAGAGAAGTTTATTCTCTCATAGTCCAGTTGGCTACAAGTCCAAATTCAGGGCATCAGCTCCAGGAGAAGACTTTCTCTCTGTCGGCTCTGGAGGAAGGTCCTTGTGATGCATCAGTCTTCCCTTGGTCTGGGAGCATCTCAGCATAGGAACCTCAGATCGAAAGGAAGCGCTCTGCTCCCGGCATGCTTTCTTGGTGGTATGAGGCTCCCATGTGTCTCTGCTCGCTTCTCTCTTTTATATCTCAAAAGAGATTGGCTAAAGACACCATCTAATCTTGTAGACCTCATCAGTATAACTGCTGCTAATCCATCGTTTTACATCATAGTGATAGAGTTTACAACACATAAGGAAATCACATCAGATTACAAAATGATACACAATCATACAACACTGGGAATCATGACCCAGCCAAGTTGATAGATATTTTTGGGGGACACAATTCAATACATGACATCCACTAACAGTTTCTTGCCTGCTACCCATCCCCACCTCTGCTCCACCCCCCACAGAAGAGATCATTTCCCCTATTCTGCTCTACTCTACCTTAAGCATCCTAATATGAGTTTACTCCCTGTCTGTCCCTGTTCACTTGATGCTAGTCCCTAGAATCCACTGTGCTAAGCAATGTTCATCCTCCTGTAGATAATGTCCTGTGGATGGTTCTCACCTCAGAACTTTATCATCAGATTTTGGAACAGTATCTCTTGCCCTGGCCCAGTGAGCCAACTACAACTAACAATATGTGTTTACTATACGAGTACCAGAGGAGATAACAGCATAATACATTGTAGAAAAGCCTGGTGATCTATTTCTGAAAAATTAGCCATTGAAAACCCTATGGAGCACAGTTCTCTGATACATATAGGGTAGGCATGAGACAGAATCTACTCCATGGACAACTGTTTTGTTTTTTGTTTTATAAGAGGTAATACAGCATAGTTGTTTGATAGCAAATTATCTGTGTGAAAATACTAACTCTACTAACTTAATAACTCTCTAATGATGAGCAAGTTACTTCTCTGTGCTTCAATTGTCTCAATTCTAAAATGAGATCAAAATAGTGCTTTCTTGTAGGAATAGTATAAATTTTATATGGGAAGTCCATATGCTTAGAGTCTGACACATAGGAAGCACTAAATCAATATTAGTTATCAATATATACTTAAATAATAATAATATAAATAACTTAAATAGGAAATTCTAAAAGTCAATAGATCCAATTTCTCTATTTAGAGTGTCCTAATGAAGAATTCCCTTGTTCTTTTCAAAAGACTGCCTCTTGGTCTATGTACAGTTTCCTCATAAGCACAATTAGATGTTCTGGAATTCCCATTCTTTGCAATGTTATCCATAATTTGCTATGATCCACAAAGTCAAAAGCCTTTGCAAAGTCAATAAAACACAAGTAAACATCTTTCTGGTATTCTCTGCTTTCAGCCAGGATCCATCTGACATCAGCAAGGATATCCCTCATTCCATGTCTTCTTCAAACAGAACAAAGGGATACTGCATGGTTTAAAGCCAGAAAAGGTGTGCATCAGGGTTATATCCTTTCACCATACTTATTCAATCTGTATGCTGAGCAAATAATCTTAGAAGATGGACTATACGAAGAAGAGTGGGCATCAGGATTGGAAGGAAGACTTATTAACAACCTGCAATATGTGGGTGACACAACCTTGCTTGTTGAAAGTGAAGAGGACTTGAAGCACTTACTAATGAAGATCAAAGACTACAGCATTCAGTATGGATTGCACCTCAACATAAAGACAAAAAACAAAAATCCTCACAACTGGACCAGTAAGCAATATCATGATAAATAGAGAAAATATTGAAGTTGTCAAAGATTTCATTTTACTTGGACCCATGATCAACGCTCATGGAAGCAACTGTCAAGAAACCAAACAGTGTATTGCATTGGGCAAATCTACTGAAAAAGATTTCTTTAAAGTGTTAAAAAGCAAAGATGTAATCTGAAGGACTAAGGTGACGCCTGACCCAAGCCATGATATTTTCAACTGCCTCATATGCATGTGAAAGCAGGATAATAAATTAGGAAGATCAAAGAAGGATTGGCACCTTTGAACTATGGTGTTGGCAAAGAATATTGAATATACTATGGGCTTACAGAAAAACAAACAAATCTGTCTAGGAAGAAATACAGCCAGAATGCTCCTTAGAAGCAAGAATGATGAGACTTCATCTCACATACTTTGGACTTGTTATCAGGAGGGACCATTCCTTGGAGAAGGACATCATGCTTGGTAAAGCAGAGAGTCAGCGAAAAAGAGGAAGATCCTCAAAGAGATGGATTGAAACAGTGGCTGCAACAATGGGCTTGTAGGATGGCTCAGGAGTAGGCAATGTTTTGTTCTGTTGTACATGGGGTCGCTATGAGTTGGAAATGACTTGATGGCACCTAAGAGCAACAACAATGCAGGACGGCAGACATGAATGATTTTCCTCCGGTTTATAAATTGGTTAATGTGGAGGCTCATCGTGCTTAAATTTGTGTTGAGGACAGGCTCTGAAAGACTTATCTCCTGTGTAAACTCTCCCTGAACCCCACCTCATAAGAGAGAGATTAGGCATCTGCTACGGAGGAAAAGTCATATATTACTAGCTCTCTATTTGTCTTTTAAAATGTAAACGATTTCCTACTAAATAGACGATAGATAAATGGTAACTTTGGTGAAGGGAAGACAGTACACAATACTGGGGAAGCCAGTACAACTTGTACAAGAAAAGTTCATGGAAGCTCCATAGACACATCCAAACTCCCTGAGGGACTGAATTGCTGGGTGGAGGGCTGTGGGGACCATGCCCTTGGGGAACATCTAGCTCAATTGGCATAACACAGTTTATAAAGACAATGATCTACATTCTACCTTAGTGAGTAGCGTCTGGGATCTTAAAAGCCTGTGAGCAGCCATCTAAGATACTCCACTGGTCTCACCCCTTCGGGAGCAAGGGAGAATGAAGAGAACAGGATACAGGGAAAAGATTAGTTCAAAGGAGTAATGGACCATGGCTACCAAGACCTCCACCAGACTGAGTCCAGTACAGCTAGATGGTGCCTGGCTACCACCACTGACTGCTCTGACCGGGAGCACAACAGAGGGTCCTGGACAGAGCTGGAGAAGGATGTAGAACAAAATTCTAACACACACACAAAAGACCAGATTTACTGGACTGACACAGACTGTAGAAACCCTGAGAGTATGGCCCCCGGACACCCTTTTAGCTCAGTGGTGAAGTCACTCCCAAGGTTCACTGTTCAGCCGGGGATTGGACAGCCCCATAAAACCAAACGGGACTAATGAGGCACAGCAGCCCAGGGACAAGGACTAGAAGGTAGGAGGGGACAGGAAAGCTGGTGATAGGGAACCCAAAGTTAAGAAAGGACAGTGTTGACATGTCATGGGGTTGTTAAACATTGTCATAGGGCAATATGTGTACTAACTGTTTAATGAGAAACTATTCTGTTCTGCAAACCTTCATCTAAAGTACAAAAAAAAAAAAAAAGAATTATCTATGTGAGATCAAATTGACAACAGCAACTTAAAAGGTTTGATGGGAAGCATAGGGGGTACTGAGTTGAAGATAGTGTGATGGAATAATTTGGAAAAGCATAGTGAGAATAGCAGCACAACTGGAAGAACGTAATTGATGTCACTGAATTGTACATGTAGAAATTTTTGAAATGGTGTATCTTTGGCTACATATATTTTTACCAAAAAGAAAAAAGGTTTTCCAAGGTCAAGGAGCGAGAATGTGGACTTGTTGTGGAGTTGTTAACCAATGTCATAAAACACCATGTGTACTGACTGTGTAACGAGAAACTACTTGTTCTGTAAACCTTCACCTAAAGTACAATAAAAATTTTTTTAAAAAAAATGTAAATGATTTCCTTTAGGAAACATCTCTGTAGGCCAGTATTAATTTGCATGTTTCTCTCATTCTAATAATTTTCATGTGTCTCTGAATTGGAACTAGCTTTTCTAAACCCCAGGTGCAGTGTGTTAACCAAACTTCTTCTCTAACACTCCACATCACATTCACTAGCATTAGATTATAGAGTCAAGGAAAAGCAGCACGTGTAGATTAACAGAAACTATTTCTAAGAGTTCAGAGGTTTGCTTTTTCCAAAGGATGGGTTAATTCACCTATTGCTGTTCAATTACACATGCCATGGGATCAAAACCATTAGAGGTGTCATATTAGATCGACTCACCGAAGAATATGAATTTTTCTTGCTCCTTTGTCTCTATCAAGTAAATTAATGTCCAGTCACCAAAATTATAGCTCATATGAGGTTATTTTTGATACGCTGAACTAGTAGTATATCTAGTCAAATTAGAAATTGGAAAATTTTGCTGCTAAGTGTATTTTCTGGCACAGTTTAATAATTCAGCTATCCTCACCCTTGGGCAAAATAGCTAGCAGAAATCTTGTTGGCAAAGTCACAGCCAATTGTATTAATTGAATCTATAAATGTCCTGCTTCTCCTGGAATATATGTTGGGATTATGTGTGGAAAAGTAAGGGGTCTAGGACCTTACTGCAGCTATTGTTTCACTAGTATGAGGTATTTTCTTCTTGTGGAGACCTATGTAAGTTTGGAAATGAGGGAAGCCCACACTAAAGTCCTACCCTAAACCCTACAGCAGTTATATCTCTCCACACTAAACCCTACAGCAGCTCCACTACCAGATATTAGAGGAGAAGGGATACTCCTCTTTGTTGTTGTTAATTGCTGTTGAGTTGGCTTTAACTCTTGGTGACCCCCTGCACAACAGAATGAAACATTGCCCTGTCCTGTGCCGTCTTCACAATCCTTGATTTGTTCAAGTCCATTGTTGCAGCCATTGTGTATTCTGAGTGTCCTCCAACCCAAGAGTTCCAGCACTACATCAAATATTATTCTGTTGTGATCCATAGGGTTTTCAATGGCTAATTTCCAGAAGTAGATCACCAGGCCTCTTTTCATAGTCCTGGTCTGGAAGCTCCACTGAAACCTGCCCACCATGAGTGACCCTGCTAGTATTTGAAATACCTGTGGCACAGCTTCCAGCATCACAGCAACATGCAAGTCACCACGGTACAACAAACTGACAGATGAGTGATGTCCTCTAAGCTTTGTTGTTGTTGTTGTTGGGTGCCGTCGAGTTGATTCTGTCTCCTAGTTACCCCATGTGACAGAAGTCTTTCAGTCAGACTTCTCTATGAACTGCCCCATAGAGTTTTCTTGGCTGTAATCTTTAAGGAAGATCATCAGGTCTTTGTCCTGCAGAGCTGCTGAATGGGTTCAAACAACCAACCTTTCAGTTAGTAGCCTAGAGCTTAACCATTGTGCAAACTCTAAGCTTTAAGCACAGCTAAATAAACGATCTCAAAGGTCTATTTAGTAAGAATTCCAAAGAGCTAAGCTAATTGTCACTACTGAGCTTCATTTATCAACCAATTGCTTTTAATTTATTCGTTCTTTGATCACCTATTTTGTGTGAGGCACTGTTCTAAGCAGTTGGGAGACATCAGTGAGTAAAATTGTCTAAAGTCTCTGTCTTTGTGGAGGTCGCATTCCATGGTTGGGGGAAGGGATATAAGCAACAAACAGTAGGTTTAATAAGTAATTCTTTTGGTATGTTAGAAAGTAATATACGCTATAAAAAAAAAGGAGATCAGAGAAAAAAGAATCTGGAGTAAGAGAAGAGGTTACAGCTTACATGGGTTTGGAAGAAATGGTAGTGCCACAGAAATGGTGCCTGCCATCAAACCCTGGGAAAGAGAGGAGTGTGGACAGTGACACTACACATATCTCTATTTTTGGCATAGAAGACCTTTCCAATTTTTAAAAATACATCTTCCCTCCTCCCACCTGTTGGGGTGTAATTCCTGGCCTGTCTCTCAGTGATGGAGATGAAATAAATTATGAAAGAAAATGATGCTGCTTGAGCTCTCAGATCCTATGAGATCCTGCCTAATTTAAGCTCTGGTAAGTAGCACAGTTCCCATTAGTTGTCCCAATTCACAGAGGATGGGGGAAGAAAGCATTCAACTAGATACGCAGTTCAATTCAAAGAGCACTTGTTGATATCTGTTATTTCCCTAGAATGATTTTATTCAACGTAGGTCATACAAAGATGCAGAAGTTCTTTACAGAGTCTTCAACTGTCCTGTAAGACAAACTACAGATATGAACTATCTGAAAGAAAAATAATAGGCAATGCTAAGTAAATGTGTATGCATTCATATGTGGAAGAGAAACATCACTGTAATTTGAAGCTGGCCCAGGGCTTTCTGGACAAAACGAGGCCAAGGTTAGACTCTAGTAGGCTTGAGTGTGGTGGTGGTGCAAGTAGAGGCAATTAGAGCAGAGGCAAGAGCACCCATAAAGACACAGAAGTAGAAAGGTCAGTGTTCCTTGAATAGTTAAAGAAGTCTGACTGAAGGACTTCTTGACTCTGGGAGTAATTAGTCACTGAACTAGACTACTAGGGATCTCCACACATCAAAGACTTAGCAATAAGATGGAAAAAACAAAATATGGCAACCTACATTAGACAGACTGTAATAGCCTCCCTAGAAACACAAAGCTGGACCAGAGAAGCCCTGTTATGGCAGGTGATCCTATCACCTTTTACCTTACAGAACAAATAAAGATAATTATCTTCACAGATTAAAAGCGGCCTTCTTTTGCTTTATGGATATATTCGACTAGTCTACAAGTATGTGCTCACTTCTTTCTGTCGTTATGGCCATAGATTTTTGACTTGAGTCAGGAGAAAGTTTAAATACAGGGACTGAACTGGAAAGAGGGGAAAGAGAAACAAACAGGGGAAATCTGTTAGGAAGAAGGCACCCCCAGTCTGCACTCTTACTGCTTACTGAGGAGCAGGCTGTTTGAGGGAGCCTCTCCAGGCAGCCTAGGATGCTTAGCAGGCAAGCTACCTGATAAGCAGGCTATATTCCTGTAGGTGAGTGCTGAGAAGCTGGTCAATCTGACTGAGGCCCAGCAAACTCTTAACTCCCAGCAGTGAGCTCCGTCCACGTGTAAACCAAGATTTGGGGAAGGGGCAGGGTAGGTCGGTGTGGTTGACACTTTCTTTGGTTCTCTTCTTGGTTCCTCTGGTCATTTCCCCATTTCGTTCCCCTTTCCCCCTGCACACGGATTTTTGACAGACTCCACGCCTAATAGCCGCCCCAAGCAGTCCCCTGCGGTGGCGCCTGCTCCCCTCGCAGCCGCCGCTAAGACCCGGAAAAGTGGAATTTCACTTTGAAACTCACGTGCCGCTTGAGGGCCGGCGCTGGGCATGCTCAGTAGTCGCGGCGCGTCTGGGTTGCTGCTTGCTCTGCACTGGCGGCAGCGCCACCCGGCTCCGGAGCTGGCGCGGGAACGCGACCCTAGTCCACCCCTCCCGCTCCGCCGCAGCTGCAGGGCTTCCAGGAGGCCAAGCATTAACCACCTCCGAGCGCCAAGACACCCATCTCGTCCTCCCCCCGCCTCCCCCGCCAGCTTCCTCCTACTCTTCTTCCTCTCCCTCTCTCTTAGGGAGGTGAATCTGGTGCTTGTCTCAGTCAGCGCCACAGACAAGCTCTGCATACCCCAGCCGAGAACCCGCGAGCGAATCCCCTGAGACCAGAGGACCTTTGGCGGTGGCTCTTTCTAATCTTACTGTGCCTGAAGTGGGGTCGCGGAGGAGTTTCTTCTCCACCTCTCAATGCAAACACTATGCGGAGAGCAGTCAGCTTCCCCGCGCTGTGCCTGCTTCTTAATCTTCACGCTGCAGGTAAGGGGTTGCAGGGCAGGGCGTAGAACTGGAGCTGTGGATGAAATGGGAAACTGCAAATGCTTATGGACTCTAGGATAGCTTGCCTTGCAGAGAAAGCCTTAGAAAGGCAACGCAGGACACTACCTGGCAGGGAAGGGGTGAGGGAGCCATGCACCTGTTGGAAGACTGAGGGGAAAACTTGAGCTTAAAATTAACTATTAAGCCTTCCTTACATATTGAACATTTTCAGTATGAATACAGGTTTACTCCTCTTCCCTCCCCTTCCATATAGACTCCCTGTCCCCGTTTCTAGGTTATGCACTTGACTTCCACTCTTGCAGGAGAGGGACAAGACATCCTGCTGGATGTAACCTTTTCTACTGCAGCGGCTGTATCTATATGCTCTGTTGGTTTAGTGAGAGATCACACGGATGCATTGGCCGTAACCTGATGGACCACATCACCTCCCAAAAGATCTAAATACATGGTTCACATCAAATGCTGCTGCCCCAGGCTCCTTTGGCGCCTGCTCCTGTCGATCGAATTTTCTAAACCAGTAAGGGGGAGGAAAGGTTTCAAATGGTACCCTCTCTTCTGTTTCAGCACCATGGTCAGAGTCCACTGACAGGAAATAAAAACTCAATCACAGTTTCCAAGCTGACAACCCTGGGACAGATTTGATGGGGTCTAGCCAAAAGTGACAGTGAGACTGCTTCCAAATATGAACAGATTTGATCCCACAACCAATGTCAGGTTGTGTATAGAAGCAGACCTTAGGAAGTACACGTGGAATTTTATACGCAATGGCACTACGGACCTTGCTTTTTGGATACATAGTGCCTCTATGTAATGCAAAGACTTGCTCGACTGAATCCTTTATCATTTTTATACACACATGAACCAAAATAAAATATGGTAGAGAGGTTTTAGGAACCCTACTGCGACAGCAGTCTTCCATGCAGTAGTCCTGTAGCAACCAAAGGCTAGGCATTTTCCCTGAGTTCGCTTGTCATCCAATCATACATAATCATTCATTCCTTCAATTAAGATTTATTGAGTGTGTACTATGTTCCAGTCTTCATGGATAAAAATAACAGCTGTTTAATTAGTTATTGTGGTATTTTCTTAAAATAATGAGTGATTTTTTTTTCTATATGGGCAATAATAGGAGTGAAATATGGCAATTTCTTAATTCTAGCTAATGCTATTTTAATGTATTGTGAATCTTTTGAGCAATTAAAGTATAGGAGAATTAAGGCTATAATTAACTACACATGTTAATTGTTATAATTATGATGTTATATTATGTTCTTTGGCACCTTGTGAAAACCAGGATATAGCTATGACTTGGTCATTAAATTATTTGCAAACGGCTATAGTGAATCCTTTTATTACTACATACAATTCTTTAACGTTGAAATGTAAGATAAGAATACAAACGTTGAGTTTTATGTACATGATTGTTTAATGATAGCACTGATATAAATATCCATTACCCCCCAAAAAGCTTCAAGTTTAGGAATAATTCAACTGATGTACCAAAAATACCAAAATATTTTTCAAAGCTAATATATAAACAATCTTAAAAAGCATTCTACCTTGAATGTCACACTTAATATATCTTGAGTAATTATAGCTCAAAAAATAGTAACTAAAATTAAAAATAAGCATGTAGAAAACATCTCTAAATTATTGTGATGAACATTTGGGATAAGGAAAATAGAGGACTTTTATTCAAAGGAAAAACCTACTAGTCTGGAGCCCTAGATTATACCTGGAGCTCTGCCAAATGGTGTATTATCAAAGCCATGTCAATCCATCTCTACTTTGCCTTCTTAATTTACAAAAAAATAATGATTATTCTAGCAAATTCAATTTAATAAGACAATATGTTGAAGAGTTATCTTTTTCAGATTTCAGTTGCAAGATGCTATATAGAAATTAATTATATTCATATTTAATATAGTGTTTTAGATAGGTGTTTTATCACAGCAGATTGCAAGTTTAATATTGTGGTTCTCTTGCCAGTTTCATTTCGAATGCATTTTAATTTTAAACAGAAATTTGTGGGTCACAAGCTGTCATCAGATTAAAATTCATCACAGCTATCTGATAACATTTTCAGGACTTTCCATCAGAAATGAAACAAACACAGATTCCTTGATCTAACCTCCTCTTTATTTGGCCAATAAGAAAGTTAGTGGGTGGTAGGACAAAGACCAAGTAACCCAGTGATTTCTCTACTTGTTGAATGTCTTGAGTTTGGTTCTTTTACAGAAGACTTTTGTCTCAGGACAGAGACAGGCTTTATTACGAAGGGAAATGAATTCTATACACTCAGGCCTTTTTAACTGAAAAGCTAATTGATCCATTTTGGTTATACCCAGGGTACCAACAATTGTTTTATGCTGGTGGAAATAATGACATTGTTTGGAGGCTTTAGGGATGGGAGAAATTGGCTAACTGCATGTGAGTGCTCTTCTTACTGGTACTAGGAGCTGTTGCCTTCAATATAGCCATGCCCCTAATGATAAGGTAGAAAATTATTTTCAACTTGAGTGCCATCTCCAATTACTTGATCATGGTTTCCTGAGACATTGTACAAAAGAAAAAAAATGCTGACCCTGAGTTCTAACTCAATAGGGAAAAGTACTGTGATATATTTGTAATATTTGTGAGAACAAAAATGGAGAGTTAGGTACTATGCCATATAATTGACATCTCTGGGCAAGGTAACCCTGAAGAATTGCTGAATATGGAGCATATTAGAGAAGCTGGACTTAGCTTCTATCCGTGGCAGCTGATTTTCATAGATCTCCTTAATTAAAAAAAATTATAGTTATTGTTTACCCTTTTACAGATGAGACAACTCTTATTCTACAGATGAGAAAACCAAGATCCAGAATAATGAACAGTCTGTTAATAGCATGGTCAGGATGAAAACCCAGGTGTCCAGACCTGTGACTGCATACTGTTGAAAATTACACACTGGTTCTAATAGGTGAGGCCACCATTGAGTTTGTGGTGCCAAATCTCCATTTTTTACTCTTTCTGTGAACTGATATAATACATAAACTCTAATTGAAAAGACAGCTTGGGGAATAGCCAAGAAGGTAACCAAAAGCTTCCCCAATAATATGGATGGTAAAAAACAAAAATCATGTGGAAGATCCACAGATAGCGTATTTTCTTCAGTGTTTTTTCTCTTTCCTTGCCCAAAGAACTCTATCCTGTTTGAGCAGATGATATTACTTATAGGGTAGTATTTTCTCTGCAAGGGAGTGAAGTCCTTGAGAGATCTTAAAAATTCTCATGTGAAAGTTTTTTGTTTTGTTTTTTTTCCCCTAGTGAATGTCTTGCTAAACAAATACAGAAACTGGTTTCAACCCATTACTCTCTCCTCAAGCTCTGGGAAAGACTCACAAATTTCCTCTTTGTACTTACTGCCAGCCTTTCTGAGTGACACAAAGACTGCCTTCAGTGTGTCCCCTAAGCTGCTTCCTCATTCTCAGAGAACTGTGTAGTCAATCTCTCTAGTCTTTTGGAACATAGGTTCCTATGATGGAGTCAAGAGGATCTGGGAGGTCATTTTCAGAAGCACCATTCTCAACGGAAAGCATAGACTTCTAGGAAAATGATACTTCCTCATTTTTTTAAGATTTCAAGATACCTATTCTCAATTAATAGTTTCTTAGATCTCCAGAATCAGATTTTCTTATTCAAAATCACCTCCCAGGCTTTACAATGGCCCGGTCTCTGTTTGATTCTGTCCTCCCATTAGATCTCTGATCTCATCTCTCACCAAAAAAAAAAAAAAAAAAAAACCCAAACCAGTTACCATCAAGTTGATTCTGACTTATGGTGACCCCATGTGTTACAGAGTAGAACTGCTCCATAGCAGTTTTCTTGGCTATAATTTTTAGTAAGGCAGATTGTCAGGCCTTTCTATTGTGGCGCTGTTAGGTGAGTTTAACTATCAACCTTTAGCAGTTGAGTACAAATCACTGCACCATCCAAGGACTGTCATCTCTCACTATTCTCTTTATTATTTCTCTCAAGTCACATGGGTCTCCTTTCTGTTGCTAGTTGCCAGGCACTCTCCAACTTTATTTGCATAGGTCTTTCACCATCTGACATACATTTTATATATTTGTTTTGTTTACTGTGTTTTTCCTCTCCTCATTAAAATGTAAACTCCTTAAAGGCAAATAGTTGTATCTATTTTATTTACTGTTGTATCTGTTGTAGATCCTGCCTTGCCTGGCACCTGGGGCCAGTGCCTGACATAAAAATTAGCTACTGAAAAGATTAAATAAATAAACGCAGCATGGTGGTATTGATGGTCTCTCTTTTTTGCATTTAATTTCTTCTTGGCAGCTATGCAAGACACACCTAGTCAACTCAGCCCCTTTCAGAATGAACTTCAACAGAGCTCATCTGTCCAAAACTCATGGTGTGCCTCACATGCTTTCTCTTACCGAGTTCGATACCATTGTGAACTGAATGAGAACAAAGGATGGGCTTGCATGAGACCAGAACTGCTTATCAACTTAGTGACAAAGTTCTTCAAACTGATTGTCCTATGCTGTACAGCCTAAATACTTTGTTGGTTGATGACACTTTTCACTTCTTAATGAAATGCCTTATATAGGTGTACATGGCTATAGTGATATAAAAACATTTACATGGCTTATTTACAAATAGAGTGTTTAAAGCACTAGAACAAACCTTACTACTTCTTTGGCATTTAAGAAGCATATCATCTATTGTTGTTGTTGTTGATAGGTGCTGTTGAGTCAGTTCTAGCTCATAGTGACCCCATGCATGACAGAATGAAACCGCCTAGTCCTGACCCATCCTCACAATTGTTAATATGCCTGAGCCCACTGTTGCAGCCACTGTGTCATTCCATCTTGTTGGGGATCTTCCTCTTTTTGCTGACCCTCTACTTTACCAAGTATGATGTCCTTCTCCAGGGCTTGATTCCTCTAGATAACATGACCAAAGTACATGAGATGAAGTCTCGCCATCCTCCCTTCTACGGAGCACTCTGGCTGTACTTCTTCCAAGACAGATTTGCTCGTTCTTCTGGCAGTCCATGGTATATTCAGTATTTTTCACCAACCCCATAATTCACAGTTGTCGATTCTTCTTCAGTCTCTTTTATTCATTGTCCAGTTTTTGCATGCATATGAGACAATTGAAAATACCATGACTTGGGTCAGGCGCACCTTAGTCCTCAAAGAGACATCTTTGATTTTTAACACTTTAACACTTTTGCAGTAGATTTGCCCAGTGCAATATGTCGTTTGATTTCTTGACTGCTGCTTCCATGGGCATTGATTGTGGATCCAAGTAAAATGAAATCTCTGACAACTTCAATATTTTCTCCATCTATCATGATGTTGCTTATTGGTCCAGTTGTGAGGATTTTTGTTTTCTTTATGTTGAGGTGCAATCTATACTGCAGGCTGTGGTCTTTGATCTTCATCAGTAATTGCTTCAAGTCCTCTTCACTTTCAGCATATAAGGTTGTGTCATCTGCGTATTGCAGGTTGTTAGTGGGTATTTCTCTGATCCTGTTGCCGAGTTCTTTTCATGTAGTCCAGTTTCTTGGATTATTTGCTCAGCATACAGATCGAATAAGTGTGGTGAAAGGATACAACCCTGATGCACACCTTTCCTAACTTTAAACCACGCAGTATCCCCTTTTTCCATGCAGTATCACCTTGAAGATTGTGTATTCTATTGGATATCACATGTAAAAATTATGGGATGCTTATACATATGTAGTCTCTTCTTTTCTTCCCATCTATTTATCTACCTTTTCCAACTCCACTTCATATCATCCCACTGTTGAACATAATTATGGTAACCAGCTATCTTCTTGCCAATGGATATTTACAGCATTTATCTAATTTGATCTCTTTCTAAAGTTTGAAAACTCTCCTCACTTGATTTCCATGGACAGCCACTACTTCCTAGCTTTCCTCCTCTCTCTCCAGACACTCTTCAGTTTCTACTGAGTTCCTTTGGGTATTAGTTAGTGGTTGGTGCTCTCTAGAGTTTATGTGTCCTTGGTCTTCTCTTTTTCTTTTCTCTCTACACAGTCTCCTTGGGTGATTATATCATGGACTTCTAAATCTATATTTCTACCTCAAATAACTCTGCTAAACTCCAGTTCTATATTTACAGTTACCTGAACCAAAAAAATCTGTTGTCCTCAAGTCGATTCCAACTCATAGGGTTTCCAAGGAGCACCTGGTAGAATTGAACTGCCGACCTTTTGGTTAGCAGCTGTAGCTCTTAACCACTACTCCACCAGGATAGGTCATTTAACTTGAATATACCACAACCATCTTAAATTCAACTGTTCATACTCAACATTTCCCATAACAGTTACTCTTATTTATATATGCCTTATCTCTCTGAATAACACTAGCATCCCCCACAATTACCCAAGACTGAAACTAATTATTCATCTTGGCCCCCTCTTGTGCTGTTTTCATCCAATCAGTCACCAAGTCTTCTCTACTCTCTATGTCTTTATATCCATGTCCGTTAGTAGCATGGCAAAGTCTTCATGATCAGGTATTTCCTAATTCCATCACTATTTCCTGCCATCATGTCCTTTGCACCCTATTATCTATATAAAACCAAAGAAAAACAAAAAAAAGAAACAAACAAACCCATTGCCGTCAAGTCCTTCTGACTCATAGAGACACTACAGGACAAAGTAGAACTGCCCCATAGGGTTTCCAAAGAGCCACTTCTGGATTCGAACTGCAGATCGATCTTTTGATCAGCAGCTGAGCTCTTAACCACTGCACCACCAGGGCTCCATTATTTATATAGTAAGACTAAATTTCTTTTGGTTTCCCATGCCGCTCATCCGTTTCACATACAGTTCCATTTATCTTAAATTCTCATACTCTGATTCTTTTTTCTAGATAACGCTTCCTCCAACTTGAAGATCTTGTTTGGGTATTGCCTACCCTTCCTTTGATACTCTACCTCATTCTAGTAGCTTTCCTAGGTTTTTGTTTTGGGTCCTCAATATTCCTCTATCAATGCACTTAATCCATATTTTGAAGCTTTTTAAGGACGATAATGTAATTGTAGTTTTTAATCCCTGTATACCTATTCCCTAGCATGGTGCTTGTTTTCTAGTATATCATCAATAAATGTTCAAAGAACAAGTAACATATTTGGCAGAATAAAATTATGATATATTAAATTACATTGACAAAGAGATAGCAAGTCATCTTCATGACTACAAAGAATAGAATTGACTTTTAACATTGCTCCCTCAATACAATTTACCTTTATTGTTTGCAGAGAAATGGAGATGGGACAAACAAGCTTTTGTTCAAACATAGTCTATAACAGAAGTTTGTGTTCCATGAGCACTATTCTGGTTGTAGTGCATAAGTGGAAAGATATTTGCGCATAATTTCCCAGTACTGCTTCAGGATAGCAATGAGATGAATGTCTTTATTTTAAAGAGATCAAAGAGTTATATAAGTAACATAGAATGTTCACTTAGGAATATACCTAGGACTCCTGATCCTGGTGACTGATTAATTATCACCTATCTTGTAATAATATACATAAGACACGTTCAATCAGGTGTGATTTCAATAAATCAAGACCCAAAACAATCCAGCCCTCACCTAATTCCCTTAAACAACAATCAAACTGCCAACAGAAAATTTCTCAGTATCTGAGTGGCTATCTACCTTTTTTTTTCCCCTCATTTTATGTATGAACAAAATCTTTACGGAACCATAAAGTTTTGGGCTCCACACATTTTTTCTTATGGATTACATGGTTAGGCCCCAAAAATGAAGAGTCATTTATGAATTATAAAAAGTCACTTTTTATGAGATGATGGGATCATAAATAGAAAGTACATTCACTGTCATTAGTATTAATGACAATATGGATGCTTGGTTTTATGGGAAGTTTATTGTTAAATTTTTTTTAATAAGCTGTTTGTAAAGTCCAATTCAAAAAGTTCAGAGAGCCATTTTTTTCCTTGAAAGGGAGATTTTGAAAGATACTACTTGGCCCTTGAGTGCATTTTTAATCTTCAAAGTTCTTATAAATACTGACACAACTTAGAGTAGCATTGATGTTTCCCAACATAAGAGATTTCAATAGCTTTGAAAAGAAAAGATTTAATGGCAAAATATTATTTTAATATTAAATTTCCAAATGCCTATTGCATCATATAATGCAACTAAAGGTGCCTGTTATTGAAATGATATTTGCCACAGAAAGACAATGAGCAAATTTATATTGCGAACATCAGCACTTCCCATTTAAATCATTTTTCACTCATAATAGATATCTAGACTTCCCTGATAATCAAATCTCATTTGATTTCAGTTTATTAAGATGTTGATGTCTGTGAAAATTGCAGCCACATGAACCAACAACAAAGCAAAAACTAATTGTTTACATTAAACAGCGGTCTAAATCAATATGTCTAATTGCACTGAAGCAAATGCCAAGTTCAGTGGGGACACAAATTTTTTTTTTTTTCCTAATTCAGATATGAAGCCATATCTATTTTGACTTAAATGTGCAGAATGGCTTAAACCACTGATTCTTTGGAAAGGAGCACTAAATGAGCACAGGGTAAGAATGATTCACTGGCCTGTGCAACAGCATGTACAGAGCAAGACTCTACTGCTATTGCACTATGGCAATGACCCAATTCCTAATGGAGACTGGAAGAAAAATGAAGCAATGTGCGTAAGTGCACATAATCAGCTCCATCATTGGGATACTGTTACTTATCTGGAAAAGATGCACAATAAGAAGTATGCCAAACGTAATATCATGGCAAGTCAGCTTCAAAGGCCATCAATCCACTAACGTAAAAGTGTGATCTTAAGTTATAAGCAATTTGCTTTCTTTGCCTTCTTGATTCAAGACAGTTTTTCTATTTTCCCTGGAGGAAAATGAAATATCTTGAAAAGAGAAGTGAAAAGAAAATTGAAATAAGGGGGAAATACCATTTTAGGTAATCTTTAACAGAATACCATAGTAGTTCAGAGCATGGATGCTGTTGTTGGGTTCAAGTCCAGGCACCAACACTTACTACCTCTGGAACTTTGAGCAGGCTACTTAATGTTTCTAAGCCTCAGTTTCTTCTTTTTTAAATGGAGGTTATGTAATATACAACTGTAGCATCCTTGCTGTGTACTAAATAAGATGATGTATGCAAAACGTGTAGTCTTAGTAAGCACCAGATAAATATTAGATTTATTTTATTAGGGGTGAGAGAGGTATGATAATAAGTGGATAACCAGTATCTTAGAACAATTTCTCATTTTTGTTTATTTGAGCTAATGCTGGGGAAGCATGCATGCCCAGGATGGATTCTGAATTCCAATTGTTTTCCCAACTGGGCCTTTATCTGCATAGTTTTCATCTACTACAGGCATGAGCCTGACCATATTTTCACATTTGTAGCATATTGTGAGGCTCTAAAACATCTACTACCCCCCAAATCTCTTTCTAGTACCTTATCTAAAAGTTCCATATATGCATAGGTTCTGGCATCATGTCTTCAAAAATCCCTATTTAAGTGAATACATAATACAAATTCCTCTTAGGTTTACCTAATGGTGAGTTTAAATGTGTAACATTTACATAAACACTATAAATTTCAAATGTGTGGTTCCTATTGCACCGCCTTTATTAGCAGGAAGTTCAGACTTGTCCTAGGAGCCACCTCCCCAGTTAGTCCCTCTAGGGACTCTCTGAGGGTGAGAAGTTCTAACATGTGACCAGGACTGCTGCTCTTAACTCTATAGGCCTCTCATTTGTTGTCTGCTGCTGTGGAAATTCTTCTGCTCTACTGACCAACTGACATTCTTCCGTGGAGCTTCTAGAGCTTCTAGACCATTGGTCTCTAGGTCCACAAGGAAGACAGTTTGTGGCTCTGGGGACCTGGGGAAGACAGGCTGTGTTAAAGTGAAGTCAGACTGGGGCATGGAGATGAGAAGAGCCTGGGTTGGGAATGGTCAAACACAGCCTCAGCCTGTTCATGAAATTACCCACCATTATCTTCATACTCAAGCCCTGCAATTCAGCCCTGTCGACTCTTCCAGGACTCTTCTCTCATGCTGATTTTCTCTCAGGTGACCTGTTATCAATAGCTCCAGTGACCAGCTGCCTTGGAAAACTTCAGTCCGTCAGAAAACTTAGAATTCAATTGTGGAAGCTCTTTCATGGTGCTTCTCTGCTCTATGCAAATCCAAGAATGCAGCCAGGTAGCTGTTTTAGTGTCTTAGAACATTCCATGACAGTTAAGAAGCTCCCCAGAGGGATTCTCACAGGTGCTCACAAGTCTGGTACAGTTAGACACGACTCTTGGCATCTCCAGGGCACCTGTTTATCCCCATAACATCATGATTTCCCACCTGGAGACCACTGGTTACTTTTGAGTGATTTGTTTTCCTCAAGCTGGGAATGCTTGATATTTAAAGTGCATGGATTACTCATTTCATCACTTAAATGATTTTGTAAATTTTGTAAAAAATTAGCAACTCCAAAATCTGAGCATTAACTGAAGCTATGCAAATATAATAAAAGGGTTTTCTCTTTAAGATAAGCACTGGATTTCACAAAGAAGAGACGAATATATTTCTTTATGAGGAAAGGAAGAAAAAAAAAAGAACATTTCCTAAATCTCTATGATGTGCTAAATTTTATCCCAGGTGCTTTTGTAAGATAATCGTCTCATCTTTTAGGATAGAAAGTATATTTAGAAATGACATGCTTGTGCTTCAGAAGCAGCAAAAAAATGCCCTAATTCATGTAGCATAGTAAAAACCTTAGGTTTTAGAATCCGACTACCTGGATTTGAATCCTATCTCTGCCATGTACTATTTAAATTCTCTGTGTTGCCCTTTATCAGTAAAATAGAGCTAATACAATAGTAACTACCTCAGAGGGTGGTTGGGCATTTAAAGAAGTAGTGGCTGTAAGGCCCTACAGCATTAGCCTGGGACACTGAATATAGTCAATGAGTAGTAACTGTAACAGTTACCATTCTAGCATGTGAAAACTTTCATTGATACTATATTTCAGCTTTCATACCTGAAGGGAAAAAAATTGCACTTTGACTATTGGTCCATTAAAAAAATAATCACTCTAAAGCCTTCTTTGGTGAATAGAAGGCATGCCATGAAAATCAATGGGCATGCCCCCATCTTTAAAGGACTAGTAGGACCTTTGCTTTACTAATTTAAAAATGCTCAGAACTGTGTTGGAAGAAATAAATACTGTTTTCCAAACTGAAGTGCATAAGAGAAAAAAAAAGAAAAATCCTGTAACCATCAGAGCCACTGCAATCCTGAGCATCCCTTCTTCTGATGAAGGGTCTCTCAGTCTCAGAGTTCAAGGTAGAACTTGTAGCAAGTATCATCACTCCTGCAGTCCCACTCTACAAACTATCTGAATTCACAAGGTCCAGCACTGGCCAAAATACCCCGTTTCTAATGCCGAACTTCACTCTTAACGGAAGTGTATATAACGGAAATTGGTGAAGTCCTACAATGAGGAAGAGGGATCCTGATTAAAGGAGGCTTTGTCTATACCAATATTTTGATTTGTCCCTTTGATTGAAGACTTGGCAGATTTTTTATACCTCAATAAACCAGTAACTAGTTCCTGTGTTCCACGGATTTTCAATGGCTGATTTTTCAGAAGTAGATCACCAGACCTTTCTTCTGAGGCATCTCTAGGTGGACTGGAACCTCCAACTTTTCGGTTAGCAGCTGAGGGCCCAACCCTTGGAAAGATTCAATTCAGAATGGATAAGAGACATGCCTTTATTTTGTAAAGTGGGATTTGTTAAAGAGAAGAGAGACAGCATAATGCTGTGACAATAAGTCCATTCTCAAGCAGATCAGTTTTAAAGAAGAATACATTTGAAAGCTAAAGTCTGGAAGGTGATTTTCTCGCCATGCCTATGTACACACGGGAAGATCTGCATACTGCAGGTTTCACGCCCAGTTTGAAGTATACACAACTTGGTGTGTGTGGGAGGGGGAAAGGGCACACTGATGAAACTGAACAAAGCTGAAGCATCGTGAGTCCCCAGAGTTCACACACATGCATTCTGGGAATCAGGCATCCTGTCTATCCTGGGGTTAAGTTCTGCCGAGTCTGCGATGATTCCTTTGAATTCCTAGCAGGTCCAGGCCTATCCTTTGTCTGAAGCAAAGATGCCTCTGATTCCCCACACCTCACCCTGTACCATCAGCTCTTGAGGATGGCAGGCCTCACCAGCCCTTGATGTTTTGAAGTTCACCCTCTAGTGCTAGATTCTCAGGCTGAGCCTCAGTCTCCATCCTTCTCTTCTCCACCCCCAATTAAAATGGGTACATCTTGCTTCCCATTCCAGCAAAGGTCTCCTTTCAACTAACTATATTTTAGAAATGATGTGACATACTGATCTACACCAGATAAGAACAGTTGTTAATTATACAGTCTTTCCCTAGTGTATTTTCACATTTCAAAGCATTATTAGAGAGCAATGCCATAGCCCAAGGAGCCCTGGTGGCACAGTGGTTAAGTGCTCAGCTGCTAACCAAAACATCAGCAGTTCAAATCCATCTAGAGGCTCTGCAAGAGAAAAGACCTGGCGATCTGCACCTTTAAAGATTATAGCCTAGGAAACCCTATGGGGCAGTTCTACTCTGTTATATAGGGTAGCTGTGAGTCAGAATTGACTCGACAGCACACAACAACAACAGTGCCGTAACCCAGGGGCATTGATTTCAAATGGAGGATGAAGAGACAGACTATAAGTTTTCTGCTGAAAGGGCCTACCAAGTGCTCCTCAAATCCCTAAACACAGGCAGTGTCCAGAAAAAGGAGATCAGGGCAAGGATTTCTTCAAGTGGCGAACTGTGGACTTCCTTCCTCACCCCCCTCTGCCCCCAAATCGGGGCATTTATGTCTATGTACACCCAATCCTCGCTTATTGACTATTTTTTTAATCCAACATTTTGCGTTTACAGTAGTAATAAATCTGTTATCCAACTATTTTGTGCATTAACAACGTACATCTGTCAGTAACAAACACTGAGGTGTGAGATGAGAGTAATGCTGGCTGTGGTGCTTAAGGTTACATGTCAACTTGGCTGTGCCATGATTCTCAGTGGTTTGGAGGTTATGTAATGATGTAGTCATCCTCCATTTTGTGATCTGATGTGGTTATCCTCCATTTTCACATAACACCCATTTTCACATAACAACCTGGTCATTAGAATCTAACCACATCAATAAGTGAGGAGTGCAGTACCATTACTGTAGCAATATATATATATACACACACACATATATATAGTGTTTTAAGTGAAAGTTTAAAATTCAAGTTAATTTCTCATACAAAAATTTATACACATATTGTTATGTGACCCTAGTTGCTCTCCCTATACTGTGACAGCACACTCTTCCTTTCCACCCCATAGTTCCTGTGTCCATTCAACCAGCTCCTGACCCTCTCTGCCTTCTCATCTCACCTCTGGACAGGAGCTACCCATTTAGTCTCATGTACTTGAGCGAGGAAGCACACTCTTCACGAGGATCATTTTATGTCACATAGTCCAGTCTAATCTTTGTCTGAAGACAAAGGTTGGAATGGTTTTACTTTTGGGCTAACAGGGAGTTCACGGGCCATGTCTTCTGGTGTCCCTCCAGTCTTGGTCAAACCATTAAGTCTGATCTTTTTACTAGAATTTGAGTTCTCCTGCCCCCTTAGGGACTCTCTGTTGTGTTCCCTGTCTGGGCGGTCATTGGTGGTAACTGGTCACCATCCAGTTCTGGTCTCAGGCTGATGTAGTCTTTGGTTTATGTGGCCCTTTCTGTCTCTTGGGCTAATATTTTCCCTGTGTCTTTGGTGTTCTTCATTCTCCTTTACTCCAGGTGGATTGGGACCAATTGATGCATCTTAGATGGCCACTTGCTAGCTTTTAAGACAGACGCCACTCACCAAAGTGGGATGCAGAACATTTTCTTAATAAACTTTGTTATGCCAGTTGACCTAGATGTCCCCTGAAACCATGGTCCCCAGACCTCTGCCCCTGCTACTCTGTCCCTCAAAGTGTTTGCTTGTATTCAGGAAACTTCTTAGCTTTTGTTTTAGTCCAGTTGTGCTGACTTCCCCTGTAGTGTGTGTTGTCCTTCCCTTCACCTAAGATAATTCTTGTCTAATATCTAGTTAGTGAGTAACCTTCTCCCTCCCTCCCCACCCTTGTAACCATTAAAGAATGTTTTCTTCCGTGTTTAAACCTTTTCTTGGGTTCTTATAATAGTGGTCTTATACAATATTTGTCCTTTTGTGACTGACTAAATTCACTCAGCATAATGCATTCCAGATTCTTCTATGTTATGTTTCACAGTTTCATCGTTGTTCTTTATCATTGCATAGTATTCCATTGTGTGAATATACAATAATTTGTTTATCCATCCATCCATTGATGGGCACCTAGGTTGTTTCCATTTTTTTGCTATTGTGAACAGCGCTGTAATGAGCATGGGTGTGTATGTATCTGTTTGTGTGACGGCTTTTATTTCTCTAGGATATATTCCAAGGAGGGGGATTGCCGGATCGTATGGTACTTCTATTTCTAGCTTTTTAAGGAACCACCAAATCAATTTCTACAGTGGCAATATTTTAGTGTTTTTTTCCTAATGTTCATTTTGCTATGTTTTAATATAAATCCTAACCTGATATGAAAATTATTCTTAAAATAGATTTTTTTCTTTGTCTTGCAATTGGAGTAAAGCTTCCAAGTCAACTGGAAAACTCAGCTATAAAAATACTGGAGATAGTTATAAACCCTATAAATCTTTGTAAATAATTATATTTTGGCTGGTTGCATAACAATGAATGATGTATAAAAATTAGATTTTGTAAATGTACTACTCCATTACTCATTGTGTACATATAGAAGTCAATTACTATGATTTCTGCAAAAGTTAGTATTTCCCAGCCTGGTAGCCATATGAGTAGTTTTCTCTACTTCTACATTTCCCCAAGAGGGCATATCTTGATGAAGATCTTCTCTGTGTAGAATTTAAGGCATAATGGCATTCACTCCTCTCCTCCAAGCACCACTCAACTCAGTTCTTCAGGAATTGGGGGCTGTCTGCCTGTTTCTGCCTGAGCAGACGTAAATCCTCCTTCCTCCAGCAGAGACTGAGGCCAGTGGTCTTAATCCTATTCCTTCTTCATGATTTTTATGTCTTGTCTCATTGCCACAAATAGTATTGTTCTAATTCTGTTATGCTCTGCTCTGTAATGTATATTTATCAAATGAAAAACGAATGTATTAAAGGTGGACTGAAATCAGGAAACATGAAATTCTTTCATATAATTTTATCACCAGCACATAATTCACAATGGATATCTCCTGAAATGACTGTCAATTCTGTGACTCCTAAATCTATTTTCCACTATGCAGCTTAACATTTGGTCGATGAGATAAGTACAAAGAAGCATGGTACATCAGGAGTTGTTTCACTGGACTGGGAGTAGGAACCACTTTTTCTAATGGAGTATTTGAGGAAATGTGAAGGAGTGTTTATACCCAAGAACATGCAGGAAAAGTTTACGAGGTGCCTTAATTAAAATCAACTCTCAGTATTGTAGGATTCATGTCCTCTCCTGATAAACACTTCAATATATAGGAGAATAGAGCTAGCTCTATAAAAATTGACTACTTTGGTGTTGGTTTCTTTATTTTTATTATAGATATACTATACATATCACTATGAGCCATGGTGGTGCAGCGGTTAAGAGCTTGGTTGCTAACTGAAAGGTTGGCGATTTGAACCCACCAGCCGCTCTGCAGGAGAAAGATATAGCAGTTTGCTTCCATAAAGATTACAGCCTAGGAAACCCTGTGGGGTAGTTCCATTCTGCCCAATAGGGTAGCTATGAGTTGGAATAGACTCGGTGGCAACAAGTTTTAACATATCACTGGCTATGCAAATATGTGAAGTGTTTAAATAGTATTGGAGAATTACATAGCACCTCTTCATGGGATTATGTTTTTACATTTTAGTGGCCAGTACTCAGGCTGGATTTTAGAAACCAGTCCTGGAGGGAAGTCTTATTTCAATGAAAAGTTTATCGCAAGTCTTTCTATTCTATTCATTTATAATTTTGGTAAATTAAGTCGTCATCTTATAGAAACCTTGATTTTATTATTTTTTCTTTTTTATGACATATTAGCTGGTTGAAGGATGAATATTTTTGTCAAATTGGCTGTTTGGTGTTAGAATCCAAAACAAAACAAATGTGTCCACACATAAATACATACATACATATATGTGTGTTATTAGTAACTAAGACAAGCAAGCTGAATTCTATAGAACTGGCTATATATATATACATAACCATAATAGACTCTTTCAAAACATGATGTAATTAATTTTGTACTAAGCTGAGTGGGAATGAGTATATTTTATTATACTTTTGGAGGTTATCATAACAGACATTAGTTGCTCCAGATTGAGACGACTGTAGGATTTAACAGGAAGATTCAGCATTATTACTGTGGATCCCTTTAACTGGAGATTAGTATTATGATGAATAATAATAACTGGAATAACTGGAAGAATAGTTTTAATGTTAGCCTCCTTACATGCAAGGATATTGCCTCTGAAATTCCTGTTCATGTAAGTTTCCAAAGAGTCTTTTATTGTATTTATGGAAAAATTTATCTCTTCAGAAAAAAATCAGGACCATGTTAAATCTATCTAACTGAATTGAGTCTTCTCTTTTACATTTCCAGTCTGGTTCTAGATATACAAGAACCACCTTTATTTTCTAATGAGAAAACTAAGGCCCAGAAAGATGAGGAGTCTTGCTTCAGTTCACATAGATGGGGAGAGGGCAACTCATTGCTGTCTAAAAAAGTATATTTCCTTCCTTTCTTGATACTGTTAATAGGCATTATTTTTCTATGTAAAACTTTCACTTCTACTCCTGTGGTGCCTTGGTGGCACAGCGGTTAAGAGCTCAGCTGCTAACCAAAATGTCGGCAGTTCGAATCCACCAGCCACTCCTTAGAAACCCTATGGAGCAGTTCTGCTCTGTCCTATAAGGTCACTATATCCTGTGTATTTTGAAATTTTCCTGACAGGTATTTATGAACCAGTGGGAGAGTCACCATTTCTCATGCAGAAATTCCTGAAGGAAGTTCCTGATGTTATCCATTTATATCTCCTTTCTAGGGAAGAAATTGTTGGTAATGCTTTTAAAAACAATGAAAGCCCTTTCACAAAATGATCAGAGAAAAAGTTCCCTTTTTTTTGATTGTTCACTTTTTTTCAGAGCCCTTTGGAGACCACTGTTTCATCCTTTTGTTCCTTTCACAAGTTACTGACATTGATTTAAACACTTGTAGTGCAAGGATTCATTCTGAGAGGGGGTATACAAGGCCACTTTACTTTGTGCATCCAGGAATTACCAACACTGAATTTGAAATAATGAATCATAATGTACTCTAGCATTGTCATTTCATACTTTTCTCTTTCCTTTGTTCAGTATCTCTTTGGAGACTATCAAAGTCATATCCAGAATGAAATTTCAACTGTGTAATTTCATGATCATCAAAATTCACTGGTTATTCTCATGTAAATGTCACTTGTATAATCAAGGTTCTTTTATTTTAAATGCAGATGAGTATCCTTTACAAGCTATTTCGTAAATATTCTGTGAGAGACACTCTATATCTCATGGGGTTGGCAGGGTAAGAGGGATCACTGAGATCTCAATGCAGATGAAGGATCCTACTACACATCCCATTTTAACCTTCTCTCTTATTCTTTACAAGAACTGTCTCAATCCTTCTCCAATCGATCCCCCCTTCTCTTTTCTATTATGAGGTGACTTTGTTCCAGTCTACACAGAGAAAATACAAGCCATCAGAAGAAAACTGTCTCAATTTCTACCACCAAATTCATCAACATTCTTGACCACCCTCCCCCCACCTCATATTATAATGGAAGAAATGTCTCTCATGCTCTCTCCAATCCAATGCTGATCCCTCTGCCTGTACTCTGTGTCCTAACCTTCCCTGTCTTCTGGGGGAGCACAGGTTCAGTCTATTCCAGCTGCTTTCTCCTATATCTTTAACCACTCTTTCTCAACCGGCTCCTTCCCTGTAGAGATTAAATGTGCTCAAATCTCTCTTATGTTAAAAAACAAATCCCTCAACCCACTAACCCACCAACCCACCTTCTCTTTCTTTTTGTAGATTGTATTGTGGTAAAAATCAACAAAACATATGCCATTTCAACAATTTCCACAAGTACAATTCAGTGATTTTGATTACATCCTTCAAGCTGTGCAACCATTCCCTATCCTTTTCCAGTCATTCCACAATCATTAACATAAACTCAATGTCCCCTAAACAAAAACTCCCCCTTCTCCCCTCTTTCGCACCCCTGGGATCCCCTAATAGTGTTTGGTTTTTATATATTTGCTTATTTCATGTAACCGAGATCATACAATATTTGTCCTATGGAACTGATTTATTTCCTTCAGCATGTTTTCAAGGTTCATCCATGCAGTGGCATGCGTCAGGACTTCATTTCTCTTTATAGCTGAGTAGTATTTCATTGTGTGTATATACCACATTTTATTTATCCATTCATCTGTTGATGGGTTTTTTCATTGTTTTCACCTTTTGGCTATTGCAAAAAGTGCTGTAATAAACATTGGTATACAGGTTTCTGTTTACATTTCTGCCTTCACTTCTTCTAGGTATATACCTAGGACTGGGGTCATTGGGTTACATGGTAGTTCTGTGTTCAACTTTTGAGAAATGACCAAACTGTTTTCAACAGTGGCTGTGCCATTTTACATTCCCACCAGTAATGGATGAGGGTTCCAGTTTTCTCCACAACCTTGCCACCTGGCCAACATCTGTTGTTTTCCGTCCACCTTCCCTTTCTGATACCACACTGTCACACTCTTGTTACACTCAAACTTGTTAAAAGAGTTGTCCACATAAATATTTTCTGCTTTATCTCACACTCACTCCTTAAGTCAATTATATATGGCTACCTTCCCCACTACTTTATGAAACTGCTTTCTATAAGGTCAATGAAAAATTTTTAATGCTCTAAGTTTACACTGAGAAAAGATGCATTTGATACACTTTTGAGTGAAAATAGTAGCTTACAAAACAATATAGTATAATCTATTGACTTTTTTGGTATATACTTCTATGAATTTTAACTTGCATTCACGTAACCACCACCACAGTCTGAATACAGAACTGTTCAATCACCCTGGAAAACTCTTCATACTGTCCCTCAGTAGTCACACCCTCCCCTTCCGCCAAACCCTGTAGTAGCTATTGATCTTTCCTCCATCACTATGGCTTTTGTTTGTTTGTTTCTTTTGAGACTGTCATATAAATGGAATCATACAGTGTGTGACTTTTTGAGACTGGCTTCTTTTACTCATCATAATGCTTTTGAGGTTCATCTAAGTTGTTGCATGTATCAATAGTTCATTCCTTCTTTCTGATGAGTAATATTCCATTTTATAGTGGTGTCAGTTTGTTTATCCCTCTATCCACTGAAGGACATTTGGGTTGTTTCCATTTGGGGATGATTATGCATACAGCTGCTACAATTTTTTTTTTTTTTTTTTTACTATGCATGTTTTGTGTGAATGTAAGTTTTTATCTCTCTAGGGTAAATACTCAGAAGTGAAATTGTTCAGTCATATGGTAAATGTATGTTAACTGTGTAGGAAAGAGCCCAGCTGTTTTCCAGAGTGCCTTTACCATTTTGCATTCCCACCAGCAAGGTATGAGACTTCTGGTTGCTTCACATCTTCACCAACACTGCATATTGTTAGTAATTTTTATTTTAGCAATTCTAATAATTGTGCAGTGGTATCACATTATGGTTTTAATACACATTTTTCTAATGATTAATGGACTTGAACATATTTTCATGTACTCATCTTGTATCCATGTATCATCTTTGGTGAAGTACCTATTCAGTCCTTTAACCTATTTTAAATTGGCGACTGTTGTATAGCCAGAGTATTCTCTCAGAAATACAAATTTTATTTTGTCATGTCCCTCCTTAAATCTTGTAAAATGTCCCATTTCTCTAATGTTCACTTATTAAATACTATAAAGGTATTTGAGAACTTTTTATGTTATCCTCAATATCTCTGCATTAGTTTTCTATGGCTGCATACCACATTTTCCCAAAATTTAGGAGATTAAAACAACACATATTAATTATTTCACAGCTTCTGTGTTCAGAAATCCAGGCACAGCTTAACTGGATCTTCTGCTTCATGGCCTCTCACAAGGCTTCAATCAAGGCATTAGCCAGGGCTAAGGTCTTAAATGAAGATTCAGCTGAGAAAGGATGTGCTCCCAAGGTTATTTATGTTATTGTTTGTAAGATTCAGTTTCTTGACACTTGTTGGACTGAGGGCCTTGGTTCTTTACTGGCTGTTGGTCACAGACCACCCTCCTTGCACATGGACCTCTCCAGTGTGGCAGCTTACATCACCAAAGTCAGCAAGAGAGAGTCTGCTAGCAAGACAGAAGTAACAGTCTTTCTTAACCTAATCATGGAAGTGATATCCCATCACTTTTGCCATATCTGTTGGTTAGAAATAAGTTACTAGGTCTATTCCACTCTCAGTGGTAGTAAATTACACTCAGATTTGAATACCAGTAGGATTGGATCATTGGGTGCCATCTTAGGGGTCGACCTCCACAATTCTTTACCTTCTTTTTCTAAATAATGACCTAAAACTTTCCAGTTTCCTAATTCTCTGTTCAGCTATGTCTAGTCTACTGTTCTGTCCAGCCACTGAGTTTCTTCCAATGACTGTATTTGTTATTTCTACAATTTTCACTTGTATTAAAATGTGAGTATTAAAACTTTTCCTTAAATCTCTTATTCTTATTTTCTTCCTTCATTTCTTTCAATATTTTAAATCAACTTATTTGAAACCTTCCTTTATTTTTTCCCCTTTATTTATTTATTTCTTGAATGATAACCTTCCCACTTCTTGTATATTCTGACTGTCTTTCATAGCAGGGGTTTCTTAGTATGGTTTGTAATTTTTTTTTTAAATCTCTGAGTGTCTTCAGTGGGATTTATCTTCCGTTGAAGCATATAGAAATTTTATTTATCTCGTATTCCCTAGAGACATCACTATCAGAGTTATTTTTCAGTTGCTTCAGCCTGAGGTTCGATAGCATTTACAGGTTTGAATCATTTTTATCTTTAAGTTCCCATGACCTACTTTTTCCAGATTTTCCTTATACCCCACTACTATTCCTTCTTAGTTACCTTTGCTGGCTCCTTTTCTTCCAGTTATCTGACTCTAAATATTGGAATTATATGCTATTCTGTCCTAGATCCTCTTCTGTCCTCTACCAACAATCCAGTTCCTTGGCTTTAAATTTTATCTATTGGATGACTCCCAAATCTCTCTCTTTCCAACCCTGGCCTGCACACTTGGATATCTAACTTCTAATTCAACATCTTCACTTTGATATTTAACAGACATCTCAATCTTAGCATTTCCAAAACATTTACTTCTGTATATTCTTAATGTTAAAGTAAAGGAGTAAATACAGAGATAGCAATTGTAGACAGAGAAGACAAAACTAATTCCAGACACTAGCTCAGTGGTCCCCAAACTTCAGAGCTTGAATATGAAAAATTGATTATAAATCCAGATTCCTATGCTACATCTTTAGAGATTCTGCTATAGTAGTTCTAGGTTGGGTGTTGGAAGTCTGCATTTTAATATCCAAGGTGATTCTGACCCAGGGGATCTAAGGATAACACTTTAAAAAACTTTTTCCTACCTAATATTACGCTGCCAACTTCTTTGTTATTTTTCAAGAAAAAGACAGGACTAAATCCTTTCGTCTATGCAACTGAATAAGGCTGGGGATACCAGGAGACCCTATACTTTGTACTTCAATTTTGTCTCAATTGCGCTTAATTGGATAGTTTTCCCTTTCCAAGTAGGCTAATTTTAGCACAGGAGGCATTTTTTAGCTGAACTCATCTAGTCTATGTAAACGAAGTGCCTCTGAAATGGTTTGCTGTGGTTGATACCACATAAAAAGAAAGATGGAAGGTAAGTGTAATTTGCTCAGTTGCTCATTTCTTTCTCCACTTCTCAGAAATCTGCATTCTCTGGTTTTCTAATTTAACATTTATGGTAAAACCAGAGTGGAGAAATTGCCAGTTTTTACAGGTTTTGAAAATCAATTCCTCCACCTGAAGATCAAGGCTTGTGTGACTAGCATATAGTGACTAGCTTTTCCAGCAATTCTGTCTCACCAATATGCTTCAACTTTCAGTTAGGTATATATAAAGACAGGTTATTTTCTTAGCCTACTCAAGTGCTTTCTTCCATTATAAAATAGACCATTTGGAAATCATCTTATGGTTCTACTGGCTGTAGCCTTTAAATCATTCAAATCACAGTTACATTTCTTGTGGGTTCTGAAATCGTGATAGAAATTAATCATCATGAGTCTCAGTTCTGAGCAGCCTAAATAGACTAACTTTTTTTTTAAGTAATCAAGGTTCCATAATTTGTCAAAGATGATGATTGGACAATGATGACCTGGAAATAACTCTACTTTTCCTTTTTTCTCTAAGTGAAATACGAGTTCCTTAGATTTGGAAATGAAACTGTCATTAGGCACATATGTGATATTATGGAATTCAGAACAGGGCACTTCAAAATTATTATTCTTGCCATTGTTTTATTAATAGAGAATGGGGCTAAAACATTTTAGATGCATGTTAATTTTCTGACCATAAGATGTTCACTTGGTATTTTACTAAAAATAATTTACTAAACGATACTGTAGTGTCTGAGAAGAGTTTCTACACTTCTAACCGGTAAGAAATTTCCTCCCTCCCCTCTGAGAGAACTGATTCTGATATAGTTAAGAGCAACAGTGAAGTGGTTATCTTTGGGTTTAGAAATAGAATACAATTTTTTTTTTTTTTTTTTAATCTTAGCTTCCTTTTCTAAGACTCCTCATTTAAGGATAACCCTTTATTTGGGTCAGGTATATTACATGATTGAATGAACTTAGGTTTCCCTCCTTAGAGACTGGCCCTCTGCCAAAAAGAGGAATCTAATATGTTTGCTAGCATGAGAACTAAATCTGCCATGATTGTCTTGTTGAAAATAGGCATGTTAATAGCTGAAATTTTCAAAAAAGATTTGCAGGACCTTGCAAGATTTCGTTATAAAGTGAAAGATAAAATAATAAGGAAGTGAGGAAGAATTCTTGAAAGGAGCAGTAATAATTTTCTAAGGATAGTATTTGTATAGCATATGACTGATACTGGCATGTCAAAGGAAAATCTGGGATGGCCTGGGTTACTATTATCTGCCACGATGTGGGTGACATTACTGTGTTGCAATCTGCTCACTCTGCTTGTCATGTTATACAGAACATCTTATTTTACTTTTCTAATTGGTGTTTGACCTAGTAATATTCTTTCTGACTTGTGTGTGTTATCTAATTCCTCCTGTGGCCAATAACAAATGGGAGAAAAAGTTATTCAATTCAATGAATATTTACCTAATAGAAGAAATAAAGGTGAATGTATTAGTTAGGATATAGGATCAACTGCTGTAACTAAGAGATTCAAAATAACAGCGACTTAAACAAAATGGAAAATTGTTTCTCTCTCATGTAAAGTCTGAGTAGAAACTCTGGAGTTGATATGATAGTTCCACTTTTACCAGAGACCCAGAATCCTTCTGTCTTATTACTCTACCATCCTTAACACATGGTTTCTATCTCATGCTCCCACCATCTCATCTGCATTTCAGCCAGCAGAGGAGGAAAAGTGGAAAGAAAGGCTCACATCGTGTTTACTCATATCCCAATGGCTAGGCCTCAATCAAATGACAACATTTGGCTGAAGAGGAAGCCGGGAAATGTAGTTTTCATCTAGATGGCCATGTAAGAAGGAGAGAATGCTGGCAGTTGCTACCACATGAATATACTCAGAGTTCTGCCGTTATTGAGCTTAAAATATTCTAGCAAGCATAGAAAATAAGTTTACTTAGTTAACTGTAATACAAGCAGGACAAAATAAGTATGAAATGAAATTTATGAAATTCTATTGATTAAAGGGAAAAAAAACACTTGGATATAATGTAAATGTTTATAATTTGAGGAGCAGAAAAAACATCCAGGAATAGAGTCCAATAATGTGTTGCAACTGTGGGTTTAGATAAAGGAGCGAATTCCTGACTAAAAGAGGCTTTAGAAATAGAAAGAAAAATTTAAGAGGTATTAGAATATCTGGGAAATAAGGATTTTTTCAAACTACATCTACTTCTCACTACTCAAAGTCTCTGAGATGCCTCCATAGCATCAAATGTGTTCTATTTGTTGGGATGATGATATGGAGAAAATGAGGAAGACTAATTGATCTAAATCTTTCACCAGTCCTAAAGCCTCCTAAGAAAAAGTAATTCTCTTTATTAGATGTTTCTATCCATCTTACTGAATAGGATCTTTGACTTTTCTTTCTCCTTCTTCCTTCTTCTAGGGTGCTTTTCAAGAAATAACGATCAGCTTTTGGCGATTCATCAGAAGAAGAGTGGGAAGCCAGTATTCATTTACCACCATTCACAAGGTATTGAGAAGAGCCTGGATACAGCCCCTCAAAAGATGTATAAACATAGCTACCGTTTTTCTTCTCAAGCTCAAATAAGCAAACACCACCAAATTGTTAATTCAGCATTTCCTAGACCTGCATATGACCCATCTCTCAATCTGTTGGCCATGGGTGGTCAAGATCTTGAAGTGGAAAACCTTCCAATCCCAGCAGCAAATATAATTGTGGTGGTAAGTATTGAGTTTAATTGATGCTTGTACTGGTGCTTTCCTCTGTGGCTGATGCTTGAAAAAACTAATGGTGAATGGTTATCATTGGATCTCAATGGTTATTTTCTACAACACTTCTTATTCTCTGATTTTGTTTTTGTTTGTTACTTGATTATTGTCTGTTTGCTTTCTTTTGAATATAAGGCCCATGAAATCAGAGACCTTGTCTGTATCCTGTTTGCACAGTTCAATGTGTGGTGCATAGTAATATATGTTTAATATATATTTGAATAAAAAAATTACTTAAGGGTTCACAGTTACAGCAGATCATATCTTGTACAGAGCCTCCTGCCTTCTGTAATAATCTGTTCTAAGCAGATAGACCTTAGTCTCAGCCTACATAAATAAATAATATTTATTGAAGATCCTCTGGTCACTTGACTTAAATTGTAGTAAATGAAAAGACAATGGAAAAGGAGAGGATGGTGTAGGAGGTGGATAGTTTTTTGTCATTGGAGTAAATAAGATGATTTGGGAGTAATTGACGGATAATGTTCCTAGTATCACTTAACATGTATCACCTTTTATTAATCAAGGAGATGTGATAGTCTCATTGCTTATATTCTTAGGGTATGTAACCTAGGCCAGAGGTTCGCAATTTTTCGAGGTATCATTGTGTAAATGCATACTGACGTTGACACCCTATTTGGGCTGTAGTCCCTCTTAAGTTTAAAATCATAACAGGAGGGTCCACACTGAAACTACAGATCAGTAGCTAAATGGTTGTTGTTGCATTTCTGCCAAAAATATAATCAATCTCATTAACTTTTGAGACCAAGATAATTCAATGAAACAATTTTTGCATTTTGGCAACGTCTTTATGCACCAAAATATAATTAATTTTAACAAGTTTCTTGTTCTTTTGCTTCTCTTTATTTTTTCATCTACTATATAAGGCATTAAAGAGCCCTAGTGGCACAGTGGTTAAGAGCTCAGCTGCTAACCAAAAGGTCAGCAGTTCAAATCCACCAGCCCCTCCTTGGAAATGCTATGGGGCGGTTCTACTCTGTCCTCTAGGCTCGCTATGAGTTGGTATCAACTCAATGGCAATGAGTTTGGACATTTTACTTGGCATTGAGAATCAAAGATCCCTTCATTGATGTTTTCAACCAGCATACACCGAGTATTTACTATGATCCAGTTATCATCTAAGATATCTGAAAATAGAGACAAATGAAATGGAGTTTCTGATTTTGCTTGTGACATGTCTGGGGGAAATGTCAATTATTCAATAAAAATCATGAACTGAGAAAGCAAAATGAGCTCTTGTTAAGAGTAAATATGTGGGTCATTTGGCCTCCTGAAATAGTTGAGCAGGTTCTGTGCATTTATATGAGGAACAGATGTTCTGGAAGTGAAAGTCATGTACTCTGTCAATTCTGTGAAGATAAATGATGTTAATGATGTCACTGTATCTGGAAATGCCTGTGTTAATGCTAGGGCTCATGGGAAATACTTTCTCTAGTAACTGTCATATACACATTGTCATCAACTCTTAAAGTCACTATGAATTATGGTTCAAAAGGTTTGTTTTATCTTGTAATGCAATGTACTCTATGGTTAATTTAATATTATTGAGGATAAAATGCATCAATGAGGAATTCTTCTGGCAGGTCATTTCACTTTTAGCTTGTTTGTGGTTTCGAGACTCATTAAGAAGCTGGGCTTTTTCTTTTGGATGATGATTACACCGTGGCAATAGGTGATTTTGCTGCAATACCCCCCCACCCCCAACCTCTCTTGATCTAGCCTCTAACCATGCTGTGGCATTGGTAGCTTGTAACAATTGCTAGTGCTAATGTTTCCTGTAATCCACTTACATTACTTATGCATGTGGTGATTTACTAAGAAAACCTGGGAGGTGGAGTTATTTTTTAAAATAAATCAATAATGTTCAGCTTGCTCAGAAAGCAAAAGGGAAACATGCAATCAAATATTAGCTGGTTTGAAGGTCTATTAGATGCAGAAAAGGGATTTAGGAATGGAGCATAGAGGAAGCAAGGGAGATATTCTGGGACAGCTAAATGAATTTGATGGAGTAATCGATGTGTGTTTGTGCAGATAGAGTGTACAAGTATAAAATTTATATATACACACATGCACACACATATATACCACCAGTTGCCACCAAGTTGATTCTGACTCATGGCGAACCCACGTGTGCTAAAGTAGAACTGTGCTCCACAGAGTTTTCAGTAGCTGATTTTTCAGAAGTAGATTGCAGGTGTTAACTATTTTCACCACTGAAGAAGATATATATATATATATAAAACTATACACACACGTACACACACACACACATACACACACATGTGCGCATGTATATATCCCTTTCAAGACACAATTATTTTCTCCTTCGAATTTTTTGATGATATTATGTGTTTACACTAATGAAGGCATGCTGACTAAAGGACCAATACAGAGTTTTTGGATACACATTATCTGGGATCTCATGTGTCCCAATGGGCCCTGGACAACGTAATCCAGCCAACATGAGTCAATGATAAAATTGTTTTTTTGTTTGTTTTTTTTTTTATTTCTTGAAAATTTGCAAAACATGATGTAAAACTTGAAGGCACCTCAAAATGACCGCACATACATGTTATTCTAGTCTCTTCTTAGCCTTTTTATTATTTTTCATGAAACTTTTCAAAACATAGTACAATACTTTCTTCCTTACTGCAAAAGCAGTACTTACAGCTCAAATAAAAAATTCAATTATCTCAGGAAAACTACCGCTATAATGCGTTCTTGATTACTGCAAAAGCAGTACTTACAGGCCAAATAAATAAAACTAAAGGAACTTGAATCTCAGGAAAATTACCACTCTATACATTCTTCAGTATAACAAAAGCAGTACTAACAGCTAAGAAGCAGAAACAGCTGCCCTGGAATACTGCAGAACTGCTCGAAGCAGTGCATTCCACCTGCTACACATGGAAGCAATGATTGGGCCCTAAGATTGAATGCAGAGTAAGAATACTTATAGGAGTTCCAGTCTCTTGAAAAGTACCATGGCAATGCATTATTCCATATTGGAAAGGCATTGTTTACTGCTGAGAAGCTAGAAAAGAAGGAAACCAGTAACACCTGGAAACAATGAATGAGGTAGAAAAGAAAATGGCCACGATGACTGAATGAAGACAGGTGATAGCTTATTCTCATGATAACTACATTCTCACGAGAATACAGTAACTGGGAAACAATGAGGAGGCTTTTCTCACAGAAATAAAGGCAAAACTATCAAAAGTTTAGAAAATTCAGACATGCAGGAGGCATCACCTAAGACAATGTTCAGTCTACAAAAACAAATGAGGCTCCAACTCAGGGTTCTTGAGTTTCAAGCATTTTAAAAGGCTAAATGAGTTAAAAAGAACTCCAGAAGCATAAAAAGTGGG